>NC_067140.1:49656803-49968053 GCF_903995435.1 Acomys russatus | reverse complement strand
AACATACGCACCTGCACTGGGAGTGAGGGCAACATACAAACCTGCACTGGGAGTGTGGGTAACATACGAACCTGCACTGGAAGTGTGGGTAACATATGCACCTACACTGGAAGTGTGGGTAACATACAAACCTGCACTGGGAGTGAGGGCAACATACAAACCTGCACTGGGAGTGAGGGCAACATACAAACCTGCACTGAGAGTGAGGGTAACATACAAACCTGCACTGGAAGTGTGGGTAACATACAAACCTGCACTGGAAGTGTGGGTAACATACAAACCTGCACTGGAAGTGTGGGTAACATACGATCCTGCACTGGGAGTGAGGGTAACATATGAACCTGCACTGGGAGTGAGGGTAACATACAAACCTGCACTGGGAGTGAGGGTAACATGTGAACCTGCACTGGGAGTGATACTCCCCAGACTCGAATCCCTTCCCAGCTCCTAGTGATGCCTCTGGAAAATATGACACTTCACTTTATTACTGAATAAGTCAGCTCATTAGCAATGAGATGACTGTCTCTGTCTTGCAGAACAATTGACTGGCAGTTTGTTGTTTACTATGTACTGTTGAATAGGCAAGCTTTCCCAGTGTGTAAACTGTTTAGCTGATTTGGTGAATTAATGTTTAAAATAACATAATTTTTCTCAAATCTTTAATGTTACTCTCCTATCCACTCAGAATAGACCATAATTTATCCTTTTATACTAAGTGATAAGCTGGGTGGTGGTGGTGGTGTGCGCCTGGTCTACCGAGTGACTTCCAGGAAAGCCAGGTCTATACAGAGAAACCCTGTCTCAGAAAAGCAAACAAACAAATGAACAAAAACTAAGTTGTAAGTATAAAAATTACACATGCACATTCAAAGAATAGAACTATTTCCACCATGCCATTCTATGCCTGTGTTCAAAGATATATTGTATGCTACATTTAAAATTACATGAGCATTGTTTAACCTCATGATGAGCCTTGGGAAAATATAGAGCTACATAAATGAATTCATCTACCATTTCATACGATGACATATTGACTACAGTTCAAAAGACCTTCAAAAAATCTGTGAGTTTGAGGCCAGCCTGGTCTACAAATTGATTCCAGAACAGACAAGGATACACAGAGAAACCCTGGTTCAACAAACAAACAAACCCAAACAAACAAAAAAATCTCAAACAAAAAACAATAAATGGAAGGTTCTCTTGAAAATGAGTTTCACATATGTACTTATATCTGCTTATCGATAAGATTTTGAGGTTCAAGTTCTAGGCTTGCCCAAGCAGAGGTCTGACCACATAAAATAAAGACATGAGAACTAAAATGTCCATAAATAGGTGGAATTCAGAAGATCGCTCAGTCAGTAAAACGCTCTCCACACAAACACAAGGGCCTGAGTTCAACCCCTAGTGCCCAGGTGAAAAAGACAGGCATGGCACAGAGCCTAGGCCAGATGGGGTCCTAACGCTGAGAAGGGAAGTGGACACAAGGCCCCAATCCTAACTCAGAAGCTATCCCCAGTTGACAACCACTCACAAAGGAAAAAATGGTTTTCTCCAATGAAGTCACTGGTTGTACACATGTCATTTAAGGGCAGGCCCCGTGCCCAGCAATAGATGGCCAACCCAACACAAATCAAACTCTGTGGTGTGTTTGGAGGGTTTGTTGTTGTTGTTTGTTTGTTTTTGTTTTTGTTTTTATTTTGTCTCACTATAGTTTGTTTGGGCTTTTAAAAAAAACTTTTCACCTTATAATCCTTTTGCTGATATATTATGGTTTCATGTATTGTTTTTTATGGATTTTCTATGTGTGTAAATATGTGTGTGTCTCAGAGTCTATCTGTGTTTCTTGTGCTTTTTCTTTAGCTCTTTTTTGTTTGTTTTCTCATTTTCTGTTTTTTTCTTCTTGTTGTTGTTATTTTCTAGATGCCTATTTACATTCTACTGAGAAAGAGAAAGGGTACACATCAGTATGAATGAGGAAATGGGGAGGATCTTGGAGGAGTTAGGGGAAGGGACTCTGTAATCAGAATATATTGTAATTTAAAAATCTTATTTCAAGTAAAAAATAAATAAAACAGGTGCCTCTAATCTCAGCACCAGAAAGGAAGGGACAGGAGGATCCTTGGTGTTTGTTTTCCACTTACTCTAAACAAACTGGATACTCAAGGCTCTGCGAGAGACCCTGCCTTAAAAAAGAGAACGGAAAGTGATAGAGGAGGACACCTGACATTGACCTCTAGTCTTCAAATTCATGTGCCTCTACACACACACACACACACACACACACACACACACACACACACACAAATTATGAAGTAAAAGTAACAATGCCTATAAATGGGTTAACTAAAATTTGAATCAGCATTGGGAGATCTCTAGTCTTCAACATGAGAACTGAGTATTCTAACTGGAATGTTCACTGAATGCCTGGATTATGTGCTTCCTTAAACATCTCCTTTAGGAAAGGCTTAGAAGATGTAATATGAATAAATTAATAAAATAAATTAAAAAAAAGGAAAGGCTTAGAAATAAGGCTTAGCACAGGAGGGCAAAGACTTCCAGCATAAACATTGGTAGAGCGAATGCAGAAAGTAGAAAGGTCAAGAGATTCTTGCTTTTCCATATATATATATTTAAGTGGAACATAAGAGAGGATGTTCACATATATGTTCTTAATTATTTAGAGGAAAAGATACAGCCAGGAAAACCATGAAGGGTAGTGTGGGAAACTGTGTCTCTCCCAACAGTCACACACCTGAGCATCACGTGCTGCAGGCTAACTGAGGCTCACACTGTCCCAGCATATGGCAACACTGCTCACACTGCTGTGTTTTCAGGGAAAGATTCGATAAAGATTTTGTCTATTATAAAGCTCAATCTTAATGAGAGGGAATGTAAGGAACTACTGATAGCCCAAAAGGCAAAGTATCTTTACTCTCAGATAATTTTCCCAGAACGTGTGGGCTTTTCAACATCTACCCAAAGAATTCCTATCTAATTGTTCAATTTAAAAATTAATTCAGCTTTCTTACTTCATATCCAGAATATTTTTTTCATGATAAAACACTATCACAGGATCACATCAAAGAAATGTGTATTTGGGGTGGGAGCAGGTGGTAGCAGAATCATTCCCAAGATAACTAGTGTCACTTGGTTTGCATTTGAAACATCAAGACACCAAGGAGGATCTAATTGTGTATGTGGATGGAAAACTCAATGGTCACAACAGTGTCAAAATCAACAATGTGAGCAAGCGCTGCCACTGGTCACTCAGTGCCGCCAGTGAAGGCCACACAGCCATGATCATTGGCCAGCAACTGTCTAATTATCTTGAAACTTTGATAGTAATACTGTGCTGGCCTGAGTGAAAGTGGTTCTGATAGGCTCATAGGGATTAGGAATATTAGGAGATTGAGTAGGTGTCTTGTTGGAGGACCTGTGTCACTAGGGCCAGGCTTTGAGATTCCAGATGTCCAAGCCAGGCGCAGTGTCACTAGCTCTTCCTGTTGTCTGCAAATCCAGGTATAGAACTCTCAGCTCCCTCTCCAGGACCATTTCTGTCTGTCTGCAGCCATGTTTTCTGCCATGATGATAATGGACTAAACGTCTGAACTGTAAGCCAGCCCCAATTAACTGTTTTCCTTTATAAGAGCTGCCATGATCATGACATGAATTTATAGCAATAAAACCCCAACTAAGACAAATACCAATACCTCATCTTCACAACTGTACTTCACAGACATCTGTTTTATAAAACACCATGTGTCCAGTAAGGAAGAGAGGGGGAGCTGATATTTCATTCTTTAAGCTGAGAAATGCTGTTTTAAACAAGGTTAAATCTTATTTATTTCAGAACCTAAAGGGCTTCAAAGAGCTTCTAATTGGCTCATGTACACAGTGGACCTACTTTCTCTGCATGTATGTCTGTCCAACATGTGTGTACAGAGCCAGAGCAAGGCAGAAGAAAGTGATGGGCCCCCTAGAACTGGTGATATAGACAGTGAGCTGTCACATGGATACAGAGAATTGAACACAAGCCCTCTGAAAGAACAGCCATTACTGAGACATGTCCCCAGTCTCCAAGACATGACTTTAATATACAGCTTTGGATATTTATTTAGGGTTGACAAAATGGCTCAGCACGTAAAGTTATTTGTTGCCAAGCTTGAGGAGCCAAGTTTGATCCTAAGGATTTATGTGGTAGAGTGAAAACTGTGAACTCTTTCAAGTTGTCCTCTGGCCTCCACATGTGTGCCCTTGTATGCGCGCGCACGCGCGCACCCACCCACCCACCCACCCAGCCCCACACACATATCCACACACATAAAATGTAATTAAATTTTTTAATATTTATCTATCCTACTGACTTCTTTTTATAGCAGTAGTTCATACTTCACCCAACACTGATGCTTCTATTTGGGGAATCCAATAACTATTGCCTCAGTTAGGCTGTGTGTGTCTATGGGTGTGTGTGTGTGTGTGTGTGTGTATGTGTGTGTGTATACATGTGCATGTTTGTGTGTGTGTGCGCGTGCGTGCACGCATGTGCATGTAGAGGGCTGGATGTATCAAGTACAATCAGAGAGAGAGATCCATGGCATGATGCATTTGTTTACTGTTGCCATTATAACAAATAAGCACAAATATTCAATGGCTTAATACAACAAAATCCATCTTACGGTTCTGCATGGTAGAAGCTGGACGCATGGCTTACTCTTAGCTATGCTAAAATCAAGGTACTGATAGGGCTGTATTCCCTTCTTTGAGCTTTGGGAAGAGATTGTCCCTTGCCTTTTCCAGTTCTGTGGGCTTCATACATTCCTTGTCCCACTCCCCATCTCCTCCATCATCAAATCTGGCAACACTGCACCCCCGCCGATCATTCTCCTGTAGTTATATTTCCCTCTGATCACAGTCAGGGAAAGTTTTCAGCTTTTAAAGACTCATTTTAAAGACTCATGTGATTAGATTAGTTCCACTTGGCCAGGCCTGAATAATCTCCCCATGTCAGCATCTGTAGACTCCCCCTTTTCCATGTAAGGGAACATAATCAGAGATTCCAGGGATTAGGGTTTGAGCGTTGCTGGGTGGGGGTGTTAGTTCACCTACCACATATGGGTTGGTAGAAATACCTTGAGAGTTCTACAAGAAGATAAGGTCAAGGAATGAGAAAGAAAGATCACTGATGCTTGCCATTTCTCAATCATTTCCTATAATGCCACAGGACCAAGGAAATCAAAACCATTATCTGCTAAAGGGATGTAGAAAAAACTAAGTGTATGTGTATCAGCATCAAGACTTGACTCTGTCTTCACAAAGGAAGAGTTAGTGCGCTGGGAACAAGATACTGCCCAGTTGTAGCCATCTGCCCCTTGAGTAGCAGGGACCAATTCTATAGGTTGCAGACATAACAGTAAAAGGGATGTATCTCTAACTGCCATTATCAGAGGAGCCATTTATTCATTCTTTCCTATCATGCAGGTGCTATATAACCAGATCTCCCAGTAAGAAATGAAATGGGTTTGGCTTGGTTTTGCTTCTTTATGATGTCTCATCTGTGGCCCAAGCTAGACTGAAAGTCAAGGTAATTCTCCTACCTTACCATCCCAAGTGCTAACGTTACAAGCATGAGCTACCACACCCAACTGAAATTGAGTAGTTAGTTAATTTCTTGTGTGTCTGAGTGTGTTGGTTGAGGACTGAGCCCAGGGCCTTTTGATGCTACTCATATCCACAACCACTGAGCTATCAACATTCTCCGCAGGAAACTTTTTATAGTTATGCTACGCTACTTCATAAGGTTTTACTTTCACCAAACCAGTAAGAAGAGCACATCTGGCCCCATGGCCTGAGTTCTCGCCTCTAAAGTTTCACTAAGCATTTGTAGTGAAAAATACAAATTTAGGGCAGAACATTCCCATTAATATTAACTTTCAGCAACATTTTGGGTATCCACAATACATACATAAGAAAAAGTCTTTGCCATCTTACATGCTGAAAATGTACACAAGTAAGAGAATTAAAGAGTCAGAAACTATGGTAGTGGAGGGCAGAGTTTTGACAGTTTTCCCCTTCCATGTCCATGGAAGATAATGCATACCATAAAGAAAACAATGCTGAAACTCTTTTAGATTCACCACAGCATGAAAGAAATGGAACATGGGTGGGAGCCAGGGGATTCAATGTGACTTAAAAAAAAAAAAAAGACATGGGAAATCAGGGACGTAAGCTGTGGAGAAAGCAATGTGTGTGTCCCTCTCAGACAGTACACCTGGACGGCATTACCCATCATTAACAGAAGGAGGTAGGGCTCTTCAGCTAGAGAAGGGAACACTGGGAAATGAAGGGATAGCACAAGCAGGGTGTGACGAGGAATTAAGCAACATCCTAGCATCATATCCAGTTTCCAACATGGCTGGGTCATTACCTGTGAGCCAGCAGCCAGTGACTAACACCAAGGACTTCAGTTTCCTTATCTTGTGAGAAGTCAAAAGTAATCCTAATCCTGCAGGATCACTATTAAAGGTTAAAAGATCTGCTACATGTAAAGGACCAGAGAATAATAGTCACACAATAAATTTCAGTTGGCGCCATTATCAATCCCTCTATCAATTTAATTGCGCAAAAGATGAGTTGTCTTTCAGGAAGATTTTTATTGACTATTTCTGAGATTCACAACTGGGATATATATATGCCAATCAGCCACAGGATAAATCTATGTCTTGGTTAATGCTACTCAACAATGTTTCCTCCTCAAGGGTGGTGTCATGCCTATCTAGAGACCTGGGGCCTGACACCACTTGAAACTTGCTAATCACATCTGGTTTGGCTTTAGACATTTTCTGGGATTTTGCCAGCAGCTACGACATTTTAATGGCTACAATAAACCTCAAAGTCTCATCAAATCTGTGCTGTATGTGTGAAAATTATGTCCTCCTCAATTAAACATTCAATCTGGGTTCACACCAAGGCCTTATGGAAAGGGAGGTGAAACAGAATGGGAACTGGAGATGAAACGGACCGCTGTGATCCTGGCCATCTCACCAGATGGTATTTAGAAGAAAAAGAAATTCATTAGTGCACCCAGGCTCTGTATTTTCTTTAAATATTTACTTAGTACCTTTCATGTGTTAAAAACACTGGCATCTCTAAAGATTAGCAGGGCATTTTTGTTTAAATATTCAATGTGTATGGGGTGGGGGATGGTGTCCCCTCCTTGGTGTTTGTAAGACATCATGTGTCTGGGAGAAGTACAGCTGAGGGAAGGGAAAGAATGCAGGGGAGGATCAGTCTTCCTCCCTAAAGCTAGTCCACCAGCTCCAGAAGCTCATGTGGGTCCTTGGGATGGCTGAGGAAAATGTCAGAGGAGATAGCGAGGCCAGCATGACACTCAGCTGCATTCCTAGACAAAGTGATGTTCCCTGAGGAATCCACCCTTCCACTCTCCTTCCATCCCTTTGCTATTCATCACCAAGCTCAGATAGACAAGGACATCAGAGGACGTCAGGGGAGGTAGCCCCTGGCAGGAGAGGGGAGGATTACACAGGGATCCAGTTTCTTCTCAAACATCTATGAAGGGTCAGGCCAAGGGCTTTGCAAGGGGCAGAGGGACAGGCCTAAGAACGGACACTAAGGGAGAGCCCACATCTTGGATCTCCATTCCACATGGGATGTTTGCTGACACCCTGAGAGTGGCCTGCCTCCTAAGTCTACCATTGAAGAAGCACAGAGCAAACATCATATGATGGCTTATTCTGTTTTACTACAATACAAATTCAGCTGGTATTAGAGATGAAGATAAAACTCTCAGTTCCTTTAAAAGAGAAAAAACAACCTGAAGTTCACATACCAGATGCCTATACAAAGGATCCATATGACTGAACTTCTCTCAAACCCATCAACAGTGGGAGTGGGAATAAGGAAGAATCAGAATGCTGTTTTTTGTTTTGTTTTGTTTTTTCTTTTTTCAGAATGCTGTTTTAAAAATAATTTATGATGCTAAAAATCTTAATTTGTAATCACTATCTGTACTTGAAAAACTTTTATGGCCAATGTAAAAATAAATGATTCCCCCCTGACACTGTGACCACACTTTTCCCTATACACTGTGAGCACATCTTTCCCCTATACA
Organism: Acomys russatus; assembly: GCF_903995435.1. Taxonomy (NCBI): domain Eukaryota; kingdom Metazoa; phylum Chordata; class Mammalia; order Rodentia; family Muridae; genus Acomys; species Acomys russatus. The sequence continues at coordinate 49,959,925 of NC_067140.1, read as the reverse complement.
TTATGAGCGCACCTTCTCCCCTATACACTGTGAGCACATCTTTCCCCTATACACTGTGACCACACTTCTCCCTATACACTGTGAGCACATCTTTCCCCTATACACTGTGACCACACTTCTCCCTATACACTGTGAGCACATCTTATCCCCTATACACTGTGACCACACTTCTCCCTATACACTGTGAGCACATCTTATCCCCTATACACTGTGACCACACTTCTCCCTATACACTGTGAGCACATCTTATCCCCTATACACTGTGACCACACTTCTCCCTATACACTGTGAGCACACCTTCTCCCCTATACACTGTGAGCACATCTTTCCCCTATACATTATGAGCACACCTTCTCCCCTATACACTGTGAGCACATCTTATCCCTCATACACTGTGAGCACATCTTCTCACTATACACTATGAGCACCTCCCCCCCAAAATGTGAGCACACACTCTCCCCTATACATCATGAGCACATCTTCTCCCTAACTCCATAAGCACATTTCCAACTTTGTGTCTATGGCCAGACCATTCTCAAACTGAAGACTGGAGTTTTAAGAGAACTCTTTCACCATAAACATTTTTTAACATGTTTATTTTATGTTTTGGTGTAAAACTATTCTTGGTTGAAGATCTTCACTTCCTCAAGCTTTCTTTTTTACACCTGAATGCTTCTCTGTGGACACTCACATGCTCCCAAGATTCTCCATAGAATACCTGCGTTGGTTCACACCAATGCTATAGCTAGCACTTATATTCCTGGACAAAAAGATGATTCCACAGTGAAAACACAAGACTCAAAAGGTGAAAAGGAAAACCCCTGACCAAGAAACACATACTTTTACCTTCTGAAAAGTCAAAAACCAAAACAAAATAAGCAAAACATAAAAGAAAAAAGTGAAGCCAGGCATGGTGGTGCACACCTTTAATCCCAGCACTAAGGAGGCAGAGGCAGGTGGATCACTGTGAGTTTGAGTTTAGTCTAGTCTACAAAGAGAAACTAGGACAGCCAGAAAAATCCTGTGTCAAAAAACCAAAAAAAAAAAAAAAAAAAAAAAAAAAAAGCACTTTTCAGGCTTTTAGATTCTATCATTAAAAACTCACATTTATTGAAATAGAACATTAATGTGGGTTTTTAAATTATCATTAGAGTTATATCAAAAACAAATATAGAGTTACAGTGTGTATTCATATATGTGACAAGACTATACCTTTATATATACATGTGTGTGTGTTCCTATATAAATGTGTGTGTGTGCGTGTGTGTGTGTGTGTGTGTAGTAAAGGAAGCTTAGAAGATATATGGTATGTAACTAGATACTAAATCACAGCAGAGCACACCTGCTTCTGACTAAAGACAATTTTCTTGTCTCAACTTTCTCATCTCTAAGATGACACTAAAATAGTCCCTGTTTATCATAATTGTTATAAGAATGATACAAGGAAATGGTGTGCTCGCAATAAGCAGCCATTATTATTAAAGACGTAACGACTGAATATCAGAAGAAAGCAGGTATGGAGCAGGGGAAGTGCTTGCCTTGTAAGCATGTGGACTCAATTTTGAAACCCAGAACCCATTTTAAAAAGCAGGTATGGTGGTGCACACTTGTAATCCTAGCAGAAGGAGGTGGAGGGTGAGCAGACTCTGGGGTTTCTTTGCAAGTCAGCTTAGTCTACATGGTGGGCTCCAGGCCAGTGAGAAGCTCTGTCTCAAAGACAAAAGCAAAATCTGAACCAACAGGATAGACACCACCCAAGGTGGTGTCTGACCTACACACATACCCATACATGTGTGCATGCAAATGCCTCCAAACACAAACAGGTGAGGACATAGGAGTAAATGAGGTTATGGCAAAACACAGGGTATCACATGTTCAATGGCTAAGTCAGTGGAATGCACGGACTCCCTGCCTGAAACTACTGCCCAGAGAAGGAATGCTCCTTGATGGTTGCAGAAGCCCATGAGGCATCTCCATTCCAATCCACTCCATGAGCCATCCATCACATGAAACTGTTCTAAGTCGACCTTTGAATTTTCACAACAGTTCCCCATTACCTTCTAGTTGCCGCTTCAGTTTTCTCAAATCTTTTATGAGGTCTTCAAACTTGACTTGGGAGGCCAGGAAGAAGTCCTGTGGTTCAGGCAGTGGGAAAACGCTCTTGTCTGTCCCGGCTTCCTAAAAGACAGGGTAAACAAGAGCACGTTCTATTTCCTGCTTGTTGCTTCAGTTGACATCCCAGAGCATCAGTCAGTTACGTGGTTAAATAGGAACCATGGTGCTGCTCTCCCTACACCAGGGCTCTGTGCTCTGAAGCTCAGGACTCTTTCACAGTTATCTTTTTGGTCTTCCTGGAGTTGAGATTAGCTATGCCGCTGGCATGGGCTGCATTCCTCTCTTGCCTTAGGAATGGAAGAAGAAACTGTCAGGTATGCGCTCATCTATTTCTCTCTATTGCCATGGAAACACATGAAAGTACTTACACTGGAAGCCCCTGTTTGAGTTCACATGCTAGCAATTAGATAACTCATCTTGGGGTATGCCAGTGGGTGTGGATTGGATAAGAAGGCACTGAGTGGGAGGTGCTACCCTCTTCCTTTACTCACTCCTTCTGCAGCTTAAACTATGATGAATGTGTGCAGAATCTTGGTTCTTTCTGTGTGTATAAAGCCAATCTAAATGCTGTTGGCTTATCCTGGGAAGTATTTATGGTGGGCATGGTTGGGTATGCTTTTGACAAGGTCCACAGCTCTAACTGATGGATGATCTGAGCTGTGAATTATCTTAAGGGACAGACACTTCAGGCATACTGAAACATAAGCAGAGCCTTAAGTGTCCTCTGCAGCCTAGGCTGTATTCTCCTGAGTTGTTTTATGTAAGCTTCTATTTTGCATATCTTAGACAGTCTTCGGTTGTTTCTCTCTCTGCACCACACACTGCTTTGCCAGCTTCCCTTCACATTCCATCCTTCCTACTGCCATTAGGAATAATTCCAAATGCCAAAACTGCTTTACAAGGCATTTTATGACTTGGCCTCTGTCTCTACAGCACAAGCCTTAGATCTTCCTTCCCCCAACTTCAAGTTCTACTCCCAAGTTTTCATGAAACAAGAGAACAAGCCAGTTTCTTGCCTCTATGCCTTTGTCTACAATGCTGTTCTTTTCCATTGCCCTAGAATATCCTCATAGCTCTTTGTTCATAACCATCTTTAAAGTCTTAACACAAACGTTACTGCCCCAAAGATTTCTGGGACCTCCCCAAACCTGGGTGCTTCCCTGTGTTGTCCAAGAGTGTCTGATCCTATCACCATGGCATTTATTGGTATTAATTTAGAATTTTTAGCATTAAAGTGTATGTCTGATGTGTCACTAGACTATAAATACATCAATGGCAGGGACTCTGCCTTGTTCTTCATATGTATAGTATCTGACATATCAATAAATGGTTTTTTGGTAGGCACCACTGCAGACAGTTCATGAAATATTGCTTTGTGAAGTCTGCAAGTGTGTGTAGTGTGTGTGTGTGTGTATTTCTTTTGAAAATGTATAAGGTATGTTTTGATCAAATCTACTCTCTATTCCTCCACTCCTTAAATTCCTCCCCTATCCTTACAACTACTTTTTTCTTCTAACTTTTCATGTTATCTTTTGAGAGTACTGAGTCCACTTGGTACCGTCCTGTATGCAAAAGAGGGTAGGATCATCTACAAGAGCATGGATAGGTTCTCAGTAGCTTCATCCTGAAGAAAAATGACTCTCTCTCCCAGCAGCCATCAATTTCCCGTGTCTGGTCAGTTAAGGGTGGGGCTTTTTGAGCTCCCCCATCATCCACATTAAGATTTCGGTTGTCTTAATCTTGTACAGGTCTTGTGCATGCAGGGAAGTCCTCCTTAGGGCTGACCATGCCGCCGTGCCAGACGTGTAGTTTATGACTATATTTTCCTATAGTTTCAGGAGCTTCCTGGACCTTTCCCCTTCCTCTAAGTTAGCAGTTCTCAACCTGTGGGTCACAAGCCCTTTGGGGGGCTGAATGACTTTTTCACAGGAGTCACCTAAGGCCAGCAGAAAACACAGATATTTACTTTATGACTCATAACGGTAGCAAAATTACAGTTATGAGGTAGCAACAAAAATAAATTTATGGTTACGGGTCACCACAACACGAGGAACTGCATTAAAGGGTCTCAGCATTAGGAAGGTTGAGAACCACTGGCCTTAGTCTTTCTGTTTCATTTGTTGCTGCGGGAAGATGGCTCTCCTCATTTTATCAGGACTCACCCATCCCTATTCCTTCATCTTCCTGTGCTTACTTTTCTACTTTAAAAGCAACTAGAACACTATGGGTGCCAAATCTGAACGCAAAGTGAAAAGCCACCTAAGGCAGTCCCCAAAGGAACCTCAGTATACTTTCTAATCTGTGTGTCCAACTCTACCATGGCTTCAGTTTTTTTTTTTTTTCCATAAGGTGGAAAAAGAGAAAATGTTGGTGATGAATAAGCCTGGTAGAACATCAAATCAAAGCACTGCAAGTTGACAAGTTGTCTATGGGTGGTTTGCGTCAACCTCTACAGATCTAGAGCTTGGAGCCGATGCCAGGCAGAAGCGGCAGGAAGCCTAAAGGACTCGCCTTTCTTCAGGTCACTGATAATCATTACTAACCACAAAAAAAAAAAAAAAAAAAAAAAAAGAAAAAAAAATCATCACTTCTTTTGCCCAAAGGAAGAGGAGCTTCCTAAATCACACGGCTCCACCCTCCCCTTGAATGCAGTGTGTTCTGCAGTGAACACCGGGAGGGCACTGCACAAATGTGGACGGGGAATTAATCTATATCTGCAACTATTCTTATTGTAGTTTCCTCCACCAAGTCAGTTCTACTGCATCCTGCTCTCATCAACAACCATATGCCATGGACAACTTTCAGGCTCTCTATGAAACACAGATCAATGGATGCCCATCTGGGGTTAAAAACATCACTTGCCCACGATTCCCTGGGGCTTATTCTGCCCTATGGGTACTTGCTTGGAGAACTTGGAGTATGCTCAGTTGGGCCTGCTCCTGCTAAATATTCTGAAACTCAACACATTTCCCTCATTCCAGAAAAGATAAAACAAAACAAAAGCACCTATTTCTTTACATCTGACCATTTAGTACACTTTTGGTAGTATCTACATTAACAATAATGTGGCTAGTGTTTATTGGCTACCTCCAGGGTAGACACTAAAGAGCCAACAGTGAGTTCTGGCTTCCAAAGGAGTAATTTCAAGATCACTGGGAACTTGTACACCATCCACGGAAGATGCAAAGGGAAATCTTTGGAGACCTTTAAAGAATCTTCATGCAGGCTTCCAAAGTGAGAGCTGCCAAGATTTCCTTCAAGGATCAAGATGTGAACAAATGCTTATGGAAGGGGGGCCATGAATGACTGAACTGAATGGTTGGTTTGTTTTTTTTTTTATAATTTTCACTTTTACAAATGTCCATTCACAATGCTTAGTAATTGAAAGTTAAAGAAAGAACCAAAACCCTAACAGCTCGAAATAATAATAATGAAATGTATTACTATATCATTACAGAATGTTTTCTGAGTTAATGTTACTTTACATTTAACAAACACACACACACATTTGAATGCATACACACACACACACACACACACACACACACACACACACACACACACATATATATGAAACACATGCATATAATTTTTCCTTGGTTCTTTGAGACAGGGTTTCGCTGTAATCCTGGCTGTCCTGGAACTTACTCTGTAGACCAAACTGGCCTTGAACTCAAAGGTCCACCTATCTTTTCCTCCACCCTGCTTCATGCATGTATATAGTTTAGAAGCAGACAAAATATTTTCCAGGGCCACTACATTGTGTTTAGAACTTTCCACAGCAGTATGCCATCCCATTTGACAATTCCAGCATGATTTATTTGACTTTATTGTTAACTATTTGGATACCTATCAAAAATTCCAAATCTTTCTTGTTATTATCATAAGCAGAACAGTATTATGAGTCTTCAGTTATAAATTCCTAGAAAATGTCTGCATATTTCCAGAGCTCTTAATGCAAGAAGGCTGAGATCTTGCTAGCTCACTTAGCACACATGTATGAATTAAGAAAAAGGTGTCCTGTGTTGGATTGCTGGATCATGTAGTAGTTTTGTTTTTAAATCCTTGAGGATTGCCCATAATGTGACTTACATTGTGCCTGAAACATTTTACATGTTCAGAAACCATGCTCAAGGTTTCTAGATAGCCCCTACCCTTGCCAACACCTTTTTCTTTCTATAGTGCATGTTCTAATGGGTGCATTGAGATATCCCACCATGACTGTGACTATGGATTATTGATGCTGAACATATTTGGTGTGCCTCTTGATCATTAGTTATAATTTCTTTATAACTCCATAATATATGTTATTAATATAATTAAGCATTAATTAACTAATTAATTAATTAGTACATTGGGAGTTTCCTCCCTCAGACCTCAGAATATGTTGATTCTTGGGAGGAATAATAGTAGAAAAACCAAAATCTTATAAGGACACTTGCGACAGTAGGCTAGAGCAATGGTCCTGTGATTACGAGCATTTGCTGCTCTTGCAGAGGACCTGGATGCATTTGTCACCACCTATACAGCAGCTCACAACAGCCTATAGCTCCAGATCCAACTCCTAACAGTAGTAAAATTACAGTTAGGTAGTAGCAATAAAATAATTTTACGGTTGGAGGTCACCACAACGTGAGAAGCTGTATTAAAGGGCTGCATTAGGAAGGCTGAGAACCCCTGGTCTATGGGAACTGCCTGGGCCCAGGAGATGAGTTGGGATTCACAGGAACTCTCCAGGAGAGCAACTTTAATGCCTCCATGAGCTGTAGTGAGTAGGGAAGCAAAACAGAAGGACAGTGGAAACAACTTAGCTGATGGGCAGCAAACAACCCCAGAGGGGTGCACAACTCGACAGCTGGGCGACTAACAATCATTAAGTCCTTGATGAAAAAAGGGGAGAAGTTCCGTGGGGTGCCATAAGCCTGACTGTAGACACATAGATTGAGAACTGATACAGTCTCCAGGCAGGCTAGGATAAATTGTGAAATAGTCCATGACCACTTTAGCTTGTCTGCTGGACGGAGTCACAGACCAGGAAACAAGTCTCTGGACTCTTCTGTTTTACTTTCAGTGCTGCCCAGCAGACATCCTCTGCTCTCAGGGCTAATGGATGAGAGCCCTCGCAACACCTTCTCTTATGAGTTTTGTCTTTTGTATCAGTTGCTGTTTTTTTTTCAACAACTAACTATAATCCTTCTTTCTTCCCAAAGTAAGGACTCCCAGTTCTTAGTATAAAGAGAAGGAATAAAGGAGAAAATTGTGTTCAGGTCATAGTCTCATAGAAGTGTTTAATTCGAATTCAAATGTATTTTAAGCACAGAGAGTGCTCTTGTTTTGATTTGTTCTCAAATTTGACATCTCTGATTCTCAAATGCACTGTGGGTAGAATTTTGGTTATTATGGCAGATGTGGTAAATGGGACTTTATTCTAATGCTCAGAAGGCAGAGGCAGGCAGTGTGAGTTCAAGTCAAACCTGGTCTACCTAGTAAGTTTTGGGCTAGCCCAGGATACATAGTGAGACCTTGTCCCCCAAATAAAGTAGCTAATAAAAAGTAAGTAGGCTAGAGAGATAGCTGAGCAGGTAAGAGAGCTCACTGCTCTCATAGAGCATCCAGGTTTGATTCCCAGCATCAATGTGGCAGCTCAGCTCACAGTTGCTGTACTTCCAGCCACAGAGGATCTGATACCTCTTCTGGCTGCAGCAGGCTGCTGTACACATGTGGCACACATAAACTCACATAGGCAAACACACATACATATAAAAATATGAATAAATAATTAAGTAAGTCTTTCTCTTTTAAAAAAATATCTCAGTGTTTTAAAATTTTCCTCAATATTGTTCAGTGTCTCAGAATTCAGTTTCAACTCTAACCAGTGCCTGAATGAATCTAGAGTTCAGAAAACTCCATAATCTGGTCATGAGGCAATGTGGGATCTGTGTGGAGCTGCATTCTATGGTAGACTGAGAATCAGCAGCCTTGTATCTTTCTAACATTTCCTTTTCTAAAACCCAGGGGTAGCCTTGTCTTCATTGGGGAGCTATCAGATGCCAGCCCTCTTCCCTATATCGCCCGTATCCACGGTCTGACTGCTAACCATGCTTTAGAGGTGAAACCCCTTGAAGCCCCAATGCCACGCCCTACCTGATCGTAGTACCGCAGATAGTACTTCACAACATAATCCACCAGGTTCATCCCATTGTCCTAGGTGTAAAAGAGAAACTCACATGACAGCTGTTCTCAGGAGACCCTGCAAGCTGCCCAGCTGAGAGCAGAAAGCGCAGCTCAGGACACCTTTACAATTTGGGAGACTGAGTCCCACTTCTGCTGCAGATTTTCCTCCTCCACCTAGTTTCATCCATTTTTTAAAAATCCAACTATAAGAAGAAATGACACTACACCATCTTTTGTGGGAGGAAAAATAAAACAAACCAGGTAACCCAGGAGACCACTAAGATAAGGGCTGAGACAGACAAACAAACAAACAAACAAACAAACAAACAAACCATTATCCCTATGTCCTGGCGTGGTGCCAAGACAGGAGGGGGTGGTGAGTACTAGAGGGAGCTGTGGACCAGAAGAGAAAACCATCCCTCCCTTGCAACTCCTCAGAAAATATGTGCTCTTAATGGCGTGAAAAACAATCAGGGCCAGCTTAAAAGAAAAGCCATGCTACTTTATGACCCTGGAAGGGCAGGGGGAGTGGGCCCTCCCACAAGGCAGCCTTTGTGTCCAGCTCACAGGGGTCTAATTCTAATTTGCCTGTGTATTTCCCCTCCATGCTCTCTCTGCCCCCATGGGACGCCCAGATATGGGCTGGTTGTTTCTAAAAAGGTGGCTCCGCAGGGGTGTGGAGCCAAATGATAATCAGGCTGGAAGAGTTGACAGGGGACCCCAGCCCTGATTGTTGTGGGCAAAAGAATAATTCAAACACTAGGCTCAACAGTGTCTGCCAGTCAAGAGTGAGTAAATTACAAGTGACTAATACTAAATTCAAACAGACGCCAGCCTCTGTGGTAGGACTAATACAATCTGCTGTTCTATCTTGTATTGCAGCAGTTCAATACCTAATATATGTTACAGATAAAATATATGTTGAGCTTTACCACTGAACATGAGGTCTGATATGAAAAACCTACCAGGTCAAAAGAAAGCACAGAAGGGAAAAACAAAAGCCCAAGCTTTCAGATGAGTGGTTACTGTTACAGGAAAGGTAAGATGAATGGGTCAGTCTGGAATACTTTGTTTTAAATTAAAGACTCAGAAGAAAAATAACCATAGCACACAGACACCCGGTATAAAACGTAAATAAATACCCGACTTTTGACGTCTTTGAGTTTTGGCAGAATTTCTAAACTATATCCATCTGCTTGCCCTCGAGTCCTATTTCCTCCATTCATATAATTTCCAAAAGCCAGAATGAGGGCTAAGATATCCTTCACACTTTTCATGTGCAACAAGCCCTGTAAAGGCAAACACCAGTTACGTTCTGAACTCCAAATGCAATCAAGTTGGCTCAACAGCTAGCCATTATTAAAGTAACCAAGCCCGTTAAGTGCCTTGTTACCACTTGGATTAACAGTTGGCAAATACAAGATACGTTTCACTGAGCAGTAAGTATCCTGGAGTAGGGGGAGCACAAACAACCGTGATTTCCTACTCTTGCAACCCAGTTATAAGCAGTGATGAGGGCTGAACCTTTGTACCTAGTTTTCATTTTATGCAGTTTGAATCTTGATAAGATACTTATAGATTAGTAGTAGAGAGTGTAGCTAATTTTTGATAAGTTCTAATGTTGGAAGAGGTCAAATATCTTTTCAGGATTGTCTCTTCAGCAGGGGGCAGAACGGGGGGATGACAACTACAGATCAAGTACAGAGTGTGGTGGACACAGAAATGTATGTACCAGCCACTCAGGGTCACAGTTCATTCCTTCAAGTCTCCACAACCTTTTCATCTCATGAGGTAGGCAGACTTCAGATGATCGTATGCATAGGTTCCAAGTGGAATCTCTTTGTGAGCTGAAGAACTGAATGGGAATCAAATCATGCTGTATTGATTTGTGGTTTTGGTGGCCAGTATGTACATGGTGATATATTGACAATTTTGTTAAGAAGAAATCTGTAAAGAGCATTATTTTCCCCTCTTCTCCCCTTATTCAGTCCTCTCTTTTTCATTCTTCCCCTACCCTTCATATACAGGACAAACTGCACATTTTCCTTAGAGGAGCAGCCAATGTAACATACAGACAACTTTCATTCTGTAAGTCACTAACGCTGGGTCTCCCTCACCTCTCATTTCCTCATTTGCTACCAATAAGGGCAACGTAGGCTTTAAAACAGGAAACATACCTTCGAGGCTCGGGTGACAATCTCTACTTTTCGGTGTAAGGATGTGATACCCTCGGAAAATACAGCCCTGAAGATTATGCACTGGGCACGTTCGGCAAAATTGGGAATCTGGGCTAACTCATGCAAAAATCTGCGAAAATAAAAACAAGTCAGTTTGCTTTCCACAGTCCTAAGAAAACCATAAGAAAGAGGGCTGACCGATGCCAATGAACCATGGGAACACTCCTTACATCATGATTTCAGTTCATAAAGGGAGTCATATGGGCTCACTTAGGGAACTGCAAGAGTACCTGTCCTATTGCTGACAGCGGGGCCTCAGTCGGCTGGAGTTTGTACTGTATATATGATGGTGAATAGTGGAGATTAGCAGAAAGTGTATGCAAGTGTCCTGGAAAGGTTACCCCTCTCCTGCTATCCAAACAAGAGGCCATACCTAAACGGAAAGCCCTGCTCTTTACTGCAGGAGAAAAGGACACAATCAATTCCTTGTCACACACAATCCTCTACAAGTATATCTACATAGGCAGGGCATCTTCAGTGTCCAAAGAATAGACGAATGCCTACAGTCAAGTGATGAGATTTTTTTTTTTTGAAGTGAGATTGCTGTTACTTTTGCTCAATTACATAACAGTCTATAGTAGTTACATTTCCCATATATTTGATTAAGCTGTGTGTCAATTTATCACAGAGGCACAGCTGATAGATAGCTCAGTACTTAGAAGAAAGCAGACATTCATGAAGCAGACAACCTAAAACTTTTAAAGAGTGTGCCAAACAGCTCTCAAGAGTCAGAACTGGTTGCTTCTCTGCACACAGTAGCTCACTGTCTGAGCGACTGGGCACTGGTGTCCTGCGCAAAATGAAGCTGGAAGAGCTACATGCTTTTGAGGCCAACCACCAGAGGAAGGGATATAAACTAATATGAGTTGAAACAGTTGGCTACTAACTCAGAAAGGGGCACAGTCCACTAACAGTCCTTAATTTCATTTTGCCATTCAAATGATTATTAACTGATATTTCTGAAAGCCTTGGTCAATTCACAATACCATCACTTTGAAATTATGCAATCTCTCACCAAATATCATTTTGTAGGTGAGCAGAGTTGCTACTATCTGTCGAATGAAAAAGAGGAGACGGAAGAGAAGGGGAAGGAGCAGCAGGAGGAGAAGGAGCAGCAGGAGTAGCTGGAGGAGCAAGAGGAAAAAGGAAAGTAGCCCAGGACAGCCTCTAACTCACCATTCTCCTGCCTCAGTATCCTCAGTTGCAGGAATTATAAGGCTGTACTACCATCCCTGTTTCTACACCCCTTTCTGTCCTCAAATTTGTTTTCCTGCTCTATATTCTGTTCCTTCTGCAGGAGTTTTGGGGGAGGCGATTTAGTAGGCTTGCTTGTTTTTGTTGTATACTTTCTTTTTGAGACAAGGTTTTCCTTAGAGCTTACTTATGGCTTAGGTTGCCTCAAATTTTCAAGCCCCCATCTCAGTCAGCCAAGTGCTAGAATTGTAGTTGTATACTACCATGCCCTGGCAAAATTGGCGATTTAATATGCATTTTTATTATCAGCTATTTTTATCGCCTCCAACAAAATCCCGGTGGTCATTCCCCCTGGCCCCAGCCTTTTAAAATACAAAGGAGATGAAGCATGGAAGGCTCAGAACAGAAAGCCCTCCCTTATCTTCAGGTTCAGTACCTGCGGCCACTGTTATCATCATCCCACATGCTATAGCATTTAGCAGAATACAAAAGTATTGCATAGGGTCGGGAACGAAGAAATTACCCTTCCTTTGTAAATTTTTTCCTCATAAGTACAGTACAGCGTTGACCAATTTAGTCACTTATCATGAGTGACATCAGAGCTGTCACCAGTTTTCACAAACGGTGAGTAGTAAATATCTCTGGGGACCGGCAGCCTTTGGTCTGTGATGGGTTTGAAAGATCTACTCCTTCAGATGTTAAGAACTATTCCAGAAAAGGTGCTGCACGTCTCCCCTTCCACAAGAGGCCATGCCATCTTGCCATACCCCAAGCAGGACCTTAATTCCAGACTAGGTAAATGCCCTGCTTTAAAAACGAGCACACTACTGAAGCAGCAATAGACACTACAAGAGTGAGCAAACACAGCAAGCCTCACTTCCCTCACCAGGATATGGATGAGAAGCAGGTAATGCCAGAGGGAAAACAACTCCTCCCTTAGAAGAGTTACAGGATCCATTTGTGGAAACAACACTAGAGGCTACCCAACAGAAGAGAGAGTAGAACTGAAAGGCTGTCTGAGATCAAAAGCTTAGGAAGATGGGGGCTTGCCCTGGGTGCTCTCAGGGAGCTGGCAGGGAAGGACAGATGGAGGGACTTGGCTTCTGAATAGACCCTATCATTGCTAATGAGTGCATCAGCCATGGTTACTCCAGTCTTTGGGGTGTGTGAAGAATTTGCAGGTACAGGGTCATTTTCTTGCACATGGCTCCTTTTTAATACTGCAAAAACCAAACCCATGATTACTGAAGTGTGTGAAAGATGTGATCAGTTATGAGAGATTTGGGGGAGCAATGTTGTCTCTGGTTACTGAGCCCCCATGATGCTGTGGGTGACCATCATGAGGATCACAGAGGCGAGCCGAGACAGGTTGGACAATGTCTGTAGGGAAGCTGGGTAGAAAGTAAATGGAGTTTTGCAATCTGAATGTACTTTTTTTTTCTCAGCAAATGAGTTTTAGAGAAGCAATATTTTTACTTTTTATTTCACACAATCGCCACAGCAGTGGCTTGGCTATCTGGACTATTAGCATATTTCAGGCTGGGAGAATCGGGAGTCACAGCTATGACCTTGCAAGCAGAAGGTAAGAGGACCTGTGGGGTGAGAGAATAAGTAGATAAGAGGGCCATGAAGACAGGAAGACCTTGAGTGACTGGTCTCTCCCGCATGATGATGGAGGACCCCAAGATGACTTCTGGGGTTTGGGCTTGGAAACATTTGGCAAAATTCAAAGATATAAAACAGCAGACAAGTAAAATTAGAAAAGGAAAATATATGATTTTATGCAACTTTCTGCACTAATATAACCAGATAAGACTCAAGTAAAGGCACCCTATCTCCTTTCTCGTTTGTCAGGCAAGATAGCTGAAGGAAAGCTCATCTCAAAGGTGATGCGAACCCAGTGTCTGATGAACATCTGACCCCTGGTCCCATGTGCTTTATCTTCTCCTTGTAAATGCTGGGACAATAAGCCATCATAGACCCCCAAGCACGGCATCTTGACTACTTCATATTTATAAAAATTCATGGCCGGATTTCCATCTGGACTAATCTATAGCTCTAACCAAGATTCTATAACAGAGAGGGCAGAGGAAGCACAAACGAGGGAGCGTTCCTTTCTTAGTCAGCATGGCTTATTTCCCCAGGAGGCCCATGGCTCACTTTGTATGGGGCTTACAGTCTCACCAGCAGCTCAGCTGGCAGGTGTGATGATGTTGTGTGAGCCAGCATTTGAAAAGAGGCTGATGTGATCGACCATCTTTCCCCCGAACCCTGGATGGTATGATCTAGGATCTGTGTTCCACAGGAGTTGCATCCATTTCAAAATGTAGCCTGTACTCTAGGAAAGCAAACACTACAGCTAGCTGTCGGCCCACTGTAAAAGATTCTAATGTGATGTGCACAGCATCCTCACCACAGACCATACAAGGCCAGCTTTGGGCCGAGTCAGTCAACAGGCCTCATCAGCAGTGCCTTACTGTCCCTCCTCACCAACATCTGAAGGCAGAAGATAAAGGGAGTCAAGGGCATCGCTGGAAGGAGTGGCTCTCAGATAGCCAGGTCCCAAACAGATGACACCTCTGTGAGAAATGGCTTTCTAAATCCGGCACTGAGGTGTAAGAGAGTTTGATGAGGTGAGTGATGAGGCCAGCCTCTCCGTGCTGTGATTTATAGGGCTGGGCACCACAGGACTCTTAAGAAACTGAAATGCTAAACTCAAATGATTCATATTTTCCAGAATGTAAAACATGCTTATAGTCCACTCACTGGGAGTAAGTGGCAAATAAATTGCCAGAGAACCAGACTCTGGCATAGATTAGACAAAAGCTGCCTTCAGAGAGGTGGAAAGCAAAGGTGAAGTCTGCCCAGGGCTGGGGAACCTCTACCTCTTCATGCTAGCCACTGAGGCCAGCCTGCCACCTGAGCAGCCCCACATGACAGACATCATTGCCTTCAGTAACAACAGTGAGTGTTCAGGGGCTCAGCACAATGGCCCTGCAAACCTTCAAAATGCTTATCTAGCGAGATCCTCAGTGTGGGAGAAAAAGGAATAATAAGCAGTACGCTAATTAGCTGCCACCATTATTCTGTGTCCTGGCAATTAGTGCTAAAGAATGATGCTGGGAAGCTGTACCACAAAAGGCTGAGGAATGCCTCTCTTTGCAGACACACACTGTTCACTTCACATCAGTGGTTCACTGAACCCCATCCCCTCAGCTTATGGTAGGTTTTACTAAGTGGGTTGAGTATGGACAAACCAGAGCTTATGGACCAATCCCAATCTGCCATTTGTATTTGTGTGACTCTCATGGGTTTCATACTTTAAATGACTGTAAAAAAGCATAGAGTATTTCTGTCATGTAAAATTCAAATCTTAGCAACTCTAAATAAAATGTATTGAGGTCCAGCTGTGTCCCTTTGGTTACATAGTATTATCTACGGTTGCTTTTAAACCACAGTGGTGCAATGGATGACTTGAGGCATCATGGCAGATCCTTTGACACACAAAGTATAAACTACTATCTGGTCTTTTACAGGACAAGTTTACCAACTAAAGGCTTACAAGTTCACTACACAGCCAGGCACAGTTGCGCATGCCTGTAACCACAGCACTCAGGGAGGCAGAGTCCAGCAAATCTCTGAGTTCGAGGCCAGTTTTGTCTACAAATCAAGTCCAGGACTGCCAAGGCTACACAGAGAAACCCTGTCTCAAAAAAAAAACAAGTTCACCACACAATCCGGCAAAAACCTACCTAAATGTCTGATATGCCCTAACATCTCCATATACCACCAGTGGCCATGTGTCTCCACAGCTCCTTATTACTCACTTCCCCTTTGATCATTAGCGATGTAACAGGAATTGATTCACAGTAAGTAAACACGACCTCTAGATGACCAGTGTCAGCTGTGGTGGAGATTAGTGAGGCTGATGGGTAAAATCAGTGAGACAAAAGGGCAGTGGAATCCCATCAGAATTGATGAATACGTATTATGTATGTATGCATGCATGCATGCATGCATTAATTCATTCATTAATTCATTCTTAGGCTCTGAGGAGACCAGGTTTAAGGGACAAGGGTCTGGGCTGTAGTTCCAGGTGAGAGGATCCCATCTAAGGCTCATAAGGGATCAGCATGGTTTGACAGTATTATATGAACTCAGGATCCCTAACTATCTCACCAGCCATTAGAGATGCTTTCTTCTGAGTCTGACTATGAGAACTGAGGTATCATAGGGGACACAAGTTTAAGACATAGAGTATAAGACAGAACCTTGGATGCCTGTAGGTGTAAGCCTGTCACATTTTCTGTTTCCTCCTTGCTTTCTGTAGTTGCCTCTCCTTGGGGATAGAAGGCTGTCTTGAATGGAACATGAAGCACTTAAAATAGCAGCAGGCCTAAGAGTCCTCAAACCAGAGGCACATTGTCAGTCTTAGTCCTTAAATATCTTGCTGGGGACTCGCAGGAACTCACCTCAAGGGCCTGGCAAACAAGCCACACAGGTATGCAGCAGAGGTCTATGTTCTCGATGTATGGGAGATGGCACTGCAAACCAAAGCCAGCCACTCTCGGGAATTAGTGGGATCAAGAGCGAGCCACACAGATGGAGGGTGAGAAAAACCTACTGTAAGCAGCAAAATGGAGAGGGCTGTGGGGAACCTACCATCTTCAGGCTGCGTTTCCTGATCATGACATTTAAGAAGAGCAGTTTAAACTCAGTGACTCTGATATCTTTTTAAGGCATCAGCAAAACGTGAGACAGAGCAGTAATGCCTTCTTCCTTCCTCAGTTGCCCTTTTAGCTAAAAATGTTTAGTCTAGGAGGAATTAAGCCGCTAGAACAAGAGCAGAGAGTGGTGTGGGGGTTGTGGGGGAGGGGGGGGGAAGTACTGGGAGAAGCATGCTGTGTCCAACAGCACAGAACCCAGCAGCCTTCCTGGCAGCCGAGTCATCCCGCTGGATGTAATAGGGCACAGAATGACGCTGCTGTAACTCAGCACTCCACACCGGTTAGACTTGACGTTCATAGCTGGGAGGCAGACAGCTGGAGCCTGGAGCTTTCCTCTCAGACTAACCAAAGGTAGTTCAAGTGTCCTTACTGTTCGGGCTTGTCCAGCAGCTTCAAGTCTTCTTCTTTGGATGTCTCATAGTACTTTCTTATTCTAGTCAGTTCATCGTCTTGGGCTCGCTGCATTGACAGGAGAAAAGAAATAGACAACACACACACACACAGGGAAAGTCAAGAGGATCAGCCTAAACCCACAGGAATCCATACGTGATCCCAAGCCCTACAGCAACTGCCATCACTTGGGCCTCACTCTAGGTATGAGAAACTCCACAGGTTGGGCCCAGAAAATCCTTCCAGGTCATTTTGATACATCACATCTACAAGATTGGGATTTACCAGCAAAGCTAATGGTTATAACAAGTGCGTGCATCTAGACAACACAAGCCAGGGCAGCTGTGTTTGAGTCTCCTGGAGGCAGCTATGGGGCAAACTGTCCTTAGCTTTCTTTCCCCCAGGACAACAGCCCACTCTCACACTTCCCTGTCGCACATAGTCTTCACACACTATCATCCGTAATCGTCAACTTCCTTCTCCTGAATTTCCTAAGTATGTGTTGTTTACACTAGTTATTTGGGCATGTAGTCACATGCTTCCTAATTTACTCAACATTTCCAGATGTGTGCAGAGCCTCTACTGGGTCTTAACAAGCACCAGCCACGTGCATACTCTTGCAGCCACGGTAACAGCCAGGAGGGCATCATCCTTTTAATAGAGTTCTTCACCATCAATTCCTACATCCTCATTTTTCAGATAATTCCCTGACTGCACTAAGCTACTGGCAATGAGTTTCTGGTTTGGAATCCTCATATTGCCCTCGGGCACTCAACAGATGTAACATTAACTCCCAATGGTCTGATACTTGTGAGTCTTTGGTTTTACTCCTGAGAACTATACTGATAGAAACATGTTCAAAGCTCCGACCCAGTACTAAGTAATTTCTTACATACATGCAGAATGCAAAAATAGGTATATTAGACTATGGAAATTTAAGCCCCAGGGGACAGAAATATTGAACTGAGTCATCCTATGAGTTGAGTGACTACTGCATGCCACAAGACCCCAGGCAATTATCCGAGGATTGCCATGGCTTAGAGAATCCAGTTTCATCCTTGCTTCTACATCCTGACAATGAACCAGAACAGTTGACAATCATAGAAATTCTGACTTACCAGTACTATCTCTTCACAGAACCTATGGATTCCTCTCCTTATTTCCACTTAGAATTAAAAAAAATCTAATGATTTTGTGCATTAAAGGGGTGTTTCATAAACACTATCCACAATGTCCCTAAACTATGTGACTTGGCTTTGTGGGAAGGGCCCTAGGCTCCATGAGAAGAACTCACAGGCTACTGAGATCAAATTCTTGATCAAGACAAAAAAGACAATTAGAGTTCCTCTGTACTCTGCACTGTGCTGTAACAGCAAAATGCAACAGGATAAGCTGTTTAAACAGCTGGCCCAGCCAAGACCGCCCAGTTGGTGATGGTAGAGCTAGCCCTCAAGCTTAGAATTGTATAATTTTAAAGTTAGACCACACAGCTGCCACCCAGTGCTGTCTCTCCCATTTAATGTCACCAGCTCATCTGGTATGAGAGCAATCGTCCAAGTGACTGTTTGGGTCCCTACTCCTCAGAGGAAGACATTGGAAGGTGCCAGCACCAAGTTGGAGGCTCACTTCCATCCATTCTGTCAACAAACACTAGGACTGGGCTCCAGGGCACACCTCTGTTGTCTGCCTGCTGGTGTCAGTGAGATGGACTAGGACAGACTCTACAGTGGGCATTAACGTGCAAATCTGCTTCTCTGTGCCTCAACCTCTTCCATACTGAGGTTCAAATCCTTATTACCATGGAGCACGAATGGTAAAGAAACACCTCCAGCCCTGGATGCCTTTGACACTCACATTTTCATATAAGGCCGCCAGGGTCTCCAGGTCAACCACAGAGTCATCCACATTAAATATGGCTGTCAAAGAGAAAAGAGAAAAAGGGATGAGAGCCTTGACTTGATCCCAGCACCAATGTTCACCCCAGGACCAGCGTCCCCACAATATAACCTTGCATGTTTCTTTGCACAGGCTCTGCCAGCCAGGTTGTTTCTGTTCCCCTTCCTTTCATGGGGGGAGGGGGGGAGTCATTTGAAAACAAACCCAAAAACGATCCCTATAGTTGGCCTGAGCCTTGGCCCTGCCTTATTTAATTTTTCAGGCTTTGAGTCCTTTCTGCAGCTTAATTTAGGCTCCACGGGAGAAGTGTTTCTGCTTTTAAACTAAATCAGTTTGGAGGCTTGAAGCACAATTTTAAATCTTTCTTCCCAGCTGGTAATTGAAGAGATTTAGCACTTAATGTAGAAGAGTTGACTCTTGCCCGTTACCAGGAAGGGAAAGAGAAGAAAAAAAAAAGGGGGGGGGGGGGAGACCAGGACGAAGGGGGAGAAAGATGCTGGCAAATTAAATGAATTCAGGCATGTGATTTCAGGCACCTTTCTGTGGCCACCACAAACATCTTGTTTGGATTAAAAAGACAAGAAAGAATAATCATTGCTTCAATAGCAAATTAAGATCATAGAAACCTCCCATGAGCCAGCATCAAGGTAAGTTTTTACCCCTATACTTTTGTTATGATCCTGCCTTTCGTTGGGTATCTTAAACGAGTCATTTCACTGTTGGCTAATATGCTTATGCTTTCATCTGTGGACGTTCCTTCCCATATATGTTAGGATACACATGCAACAGATTTTTAAAGCCTTAATGCAATTGGCTATCAAAGTGTTTGAAATTGGCCGGCCCCACATCTTTAAATAATTATTCAAAACTAATAAGGTTTGTCCTCTCAGCCCTACCTCCCTTCTGTGGCTTTACGCTGTGAAATTAACCAGCACGCTAGTAAATTTTCTCTGTGGCAGGCTAATTAATTTTATTAAACCAACCAGTGATACTTCGAATGCCTTAAAATTCTGTTCTCTGAGCTAGTCTGTTCCTTCCATTACACCATGGCTCCCTGGAGAGGGAAGAGATCAAGGCGAGGCGCAAGTTGCTTCTGAATTTGTTTTTATCCCCTTCTATCATTTAGAATCATATGAACACATTCAAAATCTAGTTAGCTGAGGTAAGAGCATGTCCTTTCACAAAACGCCAAGAAGAATATTTAATACTCCTCTGTAGGCCACTTTCTCTAACTTAGACGCTCATCTACAAGTTATTTCTAGACTCGTGGATGGTGTGTATGTGTGTGTGTGTGTGTGTGTGTGTGTGTTAAGAGATTACCGGCAAGATTCTACTAAGGTCCAAAATTGCACTTCCAGAAAAGCCAGTGTGACACCCCCCCCCCCCCCGTGTGGTTAAGAAAAGAATGAAAGAACTGGGCCTCAGGACTGGGCATTGTTAGTGGAGATAATACAGATTCACTAATTGGTCCAATGGATGATATGTTTCCAAATAGCTGATGTTCTTAAGCATGGTCAAAAAAACAGGCCAGGAACAGTGCCTCTTTTATATGGATCCCAATATTCTGTTTTAAAAATAAGCTGATATGAATTTATAAGAAAAGGCACACACATAAAGGGAGCTTTTAAAGGAATGCTTTGTTTAGAAGGATTATACACAGCCTGAGTACTGTATCTGAGCTTGGAGACTAAGTCCAACAATTGCTGTCACCAAGAACAAGGACGAGCTGGGGTCTTTCACACTGAGTAAGTGCTTGGTGTTAAGCAGGTGGCCTCAACGCTTGCCCCGCCCCCCACACAGGGCTAGGTGGTTTGTATTCCCAAGCAGCCCAAAGGATGCATGAAGAAAGGATGGAGACAAACACCCTGGGCTCTGGAGGCAGCTAGTCACCCGCTCTATCTCCCAGGCACCAAATAATTATATGTTGAGTGCACCCTAAAATCCGCTTTCCAAGGCCATGAATATCTAAGATAAATGTCTTGGTGAACATAAAGTATCTGATCTCATGATATAAACGTCTAAGAACAAGGGACAGAAAACAAGTAAGTGCATGACTTCGGGTGGCAATATACTTTAAGGGAGGTAAACTGGGCTGGGGTTAGCTAGAGCTGTTGCCTGGCATGCACAGGTCCCTGGGTTTGCTCCTTAGCATGCAAAAGAACAGGGGGAAAAGAACAAAACCAGACAAATGTGTGTAACAAGAGATAGCAGGAGAAAAATATTCCCGCTTAGTATCTTCTGTAAGAGGTAAGGGGTGTCAGGTCTGTTTTACAGATATCCTCAGGTCCCAACAACCTACCTGGTTGCCACAGAACATATAGTGTAAGCTCATGGACAGAACCTAAGAAAGGCCTGTGATGACTATGACTTCAAAAATACAAAAGGCATTGCTAACGCCTTATCTCCCTGTGCCTCTAAGAAGTGGAAAAGACTAGAACTACACAGAATTTGTGCTGTAAGAACAGTTTTCCACAATTCTTCATTGTTTCAGGTGGTCTTTGCTACAAAACCCTCTTGGTCCTTCCTTTAAGAATTCAATAGAGGCATAACTCAGGAAGTTTTATTAGCATGGCAAGTAAAGTCTCTGATATATGAGGAATATTTTATGAACTATCTTAAAGAAAATTCAGTACATCAAGACCCATTGGTTTAGTTAACCTAATGCTTACCTGTAAGTTCAATCCTTCCCACAGGCCATCCTTCACTAGACCACCAAAGTTAGCTAGCTGGTTAAGTAATAAGTTAATCACCCTGTTAGTAAGCTCATTAGCTAGCTATTGGTTGTTTCTTTGCAATTGTACAGACTAAGCGTATGTGTGTGTGTGTGTGTGTGTATATTTGTGGGTGTCTGTGTGTGTCGATGTGAGTGTGTGTATCTATTTGGGTCTGTGTGAGTGTGAGTGTACACGCGTGTGTGTATGTGTTTGAGTGTATGTGGGTTTGTCTGTCCATGTGAGTGTATGTGTGTATCTGGGGAGGGGGGAGGAGGAGGGGGTTGATACAGGGCTCCCAAAGACTTCTTGCTGAATATGAGAAGGGTTTCTTGTTAAGGAGAGCTTTGGGCATTGAAAAAAAAAGATGCACAGGGACACTGAGGTGAAGAAGGGCAGGATTTAGACTAATCATCATATATTATGAATTCTGTATTTGAATTCAGTTTACTTTTCTCCTTCTTTCCAAACATCTAGGTTTGTTCAGTTGGGTTACACAACCATGCTGTTTACTCCCTGTCTCACTATAGATAAGTCGTGGTCCTGATACTAAAAGACAAAACTGGCTCCATGTAATAAATGATTGTCCCGTCGTTAAAGAATGAATAAGGCGGGTGCTGTTCCCATCATTCCACCTTCAGAACTTTTTGAAGAAGAAATGGCACTTTAGGATAAAAGTGACAGGTAAGGTTAACTAGCGTGTCGTTTAGGGGAGATTCTGGAACCACCCATTTGTTAATCATCATTAATTAAGCCAAACTCCTCTTAGACAAACACATTTTCTAAGTTTACACTAAGTGCCAGGGAACATAAACTGGAAGGATGTGAGACAGTGAATGAAGGAGATGCAGACAGGCTCATAGAATTTTCTGGAAATGGCAAGGATTTAGGTTTGAAAAGACCTAATTAGAGGGACTGAGGTGATGGGTCTGCTCATGGCTGAGGCCTCATAGAACTTAGAGCCACACAGAAGTACTTGTGGTACACAGGACTTTGCTGGGCAGTTCTGTGCTGCGGCGTCTGCAGAGGGCAAACTGGACAGCCTGGCACCTAATGCAGTGGTTAAGATGTGGAAAATCTAACTGATGCCGAGGGAAAGAACAGGGAAGAAGGTGGCTCTACGGTGGGGGGAGGGGGGCACTCTGCTGCTGCCCTGAGCTAGCTCTGGAGATTGGGGAAGTGGGAGGGAAAGCACACTGAAGCATCAGTGGACCCAGCATCAAGGGAGACCCCCCCCAAGGCTCCCCCACAGAGAAGCATCAGTGGACCCAGCATCAAGGGAGACCCCCCCCCATGGCTCCCCCACAGAAGCACACAGATTACAGATCTTTCTCCTGGGGCCCATGGAGGAATGGAGCAGGGGAAAGAGAATGCTAAAGGAAAAAAACCCAACATGAAAAGGTCAGTTTGGTCCTCCTGACATTTCTTCAGTAAAGCATCATGTCAACCAGATACAGATCCTGGGGTTAAAATAGAATTCAAAGTAAGAGGAAGCAGTTTCAAGAGATTATCTGGTTGATCCTGGGATCTTCAGGAGATTAAACTCTTTTTCTTTCTTTCTTTCTTTCTTTCTTTCTTTCTTTCTTTCGGTCTTTCTTTCTTTCTTTCTTTCTTTCTTTCTTTCGGTCTTTCGGTCTTTCTTTCTTTCTTTCTTTCTTTCTTTCTTTCTTTCTTTCTTTCTTTCTCTTTTGATAGCAAGTCCATGAAGGTATAAAAGTCCCATGCCTCTGGGGAGAGCTGTCATACATGGACATAATCCAGCTTCCTATTCATGAATGCAGTCTAGGTGCTGGGGGCAGTGGCAGGATCTGTACATCAGGCATGCCTTAAAATAGTGAAGTGAGTAAGTGACCCAATCAAATCACTCCTGTAAGCACTGGTATTCAACGTAGAAGCCATTACATACACCCATTTAAACCACTAAACTGATGAGCACAGTCTTCGATGAAAACATTTGTGGTGTTCCCTAGGGGCAGATTGCCTCTTCCATTTTATATGAGAAAATATGCGTTCTTCACTGAAGACGTAAGTCAGTGGTAACAGGCTTTCCTTGTGCATGCAAGGCCACAAGGCCAAGCAGTAGTACAACACAGCAAACAAACAAGCGAACAAACGACCTCTGCCTTTCTCTCTCTGTCACTCCCCTGTCCCCCACACATACAAGTTCAGCTTTCATCTTATAAACCAAATCAGCAAGTGGCTGCCCACACAGCTCTCTAGCAAGCCACAGAGCGTTGGTACAGTAGTAATTCCTAGTCATTCTAGCTTTGGTTCCATCTGCAAAGGGCTCATTATTCCAACACTCGCGCAGACGGTGTCAGAAAGGTGAAGTGTCAAATCCACAGAGGGGAGACCCCAGCAGGTCTTTGCTACTGCAATATCAATCATTGCTGGTGCTTTTCACTTTTATCTCCCTCCCTCCTTAGTTTTCCCCGCCTCACACTGTCAGTTCAGTTAGAATATTTCACCTACACCTCACAATATGTCAAAAGGAAGGAGACACACGCTGTGAAAAGCTGGTAATTTTATTGGGTTCCTTTACCTTTAAAAATCTGTTACTTGGTCAAGTCTGGTTTCTGGGCTTCTTTTTCTTGCAGGGAAATTGAGGCAAACATTTTTATGTGGTCCTCTGGTGCCTGCTCTGTACTCCAAGGATTATATACACAGGGATCATTAGAGTGGTGTTTTGCCCATTAAGATATAATAACCGTCAGCAGGGACAAAAAACAGACTGGTATCACAAATTCAAACTAACAGGCACACATAAAAAGCACGTGACTGCTTGAGGCACATGCGAAGGTCAGGGTCTTATACAACAGGCAAATGCCCTCACTGGCTCTGCTGTCAGGGAAACAGGAAGAACCTACAAGAGTTCTCTCAGCCCTCCAGCCTCTTTGCCACTCTGAACAGTGTTGTTTGAAAGACATGTAGTTAGAAAACCAAGTGAAGCAAGGATGGTGACTGGTCACAAAAATATTTGTTCTTTGGTTTTCTTTTTGAGGTGCTAGACTTGAACCCAGGACTTTGCCCATGCTCAGATGTTCTCTACTCTTGAGATGCATTCCCAGGTTGAGGAATGTTCACTTTGGCTGAAGGATCACCTCCAGGCAAGAGCCTTTGCTATAGACTAGCCAAAGAAAGCCTGGTTATCTAAAGCACAATGCCATGCACAGGTTTGCATTGGCTCACCAGGTTTCCACTGCTGCTGGGTTTAGGATAATTCTTATGCAGCCCGTTTTACTCTTTTGTATTTCCTTAAGTAGCTGACAGGACCACCTCGTACAGAGTGACTTGTAACCAGCACATATGACTTAGGTCTTTTATCAGCCGAGAAAAGAAAGACTGATACAATTAGGTGACTCTGTCAGTGAACCTCGTTTTGATGGCAATGCTAACTGCTAAGCAGCCTATATAAAACTTAGTTGTTTTTCCCAAATCACTCAATTTCTATTTAAGGGATCAATAAGTCACTGGTGAGTAAAAGAGAGCAGAGAAAGAAAAATTAATACAGAAGAATTTGGATTTTTAAAAGTCTGTATGCACCTCCCCAAGAAACTGCAAAAAATTTACTCTCCCAGGCTCGGCCAAGCAAATGGGGAGGGCAATGGCAGAATCTGAATGCTGATGAGAGCTTAAGGACTTCTCACAGCTTGGCCTACCAACTACAGGGGCCAGCACTCCAAGGGAGCTGGGAGTCCGTAGGTGAGAGGAAGGAACAGGGCAGGCAGAGGGAGTATGGAGGCAGAGTGTGGAAGGACCATTGTGAGGTGAGACCTCAGCCCCCACTGCCTCTTTTCTTCACACTAGCAAACTTCCTCTAGAGGCCTTTCCTAGGGCTGCTTGAATTGCCACCACCCCACCCCCTGCCCTTAACTGTGTTTCTCCTCCCCTGGGCACCCAGCATGCCTGTGCAGACACAGATCCACAGGAACCCTTGCTTGATGCTAATATCCAAATGAGAGGCTCCAGGGCACCCACTAAAGAGGAGCTTAAAGAAAACTCTGTCCACTACATTAGAGGGTAGGGACAACTGGCAGACTCTCTGGGGATTAACAGTGATTACAGCGAGCTTCCTCTGTGTCAGCATTGCTCAAAGTGCTTCACGTTAAACTATATGGAGGAGGTGATGCTGCTGCCTGGGTTTTATGACTGGTAAAAGTGAGGTGTGACATCACTGAACTTGATTTCTCTAGGTCAATTCTGCAGTTATCACCTTTCCTCCATCAGAGTAGAGATTTGCTGGACCAAGACTATCCCTTCTGCTCTTTATAGGTACAGTTTGCCATTTGGAACAGACATTTAAGCAACAAACAGAGCAATCTAAAAACAAACTAAATACCCCCGAAATATGAGCCATCAAGCAGCAGACAGAATGAAACCTCAGTTTCTGAATGGCACCGCATGCCTTTTATACAAATAAGCAGTCTATGAGAGGAATCTCATGTGGCCTATATTATGAAAATCCATATTCATTAATATTTTATCCATCTATATAGACAAACATCCATACTCATGAGCATTTTACCATCTCCAGTGTTTATCTAATACAATGCACTAACTTCAATATTTTCATAGCCGAAGTAATCCTCAAGAATCGGTCTGCCAACAGAGTTACATCCTACAAAATTTCTAGAAATCGGGAAATAAAGGTTTGAGAGTGTTTTATCCTAAACAAAATCTATAGAAATAACTGGAAATTTTAGACTTCATGCCAAAACTCACTAAAATGAAAGAAAAAAACACACTGAAAAATGGAGAACCATGAAGCTGCCTCCAGATACATGAAGAATAAAATGCATCAAGAGAACATAATTTCCAGTCTTCACTGCACTTCTGAAGGCCTGGCAGACAGAGGATCGCGCTAGATGGCGAAGATCTTAATTTAGTCTCTGATGGGATGAGAGGCAAGTGTGAAAGACAGGTAAATATGGGCTGTCTGGAAAAGAGTGGAAATGGTCACAAAGGGGGCATTTAGCTCATGTATCCTAAAACCTCAAAAAAAAAATCATTCAATGTTATAAGACAAAAATCCCAATTCTCCTCTACGCCCAGGCATGTACTATGCCCCCAAGATACCACCGTGGAGCTACAATTAAAATTGTCCATGGTTCAAACCTCAAAGAAGGGCACCAAGTGTAGAATTCACAAAACCTCCCTGCCTGCATCCCCTCTATTCTCCGGAGGGCAGTGGAATGAGAAACAGTTTGGGTTAAGCTGCTTCTGGTCCACCATTCGTTCTGCTCTTTTAAGCCAAATTACATTCCAGGCAGATTGGATGGTCTCGGTGGATTGCCCGAAGGAAAAGTATAAAGAGGGACCAGCCTCCACTTTCTGACTCCATCCTGCTATTGAAGGAATGTATAATGGCTTAGAAAGAGGTGAGGGGAGCCCCACTGTTGAGGTGTTTCAGACTCAGTGGGAGGACAGAAAAGGTGAGAAAGAAAAGGGAAGTACTGAAAGCCCATTTATTTTTTTCTAATTTTCTAAATTGGCCTCTATCAATGCTTAATGAGTTGATTGACACTGGCCTCCTCATTTGGTTGGTATGCCAGCAAATTATAGTCACAAGTCACTTTGGGTGGGTAACCTCCTCCTGTATGTGACAGTGTCACTTTCTTTGCTTTCAATACGGTGTGATTTGGAATGGGGGAGAACAACTTAAATGAAGTTCTCCTAACTCTAATGTCTATTTTTAATTAAACTAAATTAAACTTCACAATATAAATAAGTTGGTTTCGCAGTTTTTGCAGAGAAATGCTACACTGAAGATAAATGGTGACAGAATGGTAGAGACTGTCTTTATTTCTCATGGAACAGAGTAAAAAGGGCATTTGCTACGGAGCTGTGTCACATAAGCCTTTCCATCATAATTATAACTGAATGAGAATCTAAAGCCAACAAAATTAGCAAGACATGTAAATTCTGTGAATCTCCTGGATCTTCTGTGTTCCGGAAGGTGGGTGTTAATCCTTCCATGCATCTGTGTAGCATACATATCAGAAAGCACACCTTGACAAATGTGCTCTAAAAGGCGGCCTGGGGAAGGGGTCTCTGTTAGGATACCATGGAAACTAAAAGCCTTTTGAGCGGGATTCTTAGGCTAAGATGAGCATTTTCTCAGGAAAGTCTTAAAAGGTCTATTGTATGTTCCCAGCGCCTGATCAAATCCATTTTTGACAACTCCCATGAGCACTGACATGGATTTCTGGAACTTATTAGTGCAAAGCAACAAGGTCCAGTGGGTATTCGGGGATCTCGGTTCCAGGCTCTGAGCCTTCCTTTCCCATACTGAGCCTCTGACACAGAGGAACTAGGATGCAGTGCAGCTGAACTCTCTGACCAGCCCAGTAGGAACTCAAATGAAAAATGTTTTATTTTGATGTTGGATTAAATATTATAAATATAAGTTCTGAGTGTACGGGAAATTCCAAATGAATGCCAGGAGGTTTCTGGCACCTAGTCTGTTGCAAGGCATATGGAAGTTTATATCAAGAATAGTCAACAGCAATTTTCCATCTCCCCTGGGACAAGAATAAGAGGAAATTACTAACATGGAATGAAAACACTAACTTGCAATCATGTAGGCAGTCACTGTGTCCACGCAGGCCAAATGCTTCTAAATAGAAGTCATTGCATCTCATGATGGAAAGTCAGAAGGAAGCAAATCACCAACTCGGTAATTCTTGGGTGAAATAAGGCTTTACAAAACTTCTGATCATCTTTTAAAACCATTTCATCCAAACTGGGAGGTGGGGCCCATGCCTTTAATCCCAGCACTCAGGAGTCGGAGGTAGGCGGTTTTCTGAGTTTGAGGCCAGCCTGGTCTACAGAGTGAGTTTCAAGGCAGCCAGGGCTACACAGAGAAACCCTGACTTGAAATTTTAAATCCTTGTTGTGTGCTGGAGCATCTTCTGCTCAACCATGTTCATAGCAGCCTTATTCATAATAGCCAGAACATGGAAACAGCCTAAGTGTCCCTCAGTAGAAGAGTGGATAAAGAAACTGTGGTACATATACACTATGGAATACTATTCAGCTATTAAAAACAAGAAATTCCCGAAATTTGTGGATAAATGGATTGAGCTAGAAATGATCATAATGAGTGAGTTAACCCAGAAGCAGAAAGAATCAAATGGTATATACTCACTTATATCTGCATACTAGCCCAAGGGGCATGTCCCACAAAAGCCTTCACTTACCAGGAAACTGGGACAGAGGGGAAGGCATCCTATTGGGACTCTAAATGAGAGACGCATGGGAGAACAGCAAAATAAAAGGATACAGAGGGTCCTAGAAATCTATAAGTAGAACAATATGATAGGCAGATTTGGGCCCAGGGGTCCCGCTCAAACTAAGGCACCAGCCAAGGACAATACAGGAGGTAAACTTTAAACCCCTTCCCAGATCTAGCCAATGGTCAGAATATTCTCCACAGTTGAGTGGAGAGTGTGATACGACTTTCTCACGTACTCTGGTGCCTCACATTTGACCATGTCCCCTGGAGGGGGAGACCTGGTGGCACTCAGAGGAAGGACAGCAAGTAGCCAAGAAGAGACTTGATACCCTATGAGAATATATAGGGGGAGGTAATCCCCCTCAGGAACAGTCATAGGGGAGGGGAATAATGGGAAAAGGGGGGGGGGGAGGAATGGGAGGATACAAGGGATGGGATAAACATTGAGATGTAACAAGAATAAATTAATAATAAAAAAAAGAAAGAAAGAAATTTTAAATCCTCTAAAGCAGAATTTATTTTCTCCTCAGTGCTGCTTTTTCTGCTAAACCTCTGGTTTGTGGTTTTTGTTTTTGTTTGTTTGTTTTCATTGCTTAAAGTGCAGCCCAGATTTTGTTTCCATCATTCCTATAGCTGTTGTTACTAACTGTAACTATTTCTCTAAATATCCTGTGTCCGAGTTTTTCCTCTTTCACATTAATATATGTCAGCTTTTGTCATTTGTCAACTAAGCCCATGCAATAGATCCATCCACTTATATTAGTTACTTTTCTTGTAATTATGACCAAATACCTAACAGAGACAAAGAAGATTTGGTCCAAAAGCATTTGGACCATGGTTTCAGATGGCTCATCCATGCATGTTGGCCCCACAGACTTGGGCAGAAGATCATTGTAGCAGGCATGCTCAGTTCCTGGTGGACAGGAAGCAGAAAGAAGGGGAAAATGGGGAGGAGCTGGAACCAGAGGAAGCCCTCAAGGAAATAACCTCAGTCACCTAGTTTCCTCAACTAGAGCTCGCCTCCTACTTCTCCCCACCTCCCGGTAATACCTTTCAAGGAACTCACTGATAAGGCAGAGCCCTTATGAACTGAAACACAGATGCTGTCAGGGACTTGTTCAGAAGTGAGCTTCATATCCCAAGTCTTTCTTAATCGAGTCAGGATGGCCATCACAACTAGCTATCATTTCATTTTCAGTTCTATATTCATTTATTAATCTAAGAGGCCATTAATGATCACTGTGTGCATGGCAGACCTGAGCAGGAATTGATGCAGTTCACATCTGTGGGTACTCTCCTTGGAGCTTATATTCTGAGAGTGGGTGCAAACAAAGGAAAAATAGATGCATAAACCAAACAAAATACTGGGCTCTGTGTACAACTAAAATAACACATGGTGAGATATTTGTGAGGGTAAATCTAAGAAGGCCTGTTTGAGGTGATGGTTAAACTTGAATCCACAGTAAAGCTCACGGGCTGATTATACAGACTGCGAGGTAGGAAAACATTTCTGAAAGAAGGAATGTACACTGTCTGTGCTAAATGTGTAGCACACTCAAGGATAAAAAGGAAGTTCAGTAAGGAATCAAAGAAGACCATGGTGGCTATAGAAATGCAGGGAGAGTGGAAGTGGAAGCAGGTAGTGTAAAGCAGAAATAAAGACTTCAGTAGGCATATGCAGGACACCAGAGTTCCAAGATCCTGTGCTGCTCAGGCTCAGATCACCGTACCATGACCCTCACATTTCTTCCTGTTTCTGATGTAATGATGAGCAGATCCTATAGGGGGCCCTTCCTGGTGTGCATGCTGCTCATGATTTGAGTCTTAGATTCTGAGACACATTGCATTTGATTGCTGCCCATACATTCCAGTTCCGTGGCCCCTTTCCACTTGTCTTGTCTCATGAGTTTCCCTCACTTGGGAAGGCTCCTTTCCCTAATGTGATCATAACTGCATCCTCTGGGCCTCATCTCAAATCTTACAGGGTACCATGGCTGTGACTCTAAAGCCAACTCCTTTGGAATGTTTGGCTGATCCCACCGTGAGCTCCTGAGAGTGCTTAGAGTCTGGTCCTAATGCAGTTTCTGGTGCTCGATGGGGCTGGCACTCACCATATGCCTAAGGCAAGTGAGGAAGCACTGGAACAGAATCTATTTCATTTAGTATAACAGTGTTTAGTCTTTTTTTTTTTTTTTTCAAAATTAAAACTAAATTCAGGAACCATGAAAATAAGACTTCCAAATGTGACTTGGGTACATTAGTTCATTTAGTTGTAATCAGTGCATAACAATCAGAGAACTTCCTAGAAACCCAATATAAATGTACAGGAACTAGCTTTGTTACATGCTGTCTTGCTACATAGAGTTCCAGAATTTCAGTGGACCACAGAGAAGAGTTCATCTCTAAAGCAAAGCAAACCAGTTTGCTCTTCTAAAAGCTGAACTGTAGCACAGTAGGAGAGCAAAGGCTGAGGATGTGCAAGGCTGTGGGTTTGATCCTCAGCACTGCATATGATAGATAGATAGATAGATAGATTGATAGATAGATAGATAGATAGATAGATAGAGAGTTGTAATCTCAGCAAGACATATTGAAAAGCCACCACTGTCATTTAGAAAACTAGAAGTCTGAAGTGCTTCAGGATGCCTGCAGGAACCTCCACTGCTAAGCTGAAGAGTACATTTTCCAAGAGCCAGGGGTTTAATTCTCAGAATCTGTCTATGCTCATTTCTTTGCAGTCGTACCATCCTCTACCTATTATTACCTATCTCTTACTCAAAACATCTTATTATTGCGTTTGCCATGCGTGTGTTGAACTAGTGAAGTAGAGACCACACCTTACTTGGGAAATGGTAGACATAACATCAAAGTGGAAACAAGGATCTGGAGGAAACAATGAGCAGGAACGGTTCCTGTTTTACTGTCAACAAACTTTATTCAGTTCCTTTTGAGCATGTCCTGTTGAGTGTGACAGATTGCCACGTTGATAAGGGTCGTTTGAGTCATGTGATGCTGCAGTTAACCAAGTCAGGACCATGAACCTTCTCAAGGAGTTACAGCCTCACAGGACTGTCTGTTTGTTGTGAGGTGAACAGAGTAGTAGCTTGCCTGGGCATTTCCAATGCTGTAGTTGAGAACATGCTTGTAGGAAATAAATGTGACACTTTATATGCTAGATTTTTGGTCATATACATCATTTTTTGAGACTTTGAAAAGAACAACCTGACTCCTTTTGTCTTTGCACCCTGCCAAATATGACCCTATGTCCAGAAGGTAGAAGGATATGTTCTTAGCTGTCATGTCTAACTGTCAGCTCGACCCCCTCAATCAGCTCTTGTTTCAGTCCCCTCATAGAACATCAATGTTTCAGGCTGGCATCAGCATGAAGTATTCTTTCAACAGGACGACAGCCAGTTCCACTCATAATAAAACGTGGATTCAGAAAAAAATCTCAGAAATACTGGTTTCTGACTCTAAAGGAACACTTTAATAACATAACCCCTGGTTATTCTGCTATACTCATTTGGTATATATTATTAAGTGAAGAAGTGGCATGGAGGTCAGTTTCTTAGAACTTAGGAGCCACATGTGGGGAGCATAATGTAGGCGTTTATGGAAGAAGAGAGTCTATAATACACCCAATACATAAAAGTCTGTTGTGCTATGATCTGGGTGTCTAATGCTGAAATGAAAGGTCACATTTGCTTTACATGCACATATTCCTGACTTGAGTACTGAACTGGAAAGGTCTGGGCAAACTAAAATCTTGTTCACTTCACAATGAATATTCAGTCCAATGGGACTGTGATGCCATGGAAAGGCGCATGGCCCTGGACTGGTAATTGCTGTAGCACATGATTCAAATGCTCCTTATCCATATGGCAATCTGTCATACTCAGTGATAGTTACGCAAAAGGAACTGAACAAAGTCTGAGTGATGTTGGAAGCTGGAAAATTCATATCCATTTTGTTAGATACAATCAAATCTCTCTGCGATCTAACAAATGTGTGAGAAATACAAATTAACAGCAAAACTCTTGTACAACACTTGATAATTCATCTCATTACAATAATTGTATCATATATGTTAGTTTCTCACCAAAACATTATCAAGTCTTAGTCTGAAGTTTCCTAGTAGAAGCCTCTACAGCCAACAAAAACTTCTGATTTCAGTAGCAATCCTTTCAAACACCCTTTGTTCCAAACTGCCATCAACTGTTACATTTTTAAAAAATACAGTTTATTAACTTATTCATATTACATCTCAATTGTTATCCCATCCCTTGTATCCTCCCATTCCTCCCTCCCTCCCACTTTCCCCTAACTCCCCTCCCCTATGACTGTGACTGAAGGGAACCTCTTCCTCCTGTATATGCTCATAGGGTATCAAGTCTCTTCTTGGTAGCCTGCTATCCTTCCTCTGAGTGCCGCCAGGCCTCCCCATCCAGGGGACGTGGTCAAATATGGGACACACCAGAGTTCGTGTGAAAGTCAGATCCCACTCTCCACTCAACTGTGAAGAATGTCCTGTCCATTGGGTAGATCTGGGTAGGGTTTCAAAGTTTACTGCACGTATTGTCCTTGGCTGGTGTCATAGTTTGAGCAGGACCCCTGAGCCCAGATCCGCCCATCATAATGTTCTACTTGTAGGTTTCTAGGACCCTCTGGATCCTTCTATTTCCGCATTCTCCCTTGATTCTCTCACCTAGAGTCCCAATAGGAAGTCTTCTCCTCTGTCCCATTTTCCTGGTAAGCGAAGACTTTCTTGGGACATGCCCCTTGGGCTAGTGTCCAGATATAAGTTAGTATATACAACTGTTTACATTTTTAAGTTTAATATTCATATTACATGTTTGGTTCTATTATTAAGCCAATTTTTAAAAATCAGCCTATTACCAGGTGCTGGTGGCATATACCTTTAATCTTAGCACTTGGGAGGCTGAGGCAGACAGATCTCTGAGTTCGAAGCCAGTCTGGTCTACAGAGCAAGTTCTCAGACAGCCAGGACTATACAGAGAAATCTGTCTCAAAACCAAATCAACCAAACAACAAACAAAGAAAATCAGCCTTATTTAAACACTCTGTGTCTGTCATTTACTTAGGATGTTTTATTATTTTTAATAAACTCAAAAAAATGTTTTTGTACTATAGCAAAATTTCAAACTCCTCCCAAAGCCATTTTGAAAAGAAAAGCAGTGTGAGAAAGGATCTTTAGTGCCCTCAGGAGCCTTCTCCTGAGCAGCAGCCAAGTGACATGACTTTGGGCAACAGGGACTGAAGGCTTAAGCGAAGGGCTGTTTCAGGGTATCTGTGCCGTCACACCCATGTTCACATGTACTAAAACCCTCTCATATGCTCTGTTGTCATCCAGAAGATGTTGTAAGTGACACATGTAAGTAAGGGCTTACATTTAATTGATGGCTCAAGAAAAAGAATGTTATTTTACGATAAGACACAAGTATTAAAAGATGGCTCAGTAGTTAAGAGAACTTGTTGCTTTTGCTGAGGACCTGGGCTCACTTCCCAGAACCTACATCATGACCAGCAACTGCTATAACGCCAGTGACATAATACCTGGTACCTCTTGGCTTCCATGGCCTCTGCTGTCATATGGTGCACAGACAAATATGCATATAAAACATCCACACACACACAAAATAAATACATTTTTAAAAGCTTATAATAAAAAGCATTTTCTTTGGTAAGTCACCTTTTACAGTTCAAGTTCTGAAGATTATTTTTATTCATATGCCTTTCTGAGGAACAAATATGAATGACAAGGTTTTCAAGTATAGAAATCAAGATAGGATTTTCTCCCTTCCTCTCAGTTGCACTTTCTTCTAGCCAGTCTATGTATCAAACTCTTTAAATGCTTTTATTTTAAAATGTGCCAAAGATATCCGAGTGAAATGCTCTCATTTGAAGTGGAGAGATAAGAAACAATGAAAAATCAAGTAGTTGTTAACTATTTTTCTCTATAAGCATATTCCATCCAATGAATAAGAAATAATTTAATTCATACAGTGGTGTCTTTTACATTTCTAATGAAGGAATAAACATAGACAAAAATCCTCACTGCCCACTAACCTCACAAACCACTGAATAAGCCTTGTATATATAACACAGTGTATGTTCACCCTCTACAAAGAATTCCTCACTTACCCAGTGTAAATCTTGACCAAACTAATACTTCACTGGAAAGACAGAGGACAGAGGAATGTGAGAGACAAAGCACAGCCTTGTTATTGGCAAAATCTCAATGTTGGGGAACAGTAAGACAAGCAAGTGGGTTTCCTTAACCCATCAATTACTAAGGTAAAACTCAAAACAAAGATGGAGGGCAGAAAACTGTACATCAAAAGAAACCTAAGAGAGTCATCATTGGCAATGTAGGATGTCTGTTCGGATCCTCATGGAAGAGAGGTGTCAAATAAAGGGTGAATAAACTAGTACATAGCCAACTAAGTAAATAATAACTGTGTCTGTGACGATACTGAGAAATTTGTTAACCACTTTGAAAACAATGGTGCTACAGCTGCGTTGTTGTTGTTGTTGTTTTTTTTTTTTTTTAAGTCCCTTCACTTTCACTGGTAGTAAGTACTAAAGTTTTTACAAGCTAAACTACAACCTGGCTGCAAGATTGTGTCCATAACAATATAGTTGGTGGAGGGATGGCTTATATGAAACAAAAATAACAGTGGATTTTAACTGGGCTAAACAATAGACTTTTAGCTTGGCTACCAGGAATTCACGGTGGTATTCTAACTTTTGGGCATGTTTGAAAATTTTTACAACAGAATATCCAAAAACTTTCAAAAGGGGACTGTCATGGGAAAGGAAGTGGAGTAGCAGGAAATGCAGGAGGGATGATGCAGGCAGCAGGGGAGAAGTAAGGTCAGAATGCCTCACACATATGTATGGAAAGGTCATGACAAAGCTGCAGCCGTATACAATGGATGGCATGTGAGTGCTACAGAGAATTCAAGACATGGAGGGAAGAGCTAGGAAAGACTTACCCTGCTGGATATCCTTCATTTCTAAATGTAAACTAGATATCAAGATTCCCACAGTTTGAGATCGTTTTCCATCCAATAACTTGATGATCTGTAATTGTAAACAGAATAAAACAGAAGCTCAAATGATCATGCAATCATTCAGAAAGAACATCAAAGACATTAAGACTTCCAGATACATGGTTGCACTAATGGAAAAACTGACCAAGTGTGACAGGCACTGACTTAGTGCTTCAATGGAAAGTAGTGTATCTACAATTACAGACATTTAAAGAAAGAAAGAAAGAAAGAAAGAAAATGCCAGGCAGAATTCAACTGGCCCAACACAAACCACAGAAATCTTTAGAGCATTTTACTCTGATTTTATACTTTACTCTGCTTTTGGTTTTGTTCTTTTCAAGTTTAGGTTTTAAAAGACTGTGCCTCACCATGTAAACAGATTGGCCTAGGACTCATGACCTCTTGCCTCAGCCTCCTGAGGGCAGAGGGTACAGGAATGTGCCACTACTCCTGGATATGTTGACTTTTTTTCATATACAAGGGTCCTAGAGAACAAGACATATGGATTCTGACTGCTGCTAGGTAAAAGCAAGCCTTCATTGATCAGGCAGTCACAAAGGTGGAAAGAAGATAATCACGGAAAGCCTCCCTTGGTTGGAGAGCGCTACACACCACTGAGCTCATGCACTGCATTTTGTCTGAGGTTGGTTCTGTTTCCACAAAACAGGGAGGGAAGGAAGTTAAGAGTGTTTGTGGCTCGGTCCCTACATATGTACCAAATCCTCTGTATGCTCCTGCCGAGACCGTTACACACATCCTTCTTAAGTTTCTACTTAATTAGTCTTTCACTGTAGAATAAATCAGATTGCTCTTCAAAAAAAAAAAAAAAAAAATCTTCCGGGAAAGAAAATGGAAGAAATATAATGAATATACAGTTATATGTCTTAACTCCTCTTTGTTGATCATTGTTTGAGAGCTTCATTTATTTGATTTTGAGTTATTACCACAGAAAGCCACAGTAGGAAACACATGATCCTAAAACCCTTCAAGCTGATATAGGGCAGTACAGCTCACAGTGCTAATTACATGTACATCGCTGTACAGCACATCTCTAAAACCTTTCCATTTGGTAAACTTTTATCCTGAATGGCAACCTCCCAATACTATCTTCCCTCATAGAAAATCAAGTCATCAATGAAGAGAGAAAACTTTATCTGTTCTTTTCCATTGTGGGTGAATTAATTATAGTTAGTTAACCAATTAATACAATGTGGTGGTTTGAACAGGAATGGCCCCACACACTCAAGTATATGAATTCTTGGTCATTAAGGAATGGTGCTATTTGAGAGGAATTAGGACCTGTGTTCTGTTGCAGGAAGTGTGTCACTGTGCTGGGCTTTTGGGCTTCAAATGCTCAAGCCAGGGCCAGTGTTTTGCTCTCTTCCTGCTGCCGATGGATCAAGATGTAGAACTCTTAGCTCCTTCTCTACCACCATGTCTGCCTGTGACTTACCATGCTTTCTGCCATGATGCTGATGGACTAAATCTCTGGTACTGTAAGCCAGCCCCAGTTACATGCTTGCCTTTATAATAGTTGTTGTGGTCATGTGTCTGTCTCTTCACAGCAGTAAAACATTGACTGAGCCATTAATTAATTAATTAATTAATTAATTAATTTTATTGTCTAGAACTAGCTAGACCCTCTACTACTATACTAACTGTGAACATGGGCATCCTTGACTTGCTCCTGATTTCAGTGACAAAGGTTACAGCTGCTCATCATTCATTAGGCTGTATCTCCAAGCTTTTAAAACATGCTACTGGCTATTTTTATCACAACGTACTATCTTTGTCTTCTGTGACAGTTTTTTACTTTTTTATAAAGTCATATTTTTATATGAGCATTTGGCTTCTTTTTTTCTTTTTCTTTCTTTCTTTCTCTTTTTCTTTTCTTTTCTTTTCTTTTTTTTTTTCTGGAGGTGGTTTCTTGGTTTCTCTGTGTAGTCTTGGCTATCCTGGACTCACTTGTAGACCAGGCTGGCGATCTGCCTCACAGCGATCTGCCTGCCTCTGCCTTCCAAGTGCTGGGATTAAAGGCGTGTGCCACCACAGCACCACAGCCCGGCATGGCTTCTGTTTTTCTTAGCTACAGTTTTTTTTTTTTTTTTTTCAGTTTTACTGGTCTTTTCACAAAGCAGCTCTCATTGTCTTTTTCTATACTTTCTCACTTTCATACCCTTTGTGTTCCTATGTCTGAAATGAATCTCTTGTGGAAAGGATACTGGCCAGATTTTTATTTTCCTGACTCTGTCAGCAACTCTGTCTTCTGATTGAAAAAAAAAATACATCATTTACATATTGTTTATTGATAGAGGATACCAGCTTGTTAATTTCCCTGGCTTTGTACTGTGTTGCCCTTTTCTTCTCATGCTACTCTTTGGACTTGTTCATTTCTTGCAGTGATATAGTGTGCTTCTCTTCTTATTTTCTTTAATGAGCCGTTTGATAAAACCCTGCATGGTTAACACAGAATTTACTTCAAATGCCTTATATTTGTAAGTCTGTTTTAAGCTGATCACTCACATACAAGACTTCTGCTCTGTTACTTCTACATTCCCTTGTACTTTGTTACTGGTGTCACAAATCACATATGTCTAATAATGCAGTCAAGAATGCAGAGTGGTTAGGCTTTTTATGGGCAACTTAGATGCAGGCAGAGTTGATGGCTGCACTCTGCCAAGTCAGGGTAAGCAAGTCCTCAATAGTTCCTGCCCTGTGAACAAGTCTGGCAGAGATATTAGGTCGGAAAGCTGAAGATGGCTCCAATGTTATATAGTGTATTGGGTGACTGGTCAGGCAGTAAACCGTCTTAAGCCAATTTGTACATTTTGGAAGCTACTAACCCGCACTGTTGGTTCACTCAGGAATTTAAGTTTTATTCCTTCTCCAGTCTCTGAGGGGCATTGAAGACAAGATAGTACAGTTTTACAACCAAATTTAGGTGGTTAGGGGATAAGATCATTTTATATCAAGATAAAGAAATTAAGGTATTAGAGTTGAGATAGGATAGATATTGAATTTCATTTGGAAATTTAGACCCAACAAGACAGGAAAGACACTTACTTCAAACAGGACTAATGCAGATGGCCAAGTCACTATGAATGTAACATGTATAGGACTCATTATTCTCATGACTGTAACATGGTTCTCCCTGCTGTGTGTAGGTTGTTTTATACACGTGTAATAAAATAAATGTGTATACACACACACACACACACACACACACACACACACACACACACACATACTAGAGTTTTCTTACAGTATTTGGAACATAGAAGCCTTCAGGCCTAGATGTCATGGCTGAAAAGGTCACTGATGGTTATAGCAGTGTGCCCTATAGCAGTGTGCCCTTTCATATAGCAAGTGGTTTTTGTCTTGCTACGTTCACAGTCATCTCTCTGTCTTCACCTTTGGAAAAAGCTGATTGTAGTACATCTTAGGATCTTCCTGTGTCCTACTGGGTTGTCCTCACTGGGGTCCTTTAGGCATCCAGATTCAGGAAGCCCATTTCCATACCTAGATTCAGTCCATTGTCTTTCTTGAAATGTTGTGTTCTGCCCTTCTTCCTCTATCTTCTCTCAGTATGTGCTGATTGGTCTGTGTGGGGACATCATGTATCCTTTACACCCCCCCCCCTTTTTTTCATTCTTTCTCTTTCACCCCATTGACAAGATAATTTCTGTAGCTTTGCGTTCCCTGGCTACCTCTTCTTCATGGATAAGTAAGCTGCTGAAGCTTTGTATAATAAATTTTTCAACTTGATCTCACTATGTCTACTTGCTCATATCAGATGCTTTCTGTCTCTGCTAATCTCTCATCCTTTCCCTGTGTCATTTTCCCCAGCTCCCTGAACACCACTGTCACATTTATCTACAATTAATTGTCAAGTACGTCATCTGTGTTTGCAACTAAAAATTCATTTCCAGCATTTGTTTAGTAGCTTTGCTTGGTCCTAGCTTCTGTGTTTCTCTGTATGCCTTGTTATTTTATGTTAGAATATTTATGAAAAAATAGTCATTTTCTCCTTTAACTTCACAGATTGGTTTCAATATGGAAAGTCTCCTGCCAATAAGCTAAGGTGATTAAGAATTCTTAGGCCTATGGTTGAGCATTCTGCAGGCATATGAACTCCCAAGTCCCTGATGAAAGAGGTCTCAATGGCTTCCCACCCTATAATTCTGCTTCCTCTGCTGTCTGGAGCAACATCACTTTTCTAGAGATATTAAAATGTTTCCGAATCATTTTAGTTCTCCTCAGCCCCCAAACATTTAGAGTATGCCTGGTCCTGTGAAGACAATGAATTGAGTAAGAAAGAAATTAGCTGAAGAAAAAAAAAAAAAAGAACATTGTATGCAACCTC
Source organism: Acomys russatus (assembly GCF_903995435.1). Taxonomy (NCBI): domain Eukaryota; kingdom Metazoa; phylum Chordata; class Mammalia; order Rodentia; family Muridae; genus Acomys; species Acomys russatus. Next base: position 49,919,811 of record NC_067140.1, on the reverse strand, counting down.
CACTCTTCCCTCTTCTATAGCCCAGGGGAGAAGGCACTAAGCTGTGTTGGCCTCTGTCTGTTTACCACAGGTGCTCTGTAGCAATGGTGAGCCACTCAGCCAGCTCTTCCTTGCTCCCAGTAGTCCCTACTCATGGAGCTCATCCTGGGTCTTGTCAGTGCTCTTAAGCTAGGAAGAGAGAAACCAGTCCCTGGGCAGCCTTCCAGAAAGTCACAACACTGGTTTCATGATTCAACTTTTACCTCCCAAGAGAGAATCCAAGAGTTCGCGGTTTACTCCAACCTACTCTGCACTGAGAAACAGGAGGAATAAAGTACATGCTAGTTAGCAGAGTCACCTTTGCTCACTGCCTCCCCGACCTTGGCATCTTTTCCTGCCTAGAGAACCTGAGAGTTTTCTGTAGATCACTGTGCAGTGAGAAGGGAGGGCTGACTCCAGTGCAAAGATGTTACGCATCCTCCTAGTAGCTCTAACATAGTATTTTTAGGGGACAGGACGTGTTTGAAGCACCTAACCAATTTCTGGACTTCTCATCAAGGAAAGTAGTATGTACATGGGACATGTTTCTGAGAGGTGTCTACAAAGAGAGAAGAGGGTAGCTAAAAGTAGATGGTATGCATTAAGCATGTTGCCCAACCCAAAGTGGCTCAGATGGCTTCAGTGAAAGCAAGAACCATTATTCTGATGAGGCTGAGTCAGGCCGCACTGCAAGAGGCTTGGCTTCTCCCTTATAGTTGGAAGACAGAATTATATGAACTACATTTTGAAATATAGAGGGAGAAAGGGAAAAGGGGAGAAGGAATATATAAATATATACACACACATATATATGTATATATGTATAAAAATATATGTAAGACATTTTAAAATTTCTTCTATAATCCCAGTTACGCCAAATAACTAAAGGGAAAAAACAAACAATACACACACGCGCGCAAACATACACACACACACACACACACACACACACACACACACACACACACACACCTTAGACTTCTAAGCAGACCCAAAGAAACTGCCATGCCTGTTTCAATCATTTCAAATTCAGTCAGACTGGCCACGCAGGCTGCAAGGAGCAAGTGCTAGGAGTAAGGAGGTAAGGGAAACTTGAAGGCTGAATGGGAGAAAAGGGGAGAAGTTCAGGTCTATCTTGTTTGCATCTTCTCGGGTCTTGGTCAATCTGATCGCAGCACAGAGTAAAATAGAACAAACTCCAAGCACTGAAAACTCTTATGCTAAAAGACTCCAACTGGCCAGGGGTGGAGCTGAAGACTGGAGATACAGATCAGTGCTCGCAAAGGCATCTGTGCTGTGATTGTTTTTTCTTTTCCTTTTGTGGGTTTGTATTCTTAATAACAGAAACAAATGTCTTTTAGGTGTAGGCAGTGTGGGGTGTATGATAGGTACTCAGGTGCACAGGTACCGGAGGAGACCATCAGGTGCCTCCCTCTGTCATTTTGCACCTTGTTCCTTTAAGACAGGGTCTTCTCCCAGGAGCAGGCTGGCCAACCATCATGCTCACCGCATTCACTGTTCTCTATCTCTCAATGCTAGGGTTACAGGCACACACTACCATGCCTGGCTTTTCTATGTGAGTGCTAGAGATCTAAGCCCGGGTCCTCCTGTACTCAAGCCATCTCCTTAGCCCCACAGACTTCACATTTAAGAAGTGGAAACTATTTAGAAATAGAAAGAGTGAAATTACTCTCTTATTTTCTGATTTCACTTTCCAGGTACCAGCACTAGTAATGGGGATTTTACCACAGTCTACACCTAAACATGTGCGCATGCTCACATGTGTAGAGCTTATGAAATGGCAAGCAGTACACTGTAGCAACAGAGTAAATGCCTAGCATAAGCAAATGAGGTCCTTGGCTCACCACGGGGAGAAGAAAGGCAAGTCTACACATACATCTGTGTACACCTGTTTGTTTTTATTTTGTTTCTCATTCTGAAACTTTTGTCCCAGTTTAGAAATACATCCCTGTCAAATCCCATGTCAATAAAGGTAGAGCCACTTTGAAGCATGTGACATTATTTGTCCATTCTACTGAAGGACATTTAGGAATTCCCTAAATGTTGACAATTATTAAGAAAGTTGCAGTCAACACCGAAAGAACTTAGTTGTAGTCTTAGGTCTGTCTTTCTGTAGGATAGATGTACAGTTTTCAAACAAAATTCCCATTCTAAAATTGATGCACATTAACAAATTGTTTGTAATAGGTGGTAGGGATTTACACCCTGACATACGTTTGCCAGAATGATCTTCATCCTGTCCCCAGATACTCTTTTTATTACCAAGTAAAAACTATTACTTAAAAAAACATGGCAAAGTGTTTTTCACTCTTTCAATCTCCAATTTTACAAATAAGATTAAAGATTAGGATTATGGGTTGCATGTTCTTATGAACTGTCTTCGTACCCTTCTTGTATGTTCTTCTAATGAGCAGTTATTAGGTTGGTGTGCTACAAAGGAAGTGAAATAAGGCCAGAGATGAACAGGAAGAAAGATGTTTAAAGACACTGCTGTGGATAAAAGGCATTTTCTTAGGGAATCCAAGGCCTTAGAATACCGTTTCCTGTGCCTCAGTCCACTGCATCTTTAAGAGTCTAGATATACAGTTGGGGGCACCCTGCCATTGTAAATTTTATTCCATTGGTGGCTCAACTCTCCCCCGCTCCCAGTACATTTGATACCACTGGCAATGTTTCTGGGCTCTGAGGTTCTAAAAGGTAAATATAGCCCCTTATGCTACAGTTGATTTCAGGGGTCCAGATACCAAAACACTTGGCTAGGCTAGTCCAACTCTCAGTTTTCCACTGTGATTAGTTCACTGAGTCTCCTTACCAATTATGTTTCCATGAACTAACCTGTTTGCCATTCTACTTAATAGCCGGAGGAAAACATGAAGGCACAGAAGCAGGAAACAATCAGAAGAATGAATATTTCAAAGAGGCTGAGCCTTTGGATATTTACCTAGTTTTCTACAAACAGCCATTATTTTGTTTTGAAAATAATTTTTAGGATCACTATAAAGCGTCAAATTATCAGGACTCAATTTAGCACAAATTTCCCCTGGCTTTTCTTGTATTGCAGTGGGTGTTTCATTAGTAAGTTAGTTTCTAGACAGACAAAGTAAATTTGAGGAATTCTTCTTGGAAGAGAAAGACCATATGACATGAATATGAGTGAGTATTATATATTTGTTGCATCAAATTTACTGAATTATCTAGGATAGAGTGGGCTTGAAAGAAATCAAACTCAATTGATTATACCTCTGTATTTTCAGATTTTGCAAATATTCTGGACTGGTGATCATGATGGTTACTGGAAAACTTAATATTCCAAAGTTTTATCTGAGATTGTTAGATATTAAATATCTTTTTACAGTAGCATGATTATTCACTTTCAATGTCAACTTTCAACAACCTAGAATCAATTAAGAAATGAGACTTAATTGAGGAACTGTCAGGATCAGCTTGGTCTCTGGGCATGTCTGGGTGATCTTCTTGGTTGTTAATTGAAGTAGAAAGACCTAGTCTATTGTGGGCAGCACCATCCCCTAGGCAGGAGGTCCTACACAGTATAAAACAGAAGAAAGCTGACTGAGTGAACCAATCAGCATGGATACATTCATTTTTCTTTGCTCTTGACTGTGGGTGTTTTCTCAAGCTCTTGCCTTTGTGACTTCTATGCAATAAGAGACTGGAACTGTGAACTGTAGGTCAAGTAAATCCCTGCATCCCCTAAATTATTTTTGATCAGGGTGTTCTAAAACTAAACTAAAACTAAAACTAGGACAAGTGAGAAACTTAACTAAAATACTTTAAAAATAACAACAGAATTCCCAAAACAAAAGGTTTATCACAGCAATTAGATAAAAAATTCATTAAAAGCCACTCATTCCATTTAGTAGTCTGTTATTTATTATTCAAGACTACTTTAATCATTTTTTAAAAGTCACCTTCCCTAAAGTAACAATATTACAATCTAGAAAGATAAACGCTTAGGATGATGGCATCGGCCGTTCTTCCCTTCCGCTGCAGGCTGAACCTTTGTAGAGTGTGATCAGCTGGGACACGTTTGAAAACACGAGGCTAAAGACCAGCATTCTATAACCTTTGTAGAGTGTGATCAGCGGGGGCACGCTTGAAGACACGAGTCTAAAGACCAGCATTCTATAACCTTTGTAGAGTGTGATCAGCGGGGGCACGTTTGAAGACACGAGTCTAAAGACCAGCATTCTATAGCCTTTGTAGAGTGTGATCAGCGGGGGCACGTTTGAAGACACGAGTCTAAAGACCAGCATTCTATAGCCTTTGTAGAGTGTGATCAGCTGGGACACATTTGAAAACACGAGGCTAAAGACCAGCATTCTATAACCTTTGTAGAGTGTGATCAGCGGGGGCACGCTTGAAGACACGAGTCTAAAGACCAGCATTCTATAACCTTTGTAGAGTGTGATCAGCGGGGGCACGTTTGAAGACACGAGTCTAAAGACCAGCATTCTATAACCTTTGTAGAGTGTGATCAGCGGGGGCACGTTTGAAGACACGAGTCTAAAGACCAGCATTCTATCACTAGTCCTTGCTCATCAACTCATCCTTAGAACAGAGTTGGAGAGGCAGTGTGTCCAGAACAGCAGCTCTCACTATGTGCAGATTGCTATGTCTGCTGCAAGGATGGAAATGTTGCACATGCCTCTGTGTGTGTGTATCCATCTCTGTTTGATGGGAGTTCAAAGACTAGTTTAGGGCTGGAGAGGTGGCTCAGAGGTTAAGAACACCGGCTGCTCTTCCAGAGGTCCTGAGTTCAATTCCCAGCAATCTCATGGTGGCTCATAACCATCTATAATGAGATCTGGTGCCCTCTTCTGGCATGAAGGTACACATGTAGGCAGAATACTATATAAATAATAAATAAATAAACCTTTAAAAAAAAAAAAGACTAGTTTAAACATATAAGGCTATGGAGATATCTTAACTGGCAAAGTGCCTGCTATGCAAGCATGATGACCGGAGTTCAAGTACCTGGCACCCATGTAGGAAGCCAGGCTTAGTAACGTGTGCCTAAAATCCCAGCACTGGGGAGGTGGAGACAAGGAGATGCTTGGGGCTTGCTGAAAATAGATGTATTTAGAGAAGAATTCTGAATGAGATGGCTGTTTCAGTCTCTGGAGGACTCCAAAAGAATTCTCAAAGTGTTACTTTTCTCCTGCAACACAAGTCCAAATTCTGACCTTCAGGAAACTTCTCCACAGAGACCAACAGAAAAATAAACCCTGCATACTAGGAGCCCCATGCTGAGGCACTGCTGCCATCTGACATGGATGTCTACCGTGCCCGGAGGCTTCAGCACCCAAAGGCAGCGAGGGCTCTCATGATGCAGAAGGGCACGGGTTAGTCCACCGCTTTTCACTGATGGACATTAGTGGGATGCCTGATTTTTAACATACTAAAGCTTCATCTGATGGACCGCACGTTAACGCTTCTTGTTCCCACGGATCTGGAACACAGGAGGCATGCCTTAAGCTCCCAGCTGAATTGCATTCCATAGAAGTTCTTGAAAAGCAGGGTCTAGTCCAGGTTGTATGGGAAAGATATTTTATAAAACAATTACAAGCGAACACAAGCTTTGCATATCCAGTGTGCACTCTGTCGAACTAAAGAATTTAGAATCAAGCCAGGCACAGTGGTGCATGCCTGTAATCTCAGCACTCAGGGAGGCAGAGGCTGGTGTATCTCTGTGAGTTTGAGTTTGAGGCCAGCTTGGTCTACAAAGTGAGTCCAGGGCAGCCAAGGGTACAAAGAGAAACCTTGTCTCGAAAAACAACAACAACAGCAATAAACCAAGAAAACAACAACAAAGAAATTAGAATCATTTAACCTTTAGCAATGAAGAAACCTTCAAATTTTGTCTAATTTACCCCTCTGGTGCTATATATTTAGGAATGGGTCAGACTTTTGAATCAATGCATTTGAATAAAATTATGAGATTCTCATGGTTGTATTAATACAAGACACATATATTCCTAGTCACTCAGAGCTTGTGGTACCCACTTTTCATTCTCACGCACTTTTCTTCATTTGTCAGAATCCTCAAACTCACTCCCTACTAGCAAGTGACTTTTGTTACGAAAGTGTGTGACTTCAGACCTGACTCAAATTCCCATCCTCCCACCTTAAGCCACCTTTTCCTATCTGCTGGCCAAGGAAAACAGACAGCAGATACTCACATCCCCCACACCAAGCTTGGGAAACCACACATGTCTCTTAATAAGAGATGCTTTATATCAAAACCTGAAGAATCAGCTTCTGAGGAAGGTTAGTAATCTCACAGTTTATCTCAGTTCTATCTGGAGTCAGCAGAACTTGGCAGCACATAGCCTTTATCTTAGGCATAATTACAGTCTGGGAGGGAATGCGATTTGGGCAGCATTCGACTGACCTACAAGCTGACCTTGTGCAGAGGCAAATTCACAGGTTGCATTAAACCCTATTAGACACGCCTAGTTTAAGGTAGAGTCTTTCCAGACTCCTGCTACATGCCAGGATTGGGGCATGTCACACATGCACACTATTACAGTGCCTAGGGAGCTCCAATAGGGAAAAGCCAAGCCCACTCTCTCCAGTGTTGGAACTGAGGCCTGAGCCAGTGTACACAATTGATATTTCTTACATATATGGATTAAAATTAAAAGCTGCCTCACTGAATAAGAATTAAAACAAAATCAAGAAGACAGATGGCTACACTGGAAAAACCACACCCTTACCACTCAGCTAGAAATGTCATGACAGACAGACTGAGAAATAACCCTTGCCAAGTTCAGGGAGACTGCATCTTCAGAAATCCATACATTTTTGCCAGCTTGCTGCCTGCACTTGGCAGACAAGGCCAAGCATAAAAATAAAAATAGACGGCTCTGAACAGACCACAAAAGTTAGACTCAGTCTCAGATGAAGGAGGAGTGTGTCGCAGAGATGAAATGAAGAGCCACACAGACTCCTTTTCCCATGCAGCCTTGTCTTTTCTCAAGTCATAACGATTGATCTACAGTCACACGTCTATGGATATCACACACATTCAAATCTGTACAAGATCCTGCAGATCATTTGCTCTTGGGCTTACTTCATGACCTTGAACACTCTAAGTCTCAATCACCCACTCTAAGTCTCAATCACCCACGAAGACTCACAGAACTTGGAGGACGAGCCTCCTGTCTACTTGAGCAGACAAGAGAATAGATGTTTACTTTCACAGCAGTAACTATCACGTGCTCATTGGTAGCAGTCTTTCAAGGAAGTAGAATAAGGGGCACATGGCTTGTCTAGGTTACAGTGGATGGAGGAGTGGATAACATGCGGAAAAACGAGTAACCTGATTCTCCCAAAGTTAAACTTCCAAAAGGGACAAGCTCTATTTTTTTTTTAATGTGATTTGCTTCTTTTTTTTTTGACATTTTTTATTAATTTATTCATATTACATCTCGATTGTTAGCCCTTCCCCTGTTTCCTCTCATTCCTCCCTCCCTCCCACTTCCCTCCTTCTCCCCTCCCCTATGTCTGTGATTGAGGGAGAACTCCTCCCTCTATATATGCTCTTAGAATATCGAGTCTCTTCTTGGTAACTTGCTATCCTTCCTCTGAGTGCCGTCAGGCCTCCCCATCCAGGGGACGTGGTCAGAAAAGGGGCACCAGAGTTCGTGTGAGAGTCAGATCTCACTCTCCACTCAACGATGGGGAATATCATGTTCGTCGGCTAGGTCTTGGTAGGGGTTCGAAGTTTACTGCCTATATTCTCCTTGACTGGTGCCTTAGTTTGAGGAGGACCTCAGGACCCAGATCGGCCTGTCATAAAGTTCTTCTTGTAGGTTTTCAAGACCCTGTGGATCCTACTATTTCCCCATTCTTCCATGCTACTCTCGCCTAAAGTCTCAATAGGATGTCCTCTCCTCTGACCCACTTTCTTGGTAAGTAAAGTTTTTCATGGTATGTATCCCTTGGACTAGTTCAGTTAGAGGAAAAAGTGGGGAAGAGCCTGAGACACATAGGCACAGGAAACAACTTCCTGAACAGTACCCCAACAGCCCAGGCCTTAATGTCAACAATTAATAAATGGGACCTCATGAGGCTGAGAAGCTTCTGTAAGGCAGGAGACACTGTCAAGAGAACAAAGCAACAGCCTACAGAATGGGAAAAGATCTTCACCAACCCTTCATCTGACAAAGGTTTAATATCCAAAATATATAAAGAACTCAAGAAATTAAACACCACAAAACCAAACAACCCAATTGCGAAATGGGGCATGGAACTTAACAGAGAATTCTCCACAGAGGAATATCAAATGGCTGAGAAACACTTAAAGAAATGCTTGTCCTCGTTAATCACCAGAGAAATGCAAATCAAAATGACACTGAGATTCCATCTTACACCCATCAGAATGGCTAAGATCAAAAACTCAAATGACACCACATGTTGGCGAGGATGTGGAGAGAGAGGAACACTTCTTCATTGCTGGTGGGAATGCAAACTAGTACAACCACTTTGGAAAGCTATCTGGCGCTTTCTCAGAAAAATGGGAATAGGGCTTCCTCAAGACCCAGTTATCCCACTCCTTGGAATATACCCAGAAAATGCCCTACCACACAACAGGGACATATGCTCAACCATGTTCATAGCTGCTTTATACATAATAGCCAGAACATGGAAACAGCCTAAGTGTCCCTCAGTAGAAGAATGGACTAAGAAACTGTGGTACATTTATACTATGGAATACTACTCAGCTATTAAAAACAAGGAATTCCCAAAGTTTGTGGACAAATGGATTGATCTAGAAATTATCATAATGAGTGAGTTCACCCAGAAGCAAAAAGAGACAAACGGTGATATGCTTCTGATTCATTTGATGATGGCCTTTTTCACATGCAGTAACAGCCTGGATACTTTTAAAAATGTATATTATTTTCTTTTTAATTATGTGGGCCGTGGCGCTATGCATATGAGTAAAGGAGCCTGGGCAGGCCATAGAGAAAGATGGAACCCCAGAGTTGTGGGCAGTTGCGAACCTAATGTGGGTGCAGGGAACCAAACTCAGGTCCTCGGTAGAGCAGTGAGCACTACTAACCACTGAGACACCTCTCCAGCTCCAGCTCCATGTTTGCACTTTTGGGCTGGTGATGTCTTGTATTTCTCTTCATTTCAATGCTCACAGATATTGATACCTGGCAGAATGCTGGGTAGGAAGAGGCTAGTGCTCACACCCTGCAGGTGACGAGGTAGCTTTTCTTATTCACTGTGACTTCACATTTCTCAGTCACAGAGTAACAAAACAAAATACAAGATAGACACAGAAGTCATTAAAGAAGCTTTCTGTTGTAAAACCCAAGCTCTGTTGTTTGTTTACTTTGAGGTGTACTCCAACCCTGTCGCCCATCTGAACTTGAACTTGTGGTCATGTGAGCTTCACTGTGCCAAATGCTCAGATTTACAGACCTAAGCCAATATGCCCAGCTGTCTTTAGTAAGGATTAGGTTTGAAGGAAGGTGTAATCTTCCATTCAAGAGAAGCAGCTAGGGCTGGGGTGTAGCACAGTGGTGGGACACATAGCCTTGGGTTAAGTCCCCAGTGTGGAATGCACAGGGTAAAAAGGGAGGTGCTAGAGACACAATCCTACTTTTTAGCTATGGCTATTCTTGGGACTCTGTTCTGGTTCGTTTTAGGTCCATCTGACACAAGCTAGAGTTATCTGACAGGGGGAAACCCAATTCAGAAAAATCGCTCCATAGATTTGGCTATAGGTAAGCTTATAGGACATTTCCTATTTAGTGACTAATGTGGGAAGCATAGCCTATTGTGGATGGGGCCTCTCCCAGGCTGGTAGTTCTGGGCTCTATAGAAAGCAGACTGAGCAACGCATGAGGAGCAAGCCAGTAAGCAGAACCCCCTCCACGGCCTCTGTATTGCCTCCTGCCTTCAGGTTCCTGCTCTGTTGGAGGTTTCATGGGTTTTTTTTTGTTGTTGTTGTTGTTGTTTTTTACATTTTATTTTTCATTAATTAATTTACTTATCTACTTTACATCTCAATCAGAACTTACTTCCTCTCCCCCTCCCTTCTCTCCGCCAAGTGCCTCCCTCTTATCTCCCCTCTCCTTAAGTCTCCCCTTTCCCTCAAAGAAGGGGAGACTTCCTTCCCACGGGTATCAAGCCGCCTTGGCATATCAAGTTGTAGTAGGACTGGGCACAACTTCTATTGAGGCTAGATAAGGCTATTCAGTTAGAGGAAAGGGACCCAAAGGCAGGCAACAGCGTCAGAGACAGCACCTGCTGGATAACCTAGCTATAACCCACAGACCCAAAGAAGCTAATAACAAGAAGGGCTCAAGGGAGGATGCTTGAATCTCACTGACAAGAGGAAATAAAGTAGACAACTGGGGTGGATGTATAGAGGAAGAGAACTGGATGGGAGAGGGAGGGACAGGGAACAGGAGAGATCAAGTATGGGGAGGATGTCCGGACAGAGAATGGGAATCATTGGCAGGTGTATCTTTTGGACAAGCTAGAAATCTAAGACAATGGAAACTCCCAGGAATCTATGAGGGTCACTCTAGCTAAAAGTCCTAGCAATAGGGGAATACAGAGCCTGAACCAGCCACCTCCTATAACCAAGAAAGACTTCCAATGGAGGAATAGGGATATCACCCCAGGCACAAAACCTTCAACCCACAATTTTTCCTGTCTATAAAAGGGTCAGGGATAAAGAAGGTGCAGAAAATAAAGGAATGGCCAACCAATGACTGGCCCAACTTGAGTCGCATGCCATGAGAGCCCACCGTTGACACTATTAAAAATATTCTGCTATACCTGCAGACGGGAGTCTAGCATAACAGTCACCAGAGTGGCTTCACCCAGCAGCTGATGAGAACAGATGCAGAGACCCACAGCCAAACAATAGCAAAGCTCCGGGAACCTTATGGAAGAGGGCAAGGAAGGCTTGAATGAGCCAGAGAGGTCAAGGACACCACAAGAAAACCTACAGAATCAACAAACCTGGTTTTATAGAGGTTCATAGAGACTGAACCACCAACCAGAGAACATCCATGGGATGGACCTCGGTCCCACACACATGTAACAGATGTACAGCTTGTTCCTTACATGGGACCTCTAAGAGGTCTGTTTGAGTTTTGCCCTAACTTCCTTCAATGCTGTGACTACCTTTGATGATGTAGAATGATGTGGAACCGGGGCTTGCTCTTCTTCAGCCACAAAATGCCTGTAGTGACTGCTGCATCTATCTCTAGTTTTGTTTTGGGACCCTGTGACTGAGAAATGTAAAGATCACACTAAATAAGACAGGCTAACTTGTCACCTTGAGTCTGCAAAATAAACCATTCCCTCTCCCCCCCCAACTTGCTCTCAGCCATGCTGTTTAATCACAGTAATAGTAGCTGTAACTGAGACAGACCCCTGTCTGTTATATGGAACTGAATGGAGATGAGACAGGTAAGCAACTACTTCTCCTGGCTAGTGGTAAGAGTGAGTGCCAACTGGAGAGAAGACCTGGACTAGAATTGGTAGCCATCTTGCTTTGTCCCCTCAGAGTCAATGAGTGCTCCCTTGGAAACACACAATTGTTCCTAGGCAGGTGCCCAGGAAAATAATTACAGAATCTGGTCTTGCCTCCCTGCTTTTCCATGCTCCACCCCCTGTCACTGGCAGGGTACCAGGGAAGCTGGCTGGCTGGCTCTATGGTGCCATATTATGAAATGTCAACTGACTTGGTGCAAACAAGTCCCGGCTGCTGATGGCCAGCGTGGCCCAGCACGCTCCTGGGTAGAGGCCTCTGTCAACTGGCCTGATAATGCTATTAAAATGAGCTTTCCACACGCAGCCTGATAATCCGCCCCATTAAATGCTTCAAGGGAAACTGGGCTTCACTGTTCTGTAAGAATGTTGGGTCTGACTCCCTTCCATGCCCTTATTTTTGGGGACACATAAAATGCCCAGATGAAGTTTACTTTAAGGATTTGGGCTCCTTACCAAGAAATGTGAAAAGGCAAATTGTCATCCTGTCCTGAGTCTGAGAACATATTTGGCAAACCCATCCCCACACTGATGAGACTGAAAAACTCTTTTATTGGTTTAAAGGCTGGTGAAATCTGTCCTGAAAGCAAGCTCTGAGGAGGCCACAGCAGGTGAAGGCTGTGGCTGTGATGGGGGGAGGGGGTGGGCTAGGATGACAGGCTGAGGGAGCAAAGAGGGGATGTGATGGGCAGGAGAAATTTCTCATCTTTTTTTTTTTTTTTTGAATGTCTATGATTTACATGTCATGAACCAAAATCTCTCTCTTCCCACCCCCAGTAAAATAAAACAAACAGACAAACAAAAAATCTTGTCACAGAAGCTGTAGGGTATCATGCAGTATAGCCTTCTGTCCACATATGTTTATTTTCAAATTATCATTGCTATGAGTCATGGGTTTGGTTTGAAAGCTACACTATAGGTACCGGATCCTCACTGGGACTACTGGCAGATATCCCATTGTTGCCATGTACCAAGGAGATTCTTAATCTTTGAATTTGCAGATCTGGCCCCTTCATGTATTCCAGCAGGTCATACATGGAGTAGATGTTGGAGTGAGGTCCACTCAGAGGCCTGGATCAGGGCCTGCTCTCTCACTCCCATGCTATCATGGCAGGGCAGGCTCACACGCTCCACTGTCCCCAGGGGAGAGGCCACTCTCCTGCTCCCATGTCATCAGGGCAGGGCCCTCTCTCTCCAGCTCCCCTGTCCTCAGGTCAGGGCCAGCTCAGCTGCTCCCATGTCATCATGACCATTTCTCAACATTTTAACATTTCTGTGTTGTTAAGAAAGAAAGCCCCAAACCAAATTGCTTGTCTTTTGTTTTTGTTTTTGTTTTTTTTTTCCTACTGAAAATGAATATTGAGAGAAGAAATGATCCTGAGAAATCACCATCTGCAGGTAACTTGATTTTCAGAATTGAAGATTCACAAGACAAGCTTTCATTGTTTTAGTTGCTGGTTTTATGGCAGTTTGTTACGTTAGCCTTGAACAGTAACAGGAGACAGTGTTCTGACGATTCTGGTAGCCTCAGGTGATGCTTCCACTACTGGTCCATGGCTGCGCTTCAGTGATGAAGTGACTGCATACTAAAGATGTTTCTTGAAACCAATGGTTGGAGCAGTATCTACATGCTTAAAAGATTTATTTTATTCTTTGTGTATGTGTGTCAGCAAATGTGTATATGCACATGTGTGTGGGTACCCACTGAAGTCAAAAGAGGGCATCGATTCCCCTGGAGCCAGAGTTGTAGGCTGCCCAATGTGGGTTCTGAGAACTGAACTCCAGTCACTCACAAGAACAGTCTGTACTGGTAACCACTGAGCCATCTCTTTGTTTATAAATCCCTGAGGTTTGAGGTAACTTTTTCTATTTGTTAACTACCTGGAAATATGCTCCAGTGTTGATTTCCACAGAAGCATCCACACACTTAGTTAGTAAGAGTGGCAAAACAATCTTTCTCAAATAAGGTGAATCCCAGGGACACAGCCTCCTATATCACCCTCCTAAAAACTCTGAGAACAAAGTTTACATGGCATCTGGACTTTCTGTCTCATCTCTGTACAATCTCCCACCTAATAAGAAAACCTTGAACCTGGTCTCTTATACATTATTGGCTGCGCAAGTGCTGCTTTCATTTCCTAAGTCTGAAGTGCTAGCTAGTCTTCTGAAAAGAGCACGTGCTAGCAATTACTGCAAGCTGCCTGGAGATAATGGGCAGCAGAGAAGGTTTTTATTCTCAATGTCATCATATGTCTTTGATATGATAATCATTGAATTCAACATATCAGACATGATGGATGGCCTTTGATTTCAAGAATATCCAAGATGCAAATCACCTGGCTTATTCAGAATCCTTCATGGATGGCGAAGATCAAGCCACAGTGAGCAGTCCAGACTTCAGGACCTCCAGCCACTGGGTGGTGACAGCTGACCCAGAACTCACAAGGAAACATGTCCTCTTTTGAAGATTGCTGAGGTGACCTCACAGCTTCCTTTTGCAGATGCCCTTTACCAAGAGTAATTCTCAGGAGTCTTAGCAGGCCATCTCTGCAGAAAGGTATGCTACTCTATTAAATCCCCAAGAAGCAGCCACTGACATGGCTGTTTCTTGTGGCAGAGTTTCTTCCAAACACATAAGGTGATGACTAGAAGAGAGCTGGGACAGCACTGTGTGTGCATGTGCCACAGCTACAAGACTGCTAGGACTTGTGGTAGGGATGCTAGAACACTGCTCCTCTAATCACCCTTCTGCTCCTTCCTCCCTCAGAACAGCAGGCAGAGGAAGCAAATGCTGTTGCATGCGTGCCTGCTCAGGTCTCCTGTGACAGGAGTGGTACTGGGTCCCGTGATCTCTATTTAGCACACCATTCCTGGAGCAAGCCTCTAATCCACTTACTCCAGAATCAGTAATGTAAGCCCCTTAAGATTCCTTCAAATGGACTAGTTCATAGCAAACACACAGTAGGCGATTTATGTAGTCGCCCGAGCATCCTGTGTCCTGTCACTTGAACTATATCTCACTTCTTAAGGAGTCCAATGCTCTCACAATACTTTGGAATGCTGCCCATCTATCGCACTGCACTTCCTCTAGGCCAGCCACACCTCCCATTTAATCATACGTAGATAGCGATTATGTAACCATTTCCCAATTAGAATTTTATTTTGCCTTTTTTCTTAAAAAAAAAAAAAAGAAAGAAAAACAACTTTACTTGCCACAAACACATAATCCTGTAAAATTTTTTAAGTTTTCCTTATTCTTGAACTTTAGAGCAATGTAATTTTCCTTTAGATAATATTTTACTGAATGTCATATTAAGAATCATCACCGTAGCTGGATGTGGTGGCATATGTTGGAAGCTTGCTAGTTAGAGACCAAGGTTCTAAACTAATCTAGAATGCAAGCAAAAACAAAGATCAAAGAGAACCACCGGTATGAGTGAAGGTGCCTATAGTTCACTCTTTTTATAACTGTTTGACCTTTTATACTTGGAGTAAATATGAGTTCTTTTATCCATTCTAGCATTGATGGACACCACTGTCACTTTCATATTTTACTTTAAGTCTTCACAAATGTGTTTATATGTGTCTCCTGGTACAAATGTATGAAAATCTGGTCAGAGGATACACACAGGTTTACATGTACTAGACAGAGGTAACCTGTCTTCCAAGCTTGAGGAAGATTTGAATGCTATTAGCTGTAGGTGGAGTTACTACTGTTCTTAGCCCGCCCAACAGTTTGCAACTACGTTTCCATTGTTTCCCAAACCTATGGGTTCTAAATGGACCTCAGTTTTGTTATATGTATGTATATATATATATATATATATATATATATATATATATATATATATATATATATATATATATATTTTTTTTTTTTTTTTTGATGGCTGATTATTCTATAAGTCTGGCCAAATTTATTTATTACTTATTTAGTGTGTACATATGTGTGGGAGTGTACACACATAGTGGCATGTTTTTGCTGGTCATAGGACAACATAGGGCTCAGCTCTGACCTTCCACTGTGAAGAAAGTTCCAGGGATCAAAACAGGTCTTTGTGCTTGATGCCAAGTGCCTTTGCCTGCAGAGCTTTCTTCCTTTACCGCCTCTCTATTGGAAGTGGAACTTGTTTTTAGTGATTTCAGAGACTCCTATGTACACTCTAGAATGTTAGTTTGTCTGTATGCATTTTGGATGTGCTCTCCAAGTATGTGGTTTAATTTTCACACTCTGAAGTGCTTACTCACAAGTGAGCAGGCTTTATTTCAAGAAGATCACCATTCCTCTTTTGTTAAGGTTATCTTTATCTTCTCCATGTGAGGTCAGGAGATAGGGGTCTATATTTTTTTCAAAAGCAGTATTTTCCATTCTCATTTTGGCCTCACTAGAATTATACTTGGTTTTTATTCATTAAGAGAGGCTGGGCTGGGGCTGCAGAGATGGCTCAGTGGTCAAGAGCACTGTCTGCTCTTCCAAAGGACCCGGGTTCAATTCCCAGCCACCACATGGCAGCTTACAACTGTCTATAATACCAGTTCCAATGGCAACACCCTCACACTAAAATAAAAATAAAAAATTATAAAAAAAAAAGAGAGAGAGGCTGGGCTTAATTTTATTTCCTATCACACAATATGTATCCAATTTTTAAAATAATTTCTCAGTAGCTGATTTTGCCCATGGATTTTAGGCACCACATTTCTCATGGACTTATTCTTACATGTGCTCAGGTAGTCCTTTCCTCTTTGAACCATCTTTCTTGCTGTACCAATTACTAGTTTTCTATAGTATCCTATGAAATCTCACATTATTTTTCCTGTTATGAAGTAGAAGGGATCTTTCACTCAGTTATTAGTTTTATTTATTTTTGGAGTGTTTTGGTTTCTTTTGAATTTTTCTCCTAAGTAAATTTTAGAATTAACTCTTAAATACCAAAGAATCCTATTTGTTTTGACTGCAGTACTTTGACACTATGAACCCACTTGGGTGACTGAAATAGTGCTTGTCCTTCATGGTGACAAACATTCCTTTCTCTTTTTATTTAGGTCTACTTAAGTGCTTTCAATAAAGGCAATTTATATTAATTAAGCTTAAACTTATCCTGAGGTATTTAATGCTTCTGTAATAGTATTATTACAATTAAAATTCCAAGCTACTTATTTCTAATATATAAAAATGCATTGGTTATCGTAAGACAACATTATATCTAACATGCGCAACATATCTATTATATATATATATATATATATATATATATATATATATATATATATATATATATGTTGAATTCATCAGTAAGGGGAGGCTCTACACAGAGAACTACCTGTAAGAACAATATTGTTATATCTCTACCATTACAACATGGTTTGTTAATCATTCCTTTGCCTGACTGCACTGGCTTGAGTCTCTACCACCTCACAGACAAAAGCAGTAGACATAGGTTTTCATGTTTTATTCTGATTTCAAGAAAGCCTTAAAATTCTCACCAAATATGCCTTTACCTTGTGCCTCTTTAATAGACGCTTTGCTGAACACTAACCATGCTCTCTTCCACTCAAAGTTAACTATAAAATTTCATTGTAAATCATCATCACATTTAGTCAAATGTTTCTACATCATCTTTTTTTGATAATCATATTGCTTTTCTTCCCTTAATCTGTTAACAATCCATTAATCTATAAAAGCATTTTATAATTTGAATCAAATTTTCCTGTCTGAAATGAGCCACATTTATCATCAAGCAGTCTTTATGCTACACTGCATTCCGTTTGCTGATATTCTGGCTAGGGTCTTTGTTTCTACCTTTGTGGTTTTCCCTGTATCTGCCCCGGCTCCTTGTCTGGTAGCGCCATCAAGGACATGGATGCTATCAATGACGTTAACATGGTGCTCAATTCCCTGAAGCACTGTGTCTGGGGAAAATCCAGGAGCAATAAAGCCATCTGGCCCTGGCTCGTGCTCCGTGTGATGATTTGAACCTACTAATCTAATTTCCTTAGTATGTATAGAGCCATCCAGGTGCCTTATTTCTTCTTGGCTCTTCTGATAGTTGATATTTTTCTGGGGAGTTGCTTCGCGTTATTTCCTTTACTGGCAGGGGTTGGCCCACGGTCTGCTGCATAGACCTCCTCTACATCTGGAGTGACCTGAACTCTTATTTCCCAACACTGTCACTTGTTCATTTTGTCCAGTTCTGCTGAGTTCTTTGAATACTATTGCAGCTTTCAAAGAAACCATTGTCCATATTGATTTTTCTGTGCTGTGCTTTAATTTCCTAAAATGTCCATTCTCATTTCGTTTTAAAATATTTACAGCTCATCTCTACAAAACAGCTTCTTGCAAAGAAAAAAAAAAAAAAAAACCCCAGCTTTCTTTTATTAACTCAAAATTTCCTCCTAATTCCTTTGGTTTTGTTTGTTTGTTTTGTTCTAAATATTAATTTTGGAAGCCTCATATTTTTATCTTTATCTGATTTAAAAATTCACAACTGTACAAAAAAGATTCACAGCTTTCCCTTTGGATTTTCACACCCAGTATTTAAAAAAAATTTTTTTGTGGTGATTACTCTCCAAATTCTTTTATACTTAATTTCTTAGCCCATGACTAGTACTGATGATTAGAGTTTTGGAAAATGAAAGCATGGTTTATATTTACATGTGTACATTGCTTCTGTTTTTGAATGTGTGGATGAATGAACGAGTCCTCACACCATCTCACTATTCCTTCAGGATTTTCCTTCAGGATGTGCGCTATGTGGAAACGTTTTTTATCATGTGTAGACATTTGCAATGGGTCTCCTTATGGTTTCTAAAATTGCTTCAAAACAAAGCTTCTTGCTTTGCCAGACACAGTGTTTCACACACATAATTCCAGACTTTCAGAGGCTGAGGCAAGAGGATCAATACAAACTCTAAGTCAGTCTGAATGAGACCCTGTCTCAAAGCCCTACAACAACAACAAAAACAAACAAACAAAACTGCTTTTAAAATTTTTACACATATATAAATGTGGCAGTTAACTCAGGGTGCTTGTTAACCCTGAGTAGAGAAGTCAGCCTAGGAAAAGTGTCATAATTAAGGATTTCATCATGGTCCAAATCAGCCATTTCACTTACATGTTTGTATAAGTTGTTTATTACCATCGTAGTCTACAAAGACTGAAGGAGGCCATGTAGTGTTACCTGCCATGCTTTACACTGTACCAAAGACATAGGCTACATAAAGCCAACTAAAAATAGTGCCAAGAAGCAGAGGCACATTTTGTTATCCCTTGGTTTTCTTTTGGCATCGAGGGCATTCATCTCCCAGCAGCTGGCTGAAATTCCTTCGCTTTAATAGCACAGTTGTGCCCCAGCAGGGCCCACATGAACATAAGGATAGAACAAAGGGGATTTCTGCTAAGCCAGGGGGGCCCAAGAAGCACTGAGTGAGAGAGGAGACATCTGGTATAACCCAACCTTCAGCTACCCTCTGGGATGCCACTAAAGAGCTTCATTATTGTTGCTGTTTGTTTGTGGTGGTGGTGATGGTGGTGCTGGCGATGCAGTGGCTACAGTGAATAAATATCTTATGCAAACAACTGTACAGACGAGCCTCAGGAAGATGTCCCGTGTGTGGAAAGGTTTGCTGTTTCTCAAGCCCCTCAGGCTTTCTTATACTCTACCTTTATGATTAGTCTACACAAATCTCTTATCTCATTGGGCTTGCTAGAGAAAGCACATGGTTGGATATATACCCCAGGCAGAAGCTCCATTGGTCTTCAGAATTGATGAGCATTCAATAGTCATGTGAAAAGTAATGCTTAACAGTTGTGTTCCCTCCCCATAGAACGGTGCCAACCCCTGACACTATTAACGATACTATGCTATGCTTTCAAACGGGAGCCTAGCATAGCCTAGCCTCTGAGAGGCTCCACCCAGCAGTGGATAGAAAAATGCTTGTAGAAGAGGGGTGGGGGAGTAGAAGGACAAAGTGCGGACAATAACTCCATAAGAAGACTAAGAGAGCCAACTAACCTGGGCCCAGGAGGCTTGTGGAGACTGAAGCCCCAAGCAAGGACCATACATGGACTGGACCTAGGTCCTCTCCACAGATGTAGCCAATGGCCAGCTTAGTCCTCATGTAGGTCGCCCTAGTAAAGAGAGCAGGGGCTATCTTTGACTGGACTCTGTTGCCAGCTCTTCGATTGTGTCCCCCATGGCAGGGTTGACTTGCCTGGCCTCAGTGGAAGAAGATGTGCTCAGTTCTGATAGGACTTGATATGCTGAGGCTGTTGGGGGGAGGCTACCTTTTTCTGAGGTGTGGGGAAGGGGGAGTAGGGGGCTGAGGGAGGGGGTGGGACTGGGAGGAGAGGAGGAAGAGGGGTAGGATGAGGATGTAAAGTGAATAAATGAAATAAAAAATTTTAAAATAGCACTTTAAAAAAAAAGGATTCCTGGCTTGTTTTAAACTAAGGAAGTCGAAGGTGTCTATGAATCCATGGGAGAGTAAAGAACAATGTGAGCAGGATGACACCTTGGTGTTTATAGCTCTCTGTCGCTTGCCCCCACCCTCAGACAGGGTTTCTCTGTGAAGCCTTGCCTATCTTAGACTTGCTTTGTAGACCAGGTTGGCCTCGAACTCACATCAATCTGCCTGCCTCTGCCTCCTGAGTGCTGGGATTAAAGGCTCTATTGCTTTTAAGACCCCTTTCTTACCTAGGACATTTTGCATACGCAAACCACCTTTATGTGACTTAGTAAGGCACCTGGCATCAATGGCCTCTTCTGCCCCCTTGCCACTGACTTCCTGTTGCTCTGAGCAGACATGGAGATCTCAGCTGACAGGTGAGAATTCTGCACACTGACCCAAGCCCTACCTCTGTCTCCAAGCATATTCAGTCCCAGAAGCCCACAGCCTCCATGGGGTGCAACTCAATGGCTAAGCCCTAAAAGGCTGAGTTTCACAAAAGCATCAGTGAGGTCGGTTCTCCAGTGTCTTACTAATGCGTTCTAAACATAGCATCTGCCGACATTTCACTGCTGCCTTTTGAATCCCATTCTTCCCTGAGCGATCATCTCAGTGTCTCAGTTTTTCCATTAGGAAGATGATTAGAGTCCAGACGGATCTATTTAGAATAAGCCCTAGCTTAAGCACTGTGGCTTTTCTTTGGCCTCATTTTAAATGCAGCTCTCTGTCTTAATTCATGTGCCTTATGCCAGAGTAGCAAGTCACATGTAGGTTCCTGAGTTGGACAGGGAGGAGAAGAACCGCAACCCAGGAGGAAGCTCCATCAGTCTCCAGGATTGATGAGAACGCAAAAAAGTCATGAGAAAAGCAACGCTTAAAAGTTGAGTTCCAGGCTTGTCTTAAAGTAAGGAAGATGACAGAGTCTACAAGAGGGTCGAGAACAATGTGATGATAACTAGATCAGGAATGGGACCCTGGTACTTGTAGTTCTCTATTGCTTTTAAGACACACACCCCTTTTCACCTAGACTACTTTGCACATGCAAAACACCTTAATGCGACTTAATAAGGCACCTGGCATAAAAGTTAATTAATGAAGATGAAAACACTAAAACTCAGGTTATTTAGTAACCAGGGCCTGGGGCCAGATCCCAATTAAACCACTGTTGTGGTAAAGGAAGAGATCAAAATGCCCAATAGGGTTCCATCTGGCTGCTTCTGCGGGTCGGCACAAAGCCGCACGATTGTGTCAAATTAGCCTCTCCACCTTCTTTCCAAGGCAGGGAGTATCTAAAGTGGTTCTCCAGGGGGCCTGGGCAGCTCAGGGGCTTGGAAGGGGCTGGCAGGTAAGGAATCCAGCTGGAAGCAAGCATGATGTGACTCACTGGTAGTCCCATTCCCTTTGTCATTCACGTTACCGGAGGGCCCCCTAAACCTCCAATCCCATTTGTGCCCTACTGAGGAGATCTGATAACAGTCCTGGCAGAACTGGGGCTTTACAAACTTCTGGCAGGGGCCTCACTGACCCATAACATGAGTGTACACATGATTTCTCCTCATACTGTCTTTGTAAATTGACCATGGCTAACCTTGCAGTTCTAATCAGATCAATCAGAGTAACATTTCTTTAGCTGCTGCTCACTGGCAGCCTCCTGGGCTGAAGCATGACTCAGGGTCAGCCTTAGATACCAAAAGACTGATTTTTTTTTTTTTCATTTCCAGTAGTCTCAGGTTTCTTGTACTTTTATCACAGTTGGGGAGCTTTGTAAGGCCTGTGTTTACAGCCATGCAAATTAGCCTCAGCTGGAGAGAACTCAGGTCAGGACCCAAATGAAATCACACACAGGGTCAAAGGTATTTTATCAAAAATTACAAGTGTAGCCACACTACTGGGGTTAAACCAGACTCTTAGGAAGTAAATGGACAGCTCTGTCTGGTGTAACCTGAACTCTTGGCCTCTAGTACGTGAAAAGTCCACTACTAAGGGATGGCAGGAGGCAGTGATGAAGGGCTATGCCAGCCTACTGAAGGCAGACCAGTTCCCCCAATGGCTAAGGCTGCCAAGCACTCATTGTATATAAGGGCCATGGTAGTGAAGGAATGTTGCATCCTTAGAGGAAGAAATGTGTTTGCAAGCTTGGTTTGCAGTATACTGTTATTTGTTGGCTACATGGGGTTCCAATTGACTGACTGCTCACATACACTCAGTTTCAAAATGTGTGTGAGAAAAGATGTCCTCATGCAGGTAAGTTCGGATATTTTGTACTTCGAAAGAGATGTTTAAAACTTCCTCTCAAGATGCCGTGCTACTTACAAAAACATTGTGATTTTGCAACCATTGCCAGTTGATATCCTAGTACCTACAACAAACTTTATTTAAAAATAATTCTGTTACGACTAGGTGTTATTAAAATCACAGTTACTCCATGAAGCCCACGTATCTGTGACTCATACAACACGGCATATGTTGTAAGGCAGCTGAGTCGCAAGAAATGTCCCAGGAGCGCAGTGATGTTGGTACCCATGGGATTAGCTTGTCTGGCTGCCTGCTCATTAAAGCTGGTGGATGTTAAGTCTGCAGAGTAACCATCTGAGCCTTAGACTCCTTCATGCTCATCTATTGACAGATCAGACACCTGCCTTACAGAGATTTCAAAGGCCTCATCCAGGATCTGGTTCTTGGCTGAGGTCAGTCAGAACTATAAACCAGGCACCCCACAATGACCAGAAATAACATCCCAACTTTGCCAAGTGAACCTGAAGTCAACACTGTAGTTATTTAGATGAATGTATTGGTTTTTGTGTAACTTAGAACACACCCCTGAGCTGCCCATCCTTGATCCGTTACTTATGAGCTGCGTAATGCTGAGCAAATTACCCAACCTCTCTAGACTCCAGATCGTCCTTGGCAAAATGCAAATAAGATAGTAACCACCTTCTTGAGGTCTTGTGAAACTTACTAAGTTAATATATAGCAAGCAACTAAACTATTGATACACACCCCTTAGCATCACTACTACTAGTGAAAGTGTTCATGGGCATTTTCACTTGGAAAATACCTCAAAATCCAAAGTAATTGAGACTTCTTCTGACTATCATAAGCATTTGCCTGTGCTTTGGAAAGGGCTACTGTAGCCTCCATGCACGCAGAGAGTTGTGTGCACCCTGCAAAACATTTTCAAGTTTAGGGTACAGTATCCACATGACCTGAGGCTGTAACTTGAGGACATGTGTAGGACTTTTGTTCAAACTACTTCTCTTTTAGATCCAGAAGCTGGAAGAAGTGCTGCCACCTCCATATCCTGGCATGGCCACTGGGTCTTCTCCCTTCTCCAGCTCTGGTCATTGCTATCATCTTTGAAAGGGAATAAATGAATGAGGTTCCAGGTTACTTTTTTAAAAAACACTGTTTAACTGGTTTTCTCCTTCTTTATCTTCAGGTATCTAATCACACCTCGTGCCTCTAAATAACTCACCTCTGTCTTTATACAGATTTTAAAGATTGGGGGTCGTCGGTAGGTGGGGAGGGGGTATATTTTAGAATGAATTCCAATGGAACCAAGTTCATCCATTTTAGACTGCAGTCATCCATTCCAAGCTCTATAACTCTGCCTAGAACAGGTTTTCCTTTGCTGATGCCTACAAGCTTTTCTATTCTGCACTTGGCTCAGAGAACTCAGGATAATATGGTGTAAAATCTGGCCTCCTGGGCTTCCATTGCTGTCTCTGGGAAAGGACTTAGCTGTGACTCTCATTCTAAGGTGCCCTCTTGTGGCTTTTGGGAGGTATTGACTGTTCTGGTGACACCCAAGCTGGCCTGAGTTACAAACTCAGATGAAATTATTCCTTTAAGAGCCAACTGGAGAAAAGAGAATTGAAGGCCCAGGACAATACTTACAAGATTTGATATTCTGAAACACTGATCTCCACATATGATAAGTCTTACCCACTTTTAAAAAACAAGCCGATAAAGTAGATGTGCAAGCCAGCTTCAGAGATCATCTCAGTTATATATAAAACTCACAAGGCGTTGTGTTATGCTGGTGCCTGACTGGGAAAAGCTCTCACTTCCTTTGGGTAAATCTGGCTAGTTGGGGGTCCCTTACCTGCAGAACAGGAGAGCCCTGATCATTCCAGTTCCTATTCCAGAGATCTGTGTGAAGTAGTCATATTCCCAGGACACAGGTTTATACAGTCACACAGGCATTCTGTTCAGGATAGCTCAACTCCACATGCATTTATCAAACACAGGAGAAATGTTAAAAAAAAAAGGGGGGCTGGACAAAAATATCCTCACCCCCAGGGGAGAAATAATACATATACCTTTCCAAGGCAGCTCAGAGAAATTATCTTTGTTACAAAGGCTGGAGTAATATAAACTTGGAAGGGCAGCAGGTTATAAAAACCCTATAAATTTACGTAGGGCTTCCAAGCAATGCTCTTTCCATCCTTCTCTCCCCTCTACAGTGAGACACAAAGTCTGGGATTTGAGCATTAAAGCCACAATCCTGGCCAAAGTGACCAAAATTACAATCAATGCTGAAGGATTTTGGCACCAGAAAATTTCAACAGAGTATCAGCTGCTAAGCCATCACAGCCCATCTCCCCCAAAAGGGCTTGGAGAAAATAGCCAGTATCTCAATAATTCTTAAGAAATATCTACTAAGGAGACAGATGGAGGAAAATGCTTTTGATACATCTCACAGAAGAGGAAACAAACAGAGATGATTCATCATTCAACGTCAGATCACAGAAGCAGACGGGTACTGGAGGACCTTGCAGATTTTCTGTCAGGCAAGTTTAGAACACAACTGGGAAGCTTATCAACACAGTGACCTCCTTGACAGAGGCCAAGAGAAAGAGCCTCTGACAACAGAGACAGACACTTGGATCCCCCTCAAGGCACTGACCTTCTTGCTCAGGAACAAATGTAACTTAGGGATAGAGTAAACACGAGCACACCAACAGTGTAAACACTTATCTTACAGTGCAGGAAACAGAAGGCAAGCCAACCTGAGATGAAGCACTAGATGTTGGAATGTGTCATTATAGGAAGTTATGGAATGCTTTTATAAATATTGGAAAAAGAGAACAGTCCAGAGATATTCTAGATTCTTTTTCTTTTTTCTTTCTTTCCTTCTTTTTTCTTTTTTTTTTTTAAAGACACAGTCTCATGTAGCCCAGCCTAGTCTAGATGATCCTCCTGCTTCTGCTTCCTGGGCAGTAGGCATAAGGTTATTGTGCAATTCAAATGCTGATTTCTGTTCCCTGCCCCTCCCCCCCACCCAATGTCTGGTTGCAATCCTTGTTCTGAGAATCTCCTGCCTTAATGTTGTGTAAACACTGCTTCCCAATTGTCCCTTGATATGTCAATCACTGTAGAGGGGAGAGAATAGGGCTAGATTCCCTGCCCTCCAGGAGAGGAGGAGTTAGAAGAGGAAGTAGGGGATTCTGCCTTAGGAGATCAGGAGATTCAGCCTGAGCAGAGAATGCCATAAAGTGCAAGTATCTTGGGGATTTACACTGGGAGGAAGCCAGACTAGTTTAGAGGGTTAAGAAGAAAGTAATAATGTCTCAGTATTGTACTGTAAAGCTTGATAAGCAAATAATATAATAGAGTCTCAATTATTTAGGTGCTAGTTGGGTTAAAAGAGAAACTGAGAAACAAACACAATTTCATAAAAACAACTTTAACAGGGTGCCAGTATTAGAAGTGTGTGTCAACACAACTGGTAATATTTTCATCCCAAGGCTTTGACATAACAATAGTGTATTAATAGATTAACATAAAGTCCTGAGGATGCCTAAAGGAATTTTTATAATTATAATTTTCCTTTATTCCCATAACAGCCACACTAAGGAATTGATAGTCTCAATTTTATAGAAAAAAAAGTTGATGTGGGAAAATAGTTTGCTCTGAATAAAGGGATAATAAAGATTGTACCAAGTGGTGGTGTTATTATCAGTTGTTGTGTTCTGAGCTCTTGTTCTCAGTTTGGTTACAGTTGTGCTTGTAGTGGCTGATGGACCTACTGTAACAAGTGAGGGTGGCAACTACCTATGTGTGCAATTTGTCATTCCTACAATTTTTTGTTAAAATCAATTAGTAAAATGCAATGGGTTGACTCAAGGGAAATAATACAGTTGAAATCTATGTATTTTGTTGCAGTAATTGTACATAAGGCACACATTTTTCTTCCGGAGTTTGAATTCTTTTTTTTTTTTTTTTTTCCTTTTTTTTTTTTTTGTAATGGAACAATGAGGAACACTTTGGATAATCTCACAATGGAAGAAACAGTTTGGACTTTATCAAGTGCACCTGTGTCCTGAGGAACACTTTGGATAATCTCACAATGGAAGAAACAGTTTGGACTTTATCAAGTGCACCTGTGTCCTGAGGAACACTTTGGATAATCTCACAATGGAAGAAACAGTTTAGACTTTATCAAGTGTGCCTGTGTCCTGAGGAACACTTTGGATAATCTCACAATGGAAGAAACAGTTTAGACTTTATCAAGTGTACCTGTGTCCTGGCTCCTGCAGCAATGACTGTTCTTATTCATCATCTTCAACTCAGTCATCTCAGTAAAAGCTGTGATTATCAACAGTGTGGTAAGGTGAGTTATTAAAGGAACCACAGACATATGCTTAAGCTCTTGATATGCTCCAATGCTCATTATCAGTAACATCTTCACAGTTAGAGTTGTGCAAAGCCCTAGAAGTCACTTCATCCTTGGTTTCTATGTCCTAATCTGAGAATGGAACTACACTATGAGTGAGTTTCCTTCTAATTTTTAGACTACATATTATAAAACAAGATTCCTGCTCAGTTTGAGAATCCATGTCTATCTTAGTACAAGATAGGATCAACAGTGCAAAATGTAAACAGCATTATAAAGCTTGACTTTAGAAAGTCTCACCTGAGTTCAGAAGACTCAACAATAAAGCCCAACCTTTCTGAAGAAGCATACATGTGGAATACAGCAGGTCTACTTGAGAGATCTGTACGTTTCTGCCTCCATATTAGCTGAGCTACTCCTCCCAAGATTCACAAAGCTGGATGCTTCAATACCAACACACATGGCTCTCCCTCTCCAGTTCAGGCATTATAAAAAGGCCTATTTGGCAAGTGTTCTCATGGTCTTCTCATATGGGGACCATCTCATGACTGTGCTGAAGGATTTGGCCCCCAAAGCTGAAAGTCCTCTGAAAAGCCACTTTCATCTTCAGTTCAGGAGAAAAGAAAACAAACATCTGATTCTAGATGAGACCAAGGGATCCATCTTGATGTTTAAAATCTGGCCACAGGCATGGAGGCTGTGTAGGCTCAAAGTGGCAGATCTGCAGTCTTCTGGCATCGATTTAGCTTTTTACTTTCTTTACAACTTAAAAACCTCAACTTAAGGTAGGATACAAACTAAACTGAAAACTATAGATTCCCTCCCCACCTGGTGAAGACTTCTGGACCCAGATTTTTTCTCCATTTGCAGTGAACCCTCAAACACAACACACATGCGTGTAGATTCTATGGGGTGATGGAACCTCACCAAGGAGAAAGCTTAGAGAGTTCAAAGGAAGCACATGTCTCTTCAGACAGGGCAACAAAACAAATAATCAAAAACTAATTGCCTTAATTAAAATCAACTGTTGAACAGGCACACAATTAGGAGATAAGAAACTCAAATGAATGACCAAATGTTAACATATTTGAAAACAAATATTCACTTAACCAAAACAGAAATAATCCATTTTAGGAGGAAACAACATGTTACCAAAACACACAGAGGGAAACAAAAAGAGCAATACATTTGAAAAAGAAATGGAAAACACAGAAGAAATTAATACGGTAGTGCATACTTGGCAGTTTCTGTTAGAGAATTCTTGATAACAGAGGTAAACTGAGGTTGTTTTTGGAAAGTAGGGATTTTTCTTCTGCCTTTATTCTAGTGATGCACGGCACCTAAAAAAAACCAGCCTGACCACAGGGCACGCGCACAGGCATGCACACATGCACACATGTAGCCTCTGTAAGAACCTAACTTTCCTGGAATACATTCATGGTTCGTTAGTGACTTTTTACCTGGTACCTGCTCTTACACAACAACCCCAGTTGTTCTATGAAATACATACTTTTTAAAAACTATATTCATAGCAGACTTGCTCATTTTTTACATATACATTTATATTATTACACCTATATACAATAAACTACATACAGCAAGAAGGACCATGAAACAATTAGGGATTATATAAATGTTACATTCATAGTGTTTTGGCTGTTTGTATTTGACAAACTTGAAGAAAACATCTTTTCTATCTTGATGAGTCTACAATGCTGAATGTGAATCAATATCTATCATATCTCATCTCTATCAACTTAAAACAGCTATCCAGACCTAAAAACATCTTGACCCCTAAACAACTAAGCTTAATTGTAAAACTAAACTATCTGGTCTCCAACCCCTTAGAGACTTGAGAAAGAGTAAAATTAATTACCTGAGAAAACAGGGAGTACAGGTTAGCAGCTCCCCAAATAAGAAAATGACAGAGATAATTTGCTGCCTGAACAGTCACCCAAAACTCTCTATAATGTTGGAGCATTATCTTCAGCCTTCTGGCCCAGTATATCTGACAGACATATTTCTGAAGCAGGAACTATTGAGGACTTGCTTACCCTGTCTTGGCAGAGTTTTGCTGTCAACTCTGCCTGCATCCAAGCTTGCCCATTTTTAGGCAGAATTCTGTCTGTGGCAGAAACAAGGACATTTTGCCCAGTGGCTTGTTTGCCGCATTTGAAGCCATCTCCATAAGGAGGTTCTTTGATGCTCATCATCTTCTTTGAGGTAGGCTGGGTAGGAGTTAACCTGTGTAATACATACTTTTAAAGGATTTACGCTGTGTACTAGAAAGATAGATCACTTGTTGCTCTTCCAGAGAACTTGAAAGAGAAAAATTATTGATCATATTTTTAGGTCTATGAGAAAACTTAATTTGGATCACAAAACTACTGTAAGTTGCAGCTCCTTTCATGTAATATAATTGTGATTGTGGCAGCATAGAGAGTATGAACTGACACATAAAACCTACCACATAATTTAAGAAGGAATACTGATGACAGCATTACAATCTGATATATACTTGTAACTTTCTCGGATCCCCATAGACTTGACAGCACTCTAGTCAAGTAGATTTGGTATTGATCATTATGTTTTATAGGAAAGAGGAAATGTGCAAAGGAAAACAACCACTCCAAGTTCCCAGAGACAATCTGCAACTGAACCAGGGCTCACTGTGTCCTTAGCACCACTCCGCTATTTAA
This sequence comes from Acomys russatus, assembly GCF_903995435.1. Taxonomy (NCBI): domain Eukaryota; kingdom Metazoa; phylum Chordata; class Mammalia; order Rodentia; family Muridae; genus Acomys; species Acomys russatus. The sequence continues at coordinate 49,890,465 of NC_067140.1, read as the reverse complement.
AAAAACATGAATGCAAAGGAACTGCAGTAATGGCAGTACCCATAGCTATCGTGAGAGCAGCCATCAGAGAATGTGGGCTACTCACATACCTCAGACAATGTATGATATGAATGCATTTCATTATTTTAGAAGGGATTGATGTGTGACTGTTGTGCTAGTCAGCTTTCACAAACAATAACAAGATACCTGAGGCAAATAACTTAGAATGAGAAAAGGTTTGTATTCACTCATTATTCTGTATGTTCTGTCAAAATCTGGTGTCTCTTTTACTTCCAGCCTTTGGCAAAGCCCTCAAGAACATGCAGACCCACCTCGTGAGCTGGTATCAAGGAGACTTGAGGGCAGGTACACAGTAACCTAAAGACCTTCATGGGGCACTATATCCTAAAGGTTCCAGTAACATCATCTGGGGACCCAAAGCCTTACCAAATAGGCCCTTGGGGGACTTACTAAGCCACACCAGATGTTTTCTTGTGTTATAGCTAAGGGATTAGGAGAGAGCAAGGGCTCACATCTACATGATTGCTTGAGGATGGTGAGGTTGTTCTACAGAAGTCTAGTAGCTTTTGGTTTTGAAATCCTCATGTGTTTACACAGAAGTCATCTTTCCAATAGGACCTGCCTTAAAAGCCCCATTTAAAACTGCAGGTCCTGCCCACACCTTGCCTATACTGATTCTTTCTCGGTATGATTGCCAAGGTTTGCTTGTATTAATAACCGCTAAGCTCCAAAGGGCAATGACCATTTTAGGGTTAGTTTTTCTCCATCCCACATATTGCTAATATTTACAAAGAGCTGTCCAATAGAACTTACTGTGTTACCATATTTAGTAGCTACTGAAGAAAAGTACCTAGTGTAGTTAAAGGACTGAACATTCCATTTTGCTTGTTATTATTGAAATGGCTACATGTTATCCCCTAGCACATTCTAGCACAGGCCAAGTACACTGCATTGTACCACACAGTCCAATACATTGGATCTAAGAATGAATTTATGAACGAGATATATTTACACATATATGCACATATTTATGTATGCATGAGGAAGTGCTTACAAACCTGTGAGCATGTGCATTTGGAGGCCAGAGGTTGTCAGTGGGTGTCTTCAATTACACAGTCTCTCACTGAACCTGGAGTTCTCTACAGCAAGCCCCAGGGACCCTCCTGTCTCTGTCTCTTCAATGCTGATAGTACAGTGTAGTACTCAGTGCTGCTATTCCTGGCTTTTTGGTCCCTTTGGGATCAAATTCAGGTCCTTATACTTGGTGGCAAGGCACTTTCCCAACTGAGCAATAACCACAATCCTATAAAATCTGTTTGTTTGTTTGTTTGTTTGTTTTTTGGTGGAATACAAATTACTTTCACTACAGCAATTTGAACACATTTTTCAATAGAATTAATGTCTATAGTTGTGCTGCCTAGTTTTATGTCAACCAGACACAACCTAGGGTCATGTAAAGAGAAGGGAACTTTTATTGTAAAAATGCCTCTCTAAGATCCAGCTGCTGGCAAGTCAGTAGGACATTTTCTTAATTAGTTATCCATGTAAAAGGGTACAGATAATTGTGGGTGGGGCCACCTCAGGCTAGGAGTCCTGGAATCTATAAGAAAACAGCCTGAGCAGTCCAGGAGGAGCAAACCAGTACACAGAACTCTTCCATGGCCTCTGCCTCAGCTCCTGCCTACAGGTTCCTGCCCTATTTGAGTTCCTGTCCCCACTTCCTTTAATAGTGGAGAGGGATAAGGAAACATAAACATAACAAGCTTTTCCCTCTACAACTCTTTGGTCATAGTGTTTCATCACAGCAATAGTAAGCCTAACTAAGACAACAGTTGAGAATAAAATTTAAAAATTCAGAAGATAGAACCAAAACAGCAAGCCCAGGTTTCTTCAACTAACTGCATCCATTTGCCATTCAAGATTTAGATAATTTTCTGCAGAGAAAGCACCAGCCAGCAGGATGTAGTGAATTCCCATGGGCCTATGATTATAATGACAACCACATGGTACCTTTTTTACTTTGTTCTTCTTCTCATAGGTCTCTGACAGGGGTTTCTTCTTTTGTTGAGTTGTATCTTTGGAGAATAAATATTCAAATTCACTGGTGTCCCTAATATGAGGTTCTTCTAAGGAGTCCCACAAAGTTGGTGTGGCATCATGGCTTAAAAGAGAAAGCACCAAGTTAACTATAGGAAACAAAGCAAGAAAAAGTATAATATGATGACAAAATCTTTTTCTAGCTCACTTAAGGAAAAATACAAAATCTTGTTAAAGCCTGGATAAAGGCTTTTCATGTCACACAGGTTGAAAGTCAAAATATATAACAGGATATTTTAACCCACATCTTCACGCAAACATCCAAAAAGCATGACGGTCATTAGTTCAGTACAAAAGGTCTGGAGAAGGCCCTTAGGACTAGAATTTCTGAAGGTGAAGTTTGGGACCATGTAAACCACTCCTCTCTCAGCCATAGCATCTCCTGTGGGTAAAAATGGTATTACAAGAAGGCAATTCTAAACGTGGACAGGCATTCTCTTTTTAAAAAAAAAATATTATATTTTACTTATTCATAGTATGTATATGCCTGTGTGGGAGAGATATGTATATGCAGAAAGGATATTTATGCCATGGTGTGCAGCTACAGGTCAGAGGACAATTTCAGTTCTGTCTTCTACCACCAGGATCCACAGGATCAAATTTATGTCACCAGGGTTGGCTGCATGTATCCTACCCTGCAAAACCATTTCACAGGTCCAAAGTAATTCTTCAAAAGATTGACAATGGAACCTTAAGGTAAAGATTTCCTCACTCTGAGGATTTTAAACACAGCATTCGGGACTAAGTCAGATCATCATAGTCTTATGGGCTTTATCAGTTGACTTGCTGGCTGCTCATTTGACATACTGATTGACAGCATCCCTCCGGAGACAATACTATCACACAAAACCATACTGTGCACCAGCACCCCAGGAGGACTCCCACAGAAACATCCATGGGGGATTTGTATTTCCCTCTGTGGAAGTGGGTTCATTCTGTTAGGAAGCAGAGAACAAGAAGCTGCCAATAAGTCATGTATGTCTGAACCACCTCTAAAAGCCAGGATGCACAGGCTTCTCTGGAGGTGCCCTCATTCAGAATGTGCCCTTTACTTTCTTCACATGGGTGGAATTGAGATGCTTTCTAAGGTTATTATTAACGCCACAGAAAGAAAAGGTAAACTTCTTCTATGTTGATTTTTCAAATGTACAAGCATGGCACGATCATGACACCGAGCAATATTTACCTTTGTTTCAACATATACTTCTGTTTCAATTAAAACTAAAAATAAAGCTGCCTTTATGTAACATAAAGATATAGTCTACTTTACATATAATACATATAACTTATACTATTAAATGATTTGGTACTGAGTCGTGAGTTTCATACTCAAAGCAGTTGTGCTGAGAGGCATGGTTTTTTTTGTTTTGTTTTGTTTTTGTTTTTTGTTTGTTTGTTTGTTTGTTTTTGTTTTTGAGGGATCCTTGATGAAAGATCCTGAATGTGTTACATTGGCAAGTGACTCTGCTGAGGTCTTAACACATCACAGAGGGGACAAGGCTGAGACATCGACCCAATCGGTCACCCCTAATGCCTGTTCATCTACTTTTCATTTGACTTGAAAGTGAAATACTGGATTTATAATGTTTGCAGAGCTGGCTCAGCCAGTGTAACTAACGACAGCATGAACATTTGACTGTTTTCCATTTTAAAAGGTGGAAAACTACAAGATGGAAAAAAAAATCCAGTGATTTCCCCAATTCTCATTTACTCTTCCTTGAAAGGCCTGTCCTCCCAGACCTCAGTTTTATGGTGCTCTGTCTACAGTTGCTCATGAAGTCTCTCGGGGAGATGAAGTGGAGGCATGAGAGTGAGAAACAGGCGTGAGACAGTTCCATGTGCTGCCAGGATGCACTAGTCCAGGCCTCACAGGTGGGACTCATCACTGTAGGGTGACTGCACAATGAGTCGAGAGCACTAACAAAGAAGCAGGACTCAAATGTTCTGGGAATTCATCTCTTAGGAAATATCCAAGTCTCCAATGAGAAATGAGACACTAGCACTTTAGTGTTAGTGTTGGGAACTATTTTAGGATCATCTTGTTTTGTTTGTTTTAAACCATTCATTGTACAGCACTTTTATCAGCATTAAATAAATATATCTAGAAAGTTCCACAAGTAAACTCTTGACCCTAATTTTTTGGCAAGAAGACTGGGACAATATGAAGTACATCATCAACTTTGTTTAGCACATGCTTAGTTTGGGGGTATTTCCCCTGTTCTTACAGTGGTTTCCATATATATATATATATACACACATACACATACACACACATATATATGAACTATATGCTATTTTGTTTAGTTATCTTGCCTTCTCTAAGCAAGATTTTACATAAGCCTACAAATTTTGAATTGGGGAATGAGCTTAGAAATGTAGTTTTAAATTATTACTATCATCATCATCATCATCATCATCATCATCATATTTTGCTAACACATAAATGTAAAAACTAGAAAGTGGTCAGGAAATAAGTCATTATCTTTCTCGTTTGTCCCTCTGAGAGATTCAGAAATGAAGCAAAAAGTCTAACTGTGACTTGTTAGGGTGGCAGTTTCCCAGTCATCATGACTTTCTGCTTTATAGACCCAGCTCAATAATATATACAAAAGAAGGCACTCTCCACATCAATTCTCCATGCACAGGCACTTTCTCTGGGGGTCAACAAGTAATACAGAGATAAAAGAAGTCTCATGAACCAGAGTTCAAAGTGGAGGAGTATATTTTAAGACTCTCTTCTGATCTAAACAATGAATAACTCAGCCATATCTCAGTATTTTCATAAATAGTGAAAAGCATAAACATAAACCATCAAATATTCAGATTCACCAAGAAGCTTCTAAGAGATTAGTGACACGTATGTGTCTATAGGGACATTTCCAGAGAGAATGAGCTGAGGGTGGGAAGATCGCGCCTGAGCACAACATCCCCCAGGCTCACGGCTCAGATGGCATAAAAGGAGAAAGCTTCTAGTGTATTCTATTTCTCTCCTTCATGGTTAGGAGATGAGTTACGCCACTGTGCCACACTCTTGCTGCCATGACAGACTGTAATCTCTGTGATCATAGGCCAAAATAAATTCTTCCACATTTTTCTCAGGTGTTTATCATAGTGATAGAAAAAAAAATCAACATATGATCACAAAACTGGTTATCAAAAATCAAGAAAGAATATCATAAAAGATATTGTAGAAATCCTCAGTGAACCAACAGTGCAGACTCTGCTCTAATTTATAATTACTCAGCTAATAGTCATGATGGAGTTGGCCCCAGCATAGTTAGAGCTGGACTCCTCTCCAGTCCACGGACTGGAATGTTTACCTTAAAGAGGAATCTGATAATCAACACATTCCTTCTAGAGGACCTGGCAAAGACAATCTCCCCCACACGCTTGTGCATCCAAGGCATTCATCGTATTAGATTTGAGAGTGGGTGCTATTCAATATGAATATTGAACTGTCAATAGTAAAACATCACTTTGGAAGAATCCTATGAATTTGTAGCTGAGATTGGGCCAAGGGTGAGCTTACCTCTTATCACTTATTTGTATTCTAGTCCAATATAAAGGCTTCATGGGACAGCTGGGCTCAATTGCTGGCTTTCGAGGACACTGGCTGGAAGAAGAGCTGAGTCCAAAGGACAGTCCAGGAGGAGGTGGAGGTGCAAGTCCTGCAGGAGGCGGTGGTGGTGGAGGAGGAGGAGGAGGAGGAGGAGGAGGACCTCCACTGACAGGAAGTGGTGGTGGGGGAGGAGGTGGAGGAAGGCCAGCACTTGGAGGCAGGGGAGTGGGTGGAGGGGGTGGAGGAGGTGGTAGTGGTGACCCAGGACTCACAGGCAATATCGGTGGTACTGGCGGCAAAAGTCCAAGTCCAGGTGGGAGAGGCGGAGGAGGAGGGATGGGAGGGGGAGGAAGTGGTGTTGGTGGTGTGGGAGTGGGGGGCGATATCTTCTGCTGATTAGATGAGATGCCTTCTCTCTGAAGTGGGGTGTGGGTGTCTTTGCTGTCTTTTGGGGGAGAGAGCTGGGTTAGAGAGATATTCAGCTTCTTGGGTACTATCTGGTTGCTTCTGGCTGTCTTACTTTCACCTTCACATGTCTTGAGAAATGTCTGTCTGTCTGTCTGGATGCACACATTTCTGAAGGCCTTTGGAGAGCAGTCATCGTCCGTGGAGACGCAAGCATCTCTCATCTCCTCACATCCTCCTCCCCAGCGCTTTTCTAACTGTTGCTTGAGATTTTCAATGGTGTCTTCAAGGCTCGCTGTTATTAGTGCATGCTCACCTCGGATGTGAAACGTTTTAAGTTCAAACTGAGCCTATAGGGGAAAAAATCAGCAGGAAAGTAAGACTTTGATAATAGCAGACCCCTACTAGACATTCAGTGGTACCATGAATGTGTAAATGTACCATAATCATGGTCTAGATAATGCAGGAAAACAGAGACAATTGTTCAAGAACCCAAAAGTATAAATTTTCATTTCAGAATTTTCCAGAGAACTACAACGAGGGGCTATTGGGTAATTTCAGAACTCATGGGAGATCCCTGCCATGGATTAATGTTTAGAGCAAATCCTCTGCTTGAGAACTCGCACGCCACTTTAATATCAAAGGCAGGAGAAATTAATTGAATAGAGGTTTGGACACACTTGAATATATCTTTTATAGCTTTTGGTGTGGATTGAGAAAAAGAAGGGTAGGAGCAGGGAGGCAGTTCTGAGCTCGTGTTGGTGCGAGGCTGCAGCATCCTATGCTCCTTAGAGACTGTCCCCATCAGCATTCCTCAGCATTGCTGAGGAAACAGGAAGAATCAGGAAGAGCAATGACCTTCACAGGTACTGAGAAACGTCTTTCTGTCTGTCTGGATGCACACATTTTCATTATCTGCCTGTTTTTTAAGTTTCCAGATAAGAGCTGATCGGTGCCACTGTTTGTATCTATTTCTCACTGCTGGCCCTCACCCAGATTATTAGCTCCACCAGATGACATCAGTAGAATAATGTCTATATATCTGTACCCCAACAGAGAGCACAGCAATGGAAAGATAGATAAAATCACAGAAACAGTCACACGTGCACTCCCTGTCTCAAGGGCCTTGCTTAATGGCTATTCAAGTCCTTCTCTGCCACAACCTCAGCCTACAGATATCTTGAGTGGAAGCTACATACAAGGGTATAACACTTTACCTTAAACGTTAAAGAAATGTTCAGTGGCCTAGTCAGCAAGGTTAAATAAAAAGGGGAGCGTTCTGCCTTCACTGAGATAAGTTTAACTATACTTTTACTAGGTTCAAATTTTCCCAATATTGATTCTGATAAAGCAATACCCAAATAGCAGGAGAGTTTAGAGACTAAAGTTTTTGATGGATAATCTTCCCGTTCTTAGACATGGTAGCCAGGGCAACTGTGAAGAAGTGGGGAGACAAGGACAGTAAAACGGACAGCATGGATGATGGACTAAGAACCTGAGTCTCAATTCACATGATCTATCCCATGTTTAACCTGCTGCTGTCTAGGTTTGTGGCCTTAGTCAAGCCTGTTCCCTCAGTGGTAAAGCGAAGATAACGTTTCCAGGGTATTTTGTCTGTTTGTTTTGTATTGCTTTGTTTTTTAATGATAACATTGAGATGCTTCGTGTAAGTCAGGAAACTTCTTTTTGTATTAATAATAATGATAACAGCTGAATAAGAAGTTTATAAATTTTTATAAAATTTCAAATAGTACTTTGGTTAAAATGAAGGCATAAAACTAGTAGAAGCTGAAGCCATCGATATGAACAATATACTACAAATACAAAAGTCTGCTCCAGTTTTCACGTGTTCTATTACTAAGTGCCTGAGAGCAACTTCAAGCTTTATCCAACTGCGAGGTTAGGGTTATCCTTGCTTCAGCATCCTTCCAGGTCCATCCTTTCTCTCCCCACCTCTTCTACCTCCTACTGTAATTTCTACTCTCAACTACTCATTAACATTTCATTTTAATGTTTATGACTACTTTAGCTTTGTCACCACAGAATTACTTTACACTGGTGGTCACGACTAAACTTCTTTCAAGACTAGTTTTTGTATTGCTTTGTGATGACAGGTATTGCTGAGTCAAGCAAGACTAACAGATATGAAATAACTGCAGAGACACACATTCTCTGAAGAAATTCTCCTTCATAAGATAACTGAGAAATATCTATAAGTAAAGGCCCAGGCCCCACCTCTCAACCAAATCTGATGATACATATTCTTAAATATTGTTTTGGGAGCTGAGTTTAATGCATAAGCTTAATGGAATAGGCAGAAGACAAACTGGGCAGGTTACTGTCTTTATATCATAATTTCCCATTAAGTAAACTCAGGGAAACTGGATAATAGCAGGATCTACTTTCCAAAGTAGCCATGGTGTGTGGATGAATACAATTTGGGTCTGTATGTCTTAATTTTGTTTGTTTGTTTTGAGACAGGATTTCACCTAGCTATTCCACTCCTTGGAATATATCCAGAAGATGCTCCAGCACACAATAAGGACATATGCTCAACCATGTTCATAGCAGCCTTATTCATAATAGCCAGATATGGAAACAGACTAAGTGTCCCTCAGTAGAAGAATGGATAAAGAAACTGTGGTACATTTACACTTTGAAATACTACTCAGCTATTAAAAACAAGGAATTCCTGAAATTTGTGGACAAATGGATTGAACTAGAAATGATCATAATGAGTGAGTTAACCCAGAAGCAGAAAGACTCAAATGGTATATACTCACTTATATCTGGTTACTAGCCCAAGGGGCATGTCCCATGAAAGTCTTCACTTACCAGGAAAGTGGGACCAAGGGGAAGACTTCCTATTGGGACTCTAGGTGAGAGAATCAAGGGAGAATGGAGAAATAGAAGGATCCAGAGGGTCCTAGAAACCTACAAGTAGAACATTAGGATGGGCGGATCTGGGCCTGGGGGTCCTGCTCAAACTATGGTACCAGCCAAGGACAATATGTGCAGTAGTAAACTTTGAACTCCTACCCAGATCTAGCCAAGGGACAGGACATTCTCCACAGTTGAGTGGAGAGTGGGGTCTGACTTTCACACGAACTCTGGTGCCCCAAATTTGACCACGTCCTTGGATTGGGAGGCCTGGTGGCGCTCAGAGGAAGGATAGCAGGCTACCAAGAAGAGACTTGATACCCTATGAACATATACAGGGGTAGGAGGTCCCCCTCAGTCACAGTCATAGGGGAGGGGAGTTAGGGGAAAGTGGGAGGGAGGGAAGAATGGGAGGATACAAGGGATGGGATAACAATTGAGATGTAATATGAATATATATATATATATATATATACACACACACATATATATACATACACACACACACACACACACACACACACACACACACACATATATATAATATATATATATATATATATATATATATATATATATATATATATATATATATATATATATATATGAGGCAGGGTTTCTCTGTAATCTTGGTGGCCTTGAACTCAGAGATTTCCCTGCCTCTGCCTCCTGAATGCTGGGATTAAAGGTGTACACCACTACTACCCAGCTGAGCCCCCATTTGTAAAATAAGGAATTGAGGAGCATTTAGAACAAAGTACTGCATTAAGTCAAAACCATGGCTGTTGCCTTTTGTAGGGCCAACATGGCAGAGACCAATGACAACCCCATTACACATGATTCCTAAGGCAATGTTCTATCTATTCTGCTCCATGCTTCAAACATACCCTTTAACCTCCCCAGCTGCCAGGCTTTCCGTCGCCCTCTTCTTTTCTTTCACAGCAGAGCTTTTAGGGGTAAAAACCACTAAAAAGTCACGCAGTGTTTGCTTTGTCTGCTTTCTCGTCCATTTACTTGTAGCCAAATTACAGTTGGCTCCTGTCCACTCTTCTATGAGAACTCATGGGATTTTGCCAGCATTTTTCAGTGGACTTCCCCTGCTCTCTCCATTTGTGTTGACTGCAGCTGGCGTCTTGAAATTGGACATGAACTCCTAATTCCACCCCACACTCCTCCCATCAAGGTATCTACCTTCCAGCCTCTCTGATCTCACCAGTCAGCCCCAAAGTCCTTACCCCTTCATTCCTCAGACGTTGGCTCACCAGACATCTTTTTGCCCTTCTTTTTCTCACACACTCTCTCTTTATAATGCTTTCTGTATTCAGATGACAGATAAAATTCATTCAATGATATGCTGGCAACTTCTAAATTGCTGCCTAGAGGCTATGATTCCAACTACCTTTTAGATTAATATGCCTACATATTTAACCAGCTACCACAGATTCCACAAGTCTAAAACCAAGTCCATTAGCAGCAATGCAGTTTGTTTTACCTCTGAAATTCCTCTTATGCCATCTGGAATGGCCTGTGCACCATTCCCGTAGGCTCCTCATTCTCTCTCAATTTTGACTTAGTCTTTTGTTTTCATCCATGCTACCGAAGCCTTTCACTGGGCCCCTTTGATCAGGACAATAGTTACAAATCTACCTGGCTTTATTTGCTTGTCTTATGTTTTGTTTTAAATTTAAATTTAGCTAACTCTGATTCCAGGAAGATTTTCTTCATAAACAAATCTGTGTGTTTTATTCCTTGAGACCTCTTCAACACTTAGCTATTACTTACAAACATGTATGGAAAGCACTTATCACAGAGAACTCCAGGGGTCACTTCTCTGCCTCCCTTCTGCACTTTGGGCTCTTGCCCCTGGCTGAGATATGCCCTGGATTCCAGTCTTATATAACTTCTTGCCTCTTCCAGGACCATGCTGTTTCATGAAAATACTGTCTTCTCTGGACTCCTTTTCTTTACAAGTAGGTTATACATAAATTGTATTCACCTGCATAGGTAAATAAGAAGGCAAATAGTGAATTCCCAGGCCCTCCACACCAACCTGCAGAGATGATGATGAGAAACCCTACTGATCACTAAGATTTGATGCTTGCCCTCTTACCCAAAAACAAAAGCCAAGCCTTGGCCCATCACCACTCAGTAATCTCCTTGTCTTGGTAGAAAGCCCTTCATTTGACTCACCCGTTTCCTAGCAATTATCTCAGATGTGTTTGGGTGTATTACACACCAAGCATCGCAGGTCCGTGCATATCAGGAAATGATCTTTTTGAAAAGCTGGTTGGTTTTTTGCTTGGTTGGTTTTGGTTTTGGTTTTTTGTTTTTGGGACAGGGTTTCTCTGTGTAGCCTTGGATGTCCTGGACTTGTTTTTGTAGACCAGGCTGGGCTTCAAACTCATAGTGATCCACCTGCCTCTGCCTCCCTAGTGCTGAGATTAAAGGTGTGCACCACCACACCTGGCTCTGAAAAGCTATTTTCTTTATTCCCTTTACTACCTTTCTCTGCACCTAAAAGCCACATGCTGTTTCCCCTGCTTTGTCTAGACTCATCTCTAGAGAAACTGGTAAGTGTTCTTGTGAGTGGAGTTCAGAGCACAACTTTCCTTGATAATCATGCATTTACTCTAAGGTAATCTTTCTTAGCTAGAAATCCTGATTCTCTTTATGAATCATCACGCCTAGAATTGAAGAGCCCAGGCTACAAATAAAACTCAGCAATGGGACATAATGCATCTATAACTTGTGCACGCTCGTTTACTTAAAGAGGGAACCCACAAGAGTCTGTTGATTCATACCTATGCCTTTCAAACACACAACCATCAACAAGGCAACCCCAATTAAATCATGCTGCTTTCTTTCTTCAACCTTATTTCTATCAGTGCAAGAAAACATTCTCAGGCTCACTCCCCCTCAGAAGCATCTGGAGAGCTTTGTAGAAGATACTGATCAGGTCCATTCCTGTAGACTTTCCCTTGTACTGGCAGTATCAAGACTCCCTAAGACTCTCTGTTGGGATCCAGAACTGAAGCCAACATCAACTGTTGTTCATCTTTATTCCGATCTAACATAGATAATATGGCACCATAGTGCCAGTGCCTTCTCATGGCATTTCCTAATTCTGGTATGCCCCAGTAAAGAGGGTATTTCTTCAATATTCATGTTGAAAGAACAGCAATTTATACAGTATATGCTAAATTTTTTACATAGTACTTGTAGCTCATGAAAACTTGGCCTCTACCTATTTTTTTCAGACATTTGCCTATACATTCCTAAGTTCATTTCAATGCATGATCCTCTCCCACACCCTACTTGCTTACAATACTGCCTCATCAACACCTTCAATCTCTTATAGCCACTCACTGAAAACAGCCCTAGGAAAAATTCATTCAAGCTCAGCTTTTCTTGGTTCTTCTAGACACAATCTTTCCATTGTCTGTATTGCCAAAGAACTTTCTAGGTAAGAATTGTATAATAGTCATTTATGCTTATCTTTTTTGAAAATCTAAAGGCTCTAGGCAGTTGGGAACCATACCTTATGCATGCTTAAACTTCCAGAACATTACATAGCTTTTGGCTAGGATAAGTATCCACAAATGCTTAGTGAGGTGAACTGATTGATTGATTCACCTTTAAGCATTCACCTTGAGCCTCTGTATTTCTCTCCAATTACAAATGAAACTTCAATAAATAAGCATGAGGTTCTCTTTGTCTTTATGGTAGTCCTATACACAGCATAAACTGCAAGACCTCACAGTTGTCAGCTATCAGCCATCACTAAGAGACTGATGTGGACTCTCCTGTTTGTGTGTTTGTTTTTTCCCTGAATCTTCTCTTTACCTAAGCTCTCTGGGTCTATGGATTGTGGCTTGGTTATCAATTACTTAACCGCCAGTGCCTTCTCATGGCCTTTCCTAATTCTGGTATGCCGCAGTAAAGAAGGCAAGTGACTGCATACCACATTTGACTTTCTGGGTCTGGATCATCTTACTCAGGACGTTTTTGGGTGGTTCTTAAAATTTGTCTTTTTGTTTGGTTTGGTTGGTTGGTCCCCCCCCCCCACTTCCATCTATTTGCCTACAAATTTCATGATGTCTTTTTTCTTTTTTTTAAGAGCTGAGTAATACTCAATTGGGTAAATGTACCACATTTTCTTTATTCATTTGGTTAAGGAACATCTAAGTTGTTTCCAGTTTCTGGCTATTATGAATAAAGTTGCAATGAACATAGTTAGCAAGTAGCCTTGTGGTAGGATGGACTATCCCTTGGCTACATGCCCAGGAGTGGTATATCTGGGACTTGAAGTAGATTGATTCCCAATTTTCTGAGGAAAATTGGTTTCCAGAGGAGCGTTCCCCTTGTTCCACATCTTCGCCAGCATGAGCTGTCACTTGGGACTGAACTTAACCATTCTGATAGGTGTAAAATGGAATCTCAGTGTAGTTTGTATTTGCATTTCCCGGATGGATAAAGATATTGAACATTTCTTTAAGTGGATCTCAACCATTTGAGATTCCTCTATTGAAGATTTTCTGTTTAGAATCTATATGCTATTTTAAAATTACATTGTTTGTTTTTTTATATCAAGTTTGAGTTCTTTATATATTTTGTATACTAGTGTTCTATCAGATGTGGAATCAGTAAAAGTCTTTTCACATATGGTAGGCTGCCACTTTGTTTGACTGACAGTGTCCTTTGACTTACAGACAACCTTTTTAGTTTCACAAGGTCCCATTTATTAATTGTTTATCTTTTTTGTTTTTGAAATATTTTATTAATTTGTTCATATTACATCTCAATTGTTATCCCATCCCTTGTATCCTCCCATTCCTCCCTCCCTCCCACTTTCCCCCTCCCCTATGACTGTTCCTGAGGGGGATTACCTCCCCCTGTATATGCTCATAGGGTATCAAGTTTCTTCTTGGCAGTCTGCTATCCTTCCTCTGAGTGCCACCAGGTCTCCCCATCCAAGGGACATGGTCAAATATTAGGCACCAGAGTTCATGTGAAAGTTCTAGCTAGAGCAATAAGACAACAAAAGGAGATCAACGGGATCCAAATGGGAAAAGAGGAGGTCAAATTATCCCTATTTGCAGATGACATGATAGTGTACATAAGTGACCCCCAAACTTCCACCAGAGAACTCCTACAGCTGATAAACACCTTCAGCAAATTGTTTATCTTAGTATTTGTGCTATCAGTGTTCTGTTCAGAAGGCCATCTCCTGTGACAATACATTCAAAGCTATTCCCCACTCTCTCTTCTATAAGGCTTAATGTATCTGGTGTATGTTGCTCTCTTTTATCCACATGAACTTGATAAATATGGATCTATTTGCATTCTTCTACATGCAGACATCCAATTTGACCAGCACCATTTGTTGAAGATGCTCTCTTATTTCTAGTGTGTATTTTTGGCTTCTTGGCAAAAAATTGGGTGTCCATAGGTGAGTGGATTTATGTCTGGGTCTTCAGTTAGAGTCCATTGATCAGTGTGTCTGTTCTTACATCAATAACATGCATTTATTATTATTATTATAGCTCTGTAGTACAACTTGAAGTCAAGTCAAGGATGGTGTTACTTCTAACAATTCTTATATTGTTCAGGATTTTTTAAAAAGCCATCCTGAGTTTTTTGTTTTTTCATATGAACTTGAGAATTGTCCTTTCAAGTTTTGTAAAGAATTGTGTTGGGAGTCTGATGAGGATTGCATTGAATCTGTAGAATTGTTTTGGTTTTGGTAGGATGACCATTTTTACTATGTTAATTCTACCAATCCATGAGCATACAAGATCTTTCCATCTTCTAATAGCTTCTTCAATTTCTTTTTTCAAAGACTTGAAGTTTTTGTTATACAAGTCTCTTACTTTTTTGTTTAGAGCTATTCCACAAGATATTTTATATTATTTGAGTATATTGTTAAAATTGTTGTTTTTCTGGCTTCTTTCTCAGTCCATTTGTCATATGTATATAGAAGGGGTATTGATTTTTTTTTTTTTTTTAGGTAATCCAATGAGATGATCATCATGTGCTTTTTTTTCAGTTTGTTTATATGGTGGATTAGATTTACTTATTTTAATATATTGTACCATCTCTGTAGCTATAGGCTAAAGCCTTCTTGACAATGGTTGATGAGCTTTTTGATATATTCTTGGATTCAGTTTACAAGTATTTTATTGAGAAGTTTTAAATCTTTGTCATTAGATAAATTAGTGTGTAATTCACTTATTTGTTGAATCTTTATGTGGTTTAGGTATTACGGTAACTATGGCCTCATAAAACAAGCTCTGCTATATTCCTTCTGTTTCTATTTTGTGGACTAATTTGAGGAGTGTTGTGTAGAGGATGTTTTAGCTTCTTTAAAAACTCTGTTATGTTATGTAAACATGTTTTTGCTTTAATCTGAAGTGTGGGATTAGGGACTGCTTTAGTTTATCCTCAGCTGATAACAGCCTCATGTAGGATATGGTCAATGCCAGCTGGAGTTAGTAGAATTCTGAGGCCTCCAGGAGAGTATAAATAGCAGAGCAAGAGAGAGGAGAGGACTTTGAGACAGATGGAGGAGAAAGAAGGCTGCTTATTCGTCCTGCTACATTTGCTGTTTGCTTTTGATGGATTGCTAGATATCCTTACAACTGAGATTGGTATTTTCCCAAAGAACTCAACAACCCTAACCAGCCAGAACGAAGTATAAAGAGGTCTATACCCCATTTCTCCACTAACCTTCTTCCTCTCCTACCTGGAGTGGGGGTTGGGAGGGAGGTAGAAGCATTGAGGAACCCCAAATAAAATAGAGTTTTAAAAAATATAGTGTTGGCATTAGCTTTTCTTTTAAAGTCGAGTAAAATTCTGTATTAAAACTATTTGGCCTTGGGTTTTTTTGGTTTTTTGGTTTTTAGTTTGTTTGGTTGGTTGGTTGATTGGTTGGTTTTTTTGGTTGAGAGTCTTTTAATGGCTGCTTTTATTTTAGTAGGTTTTATAGGTCAGTTTAAAGTGCTTATATGATCTTGATTTAACTTTGGTAAGTAGGGTGTACCAAAATTATCCACTCTCCATTTGGTGAAATATAGCATTTTTAAATTAAGTCCTTAAGATTCTCTGGATATTCTTGATGTATGCTGTTACGTCTCCCTTTACATTTCTAATTTACTTCTTTTGGATATTCTCTCTGCCTCTTAGTTAATTTGGATACGGGTTTGTCTATCTGATTGATTTTCTCGAAGAACCAACTCCTTGTTTCATTGATTTATCTCTAGCCAACTACTCCTCTTGGGTGTGATTACTTCATTTTGTTTTAGATCCTTCGGGTATGCTGTTATGTTGCTAGTATGACATCGCTCCGTTTTTTGTTTGTTTGTTTGTTTTGTTTTGTTTGTTTTTTAATGTAGGCACTTAGTGCTATGGGCTTTCCTCATAGCACTGCTTTCACTGGGTCCCATCAGTTTGGGTATACTGTGTATTCATTTTCATTGACTTCTAGACAGTGTTAATTTCTTTATTTCTGTCCTCACCCATTTTTCATTCAGTAAAAGAGTTGTTCAGTCTCCATGAGTTTATAAGCTCTTTGTTGTTTCTGTTGTTGATGATGATACTCAGCTTTAAACTGCAGTGGTGTCATAGGATACATTTCAGTTTTCTTATATTTGTTGACACTTGCTTTGTGAGTATGTGGTCAATTCTGAAGAAAGTCCCATGAGGTGCTGAGAAGAAGGTATGTTCTTTTGTGTTTGGGTGAAATGTTCTGTAAATATCTGTTAGGTCCATTTAGTTTGTCATCTTTGTAGTTTTTCCTTTGATTACTTTTGGATTGAAGTCTATTTTATTAGCTATTTAACTGGCTACACCAGCTTGTCTCTTATGTCCAATTGCATTGTATAGCTTTTTCCAACCCTTTACCCTGAGGTAATATTTATCCTTGATGTTGAGGTGTGTTTCTTAGCTGCAGTACTGAATCATGGATCTTGGTTCCTCATCTGTTATGTTGGTGTCTTTTTTTTTGTTTTTTTTAATTTTTTTTTTTTTGAGAAATTGAGACAATTGATATTGAAAGGTATCAATGGACAATGATTGTTGATTTCTGTTATTTTGGTGGTGTTGGTGGTAGTACCATCTGCTCGCACGTGTGTGTGTGTGTGTGTGTGTGTGTGTGTGTGTGTGTGTGTGTGTGTTTGCATGCACTTCCCTTCTTTTGTTTTGCGGGTGGTAGATTATATATTTCCTGTGTTTTCATTTCCTTAGTTTGGAGTTTTCCTTCTAGCACCTTCTATAGAACTGTGTTTGTAGACAGATATCGTTTAAATTTAACTTTATCATGGAATATATTATTTTTGCCATCTACAGTGAATGAAAGTTTTGCTGGTTATAGTGGTCTGGAGTTTGTGATTAATTAGCATCTGAAGAACATTTGTCCACACGCTTCTGGCTTTTAGAGTCACCATTGAGAAGTTAGGTGTAATTCTAATTGGTCTGCTTTCATATGTTACTTGGTCTTTTTCCCTTGGGGCTTTTAATATTCTTTCTCTGTTCTGTATATTTAGTATTTGGATTATTATGTGGCAAGGGGACTTTCTTTTCTGGTCCAATCTATTTGGTGTTCTGTATGCTTCTTGCACCTTTACAGATATCTCCTTATTTAGGTTAGGAAACTTTTATTCTATGATTTTGTTGAGCATTTGAGTTGAGATAATTTTTCTTCCTCTATCCCATTACACTTATTCCTTCTTTTCATGGCATCCAAGATTTCCTGGATGTGTTGTGTCAGGAATTTCTTAGATTTAACATTTTCTTTGACCAATACATCCATTTCTTGTACTGTATCATCACTACATCCATCTCTAATATTCCCTCAGTAGTTCCTGTTCGAATTCTTCAATTTTTCATTTCCATAATTCCCTGTTTTTTCATTATTGCTTCTATTTCTATTTTAAGTTCTTGAACTTTTTTTTTTTTAATTTCCTTCAACTCTTTATTTGTTTTTTCTTGGCTTTCTATAGGATTTATTCATTTCCTTTTGATAGACCTCTTTCACCTTCATATACATGGGGGCTTTTTGTTTTGTTTTGTTTGTTGTTTTTTCTTTTTCATGTACTTCAGCTATGTTGGATAAGTAGGCTCTTGCAGAGACATATTGTTCTGGCTATTATTGATTGTATTTTTATGTTGGCATCTATCCATCTGAGTTTGGGATGATTATAGGTCTAGGTACTGATTTTTGGGAAGTCAAAAGGGGATGATCTGTGGAATCCACAGGAAACATGGAGGGTGAGGTTGAGGGGTGTAGCTGGGAAGAGCATGAGGGGGTGGGTCTGCTAGGGGAAGAGGGAAAGAGAGAGCAGAGAAGGTTTTTGGGCATGCTACCTGATTTTCTGGCAGGTGTGGCCTGTGGCTGACTTTTAATGGATACAGTGCCATCATTTCTGGTGTGTTTCTTATTTACTTTTTTTGGCCTAGAAAACTCAGTTTTGAAAATTAATGTATTTCTCAAAGTTAGTGTTGACTGTGTCTAGTTTTAAAAATTCAAAATACATAATGTAAATAAGTGTCCTCTCTCTAGTATACTTAAAGGCTATTCCCACGTCAGTGAGAACTGAATCACATTTGTGATTCTAATCTGATTAGGATCTGGGCTTTATACAATGCCCCCAGTTTCCTCTGGGGCTGGTTCTCCCTTACCCCACCAAATCCTCATTATTTTTTAATATCCTCCAAAGCACTACCTTTCAGAGATACCATCGAAAGAACACACTGTTCTGAAACTCAAGCAACAGAAGGAGACATTTGCTTGTCTGGTCTCCATCGGCATGTCTGTCAAAGAGAAAGTGGAAAAATGCCTGCTGATGACAGACATCAGGTTAGAGCCAGCAAAGTACAAAAAACAATCCACTGACATTTTGCTGTTGTTAAAATACTGTCTCCTATTGGTGCTGCCAGGTCAAGCTCAGTTAAAACATCAGTTTACCTTCTGCGTGACTGGAGCAAGTCAGGCTTCTCCAGAGACCCTTCCAAATTCTCCATCCTTGTGTTGGGCAGAAGTCAGATACTTCTTGAGAACTACAGAGGAGGACAGAAAAGCTTGACCACTTCAGAGAAGTGCAGGGAGCCAAGGAAAGGGAAGCCAAGGCAAGTGGAGCCCAAAAGACATGGAAGGCTGGGAAGTGGTAAGTTTAGTTCTTATAGAGTGCTTTGGTAAGGGAAGAAAATGGTGTCCCTGTGGTTTTGGATATGGCCAACTAGGTTTTTCTGTTCTGTTTCATTTTCATAGTTACATAAAGACTATAACTGTCTTTTATTTAACTGACCTGCCTTTTGCCACAGTAAAATCAAAAGTCTCTATTTAACGAAAAGAATGGCACTGAGTTTATGAAAAGGCTATAAATTTCCAATAGCTGGTTTTAATTAACCATTATCAGTAATTTTCTTTCTCCTTATCAGAAATAAAAGCACATCAAGTTACAACCAAAAGGGCATCTCAGGGACACTCAGAAACACAAGGCACATCTGATACAAGACTATAAGGAGAACCTACTAAGAGTAAGAGAAACAGGGTTGGGGAGGGAGAAAGAATATTCAAAGCAATGAAAAGTTCATACAGGCTGATGTGGGAGCAATCCCACCACACGAAATGCTGGGGAATGAATGCCTGCGCACTGTCAGTCTGTGAGAGCGATGCTGACGCTCAGCAAGAACAAGGACAGAGACCAGCAGAGCACTGAGCGCACTGCCAGTAGTCTCCATTTACTTATTCTAGCTCTGGTAATTCAGTGAGGCATATCTTGTTGATGATGTTCCCACCTGTGTAAGAGCACACAGCTGGGAAACGGTCATAAAAGAATTCAAATCCTTTTAGGTATCAAGATTCGTGTTCCTTTCACCATACCATTTTGAATGGTTATCAAATGACTAGCAAGATAGTAAGTTAACCACAGTAGTAAGGATACATATATATATATTCCTACTGATTGTTTATACTGGATTTGTTTTACATTACAGTATATAATTTTGGCAACAACAAGAACACTGGCTTTAATCTTTTTATTTCCGAAATGAAGAAATGAAGTACAGACACATTAAGTAAATGGCTACTAAGAAATAGACTTGGGTCTAGCATGCATCTTATCATGCAACTGTAGGGAGTAATAATTTTCCCATTAAATACTTGTTGGGAAATCAAAATACCAAAACAAATATAGAGATTCTGCCTTAACAGAGACCTTTGGTTGAAACATGCTCTCTCTGTCCTTCTGTAAAAGCAACTGGAGTCATTAAACAACAGACTGAAACTTGAATTGTTTCCATGTAAATGGCAGAAAGAGAGCTGACTAAAAAGACCAACAGAGCTAGCTCCCACTTTTGGATACTTAAAGTCATGAGCTCCTTGCCCTTAGCCAAGTTTTAAATTTTCTCTAAGCTTCATTTTATCGTCTAAAATTAGATATTTAAATTTTAATCCATGACATTTCCTCTAGCTCCACATTATTAATAATTTACACACATACTAGACTTATCTTTCTCCCAAGTGTCCTTGAATACAGACTGCTTTAGTTTTGAAAACACCATGGCAGCTTAGAGCACAGTATTATGCAGTCTATATAAAGAGCCCCAGCTTTCACTATCAAAGCAAATGTGCTCATGAGGGCAGGCAGACTCACTAAGGTGCGGGGAAAACACTTCAGTAGTCAAGTGTCCAATGCAGGTAAAATTAGACGTAGTTTTGAAAGGTGATATTTTAAAGAATTCAGTAACACACTTTCAAAATAAGCAGCTATAACTAGGGATAGTCACAAAAGTAGTGGGAAAATAAAAACAGAAAGAAAAAATGTTGGGAATTTGCAGTGAGGTTTGTACTTGGGGCATAAAACGAGAGTGTAATCAACATGTGTTTTGTGAAATAAATAAAGAGAAATAATTACTCAAGGAATATCTTGGTAACGTTTTATTTCTAATTTTTTTTAACATCACCAAACAGAGTATAGCTAGCTCATAGGCTGAATGGAATATCCACGAAAATAATTTTCAGTCTTTGTTTTTTTTCTTTTTTGTTTTTTTCAGATAGGGTTTCTCTGTGTAGCCTTGGCTGTCCTGGACTCACTTTGTAGACCAGACTGTCCTTGAACTCACAGAGATCCGCCAGCCTCTGCCTCTCAAGTGTTGGGATTAAATGTGTGCCCCACCACACCCAGCTCAGTCTTCCTTTTTTTCAAAGTACAACTCTAAACAAAATGAGCAAACCCAAGATTTCACATCTTTAGGCAAGAAGCTGACACACTACTCTACTCTGTAGCGAGAAAAGAGATCACTGGACCATTACGCCTATTACCACTACAAACGCCACAACTAGCTGGGCGCGGTGGCACACACCTTTAATCACAGCACTTGGGTGGCAGAGGCAGGAAGATCGCTGTGAGTTCAAGGCCAGACTGGTCTGCAAAGTGAGTTTAGGACAGCAAGGCCTACACAGAGAAACCTGTCTCGAAAAACCAAACAAACAAACAAACAAAACAAAAACACCACAACTAGTTCAAAGAGGCAGCTCTTACTTTAGAGCTCCTGCGTGTTAAGGAGCAAATGACAGGAAACTCTGGTCCTTAAAACTATGATAGACTCTTAAGTATAAGAATTGCTTTAATATTTTGGTCTCAGTGACTCACCCATTTGTCTTTGAGAGGGAATCGTCCTGTGGTGGATGCCCCATCTGTACAGCAGTAGCACGTTGGAACTAGGATATGGTATCATTTGAAACTAAATTATGCTTGATTTGCACACACCCAACTTTCAGCTTTGAATATCCTTTCACTCGTTTTGTTTTGTTTTTGAAGAATCAGGGGGAAACTAAAAATGACTATCAGGCAAATTAAAAATAATTGTCTAATGAGAGTTAGTAGATAAAGAACCAGTTGTTAAGTTATTCTGGAATAAAACTACGTCTGAAATTTATGCATCAGGTTCTAGGTTTAAGGGCCAAATGGTATGGTTTATTAGGTAAGGTGCTTGCTTCCCAACTTGACAATTGGGTTTGATGCCTAGGACCCTGCGGTAGAGGGAGAAAAGTGACTCCAGCACATTGTCCTCTAGTCACGTGTCCCTCACCAGATAAATAAATAAATAAATACATAAATAAAGTGTTTATATGTGTATATTAAAGAATATATAAAATATTAAATAATCATAGAATCTTAATATATATTTATATATACTTATGTTAATATTATATGTAATTTATGTAACATAATAGAATAATAAAATATAATAGTATACAATTAATATCTATATTAAGATTCTAGGATTACTTTCTACAAAATGATGTAGACCGCTGATAACCGAATGTCACTCATGTGAATGATTAAGATAAAGTTTCCTACTCGTGGCTGGCTACTCACAGTGTTGCTTATGTGAACCAAGGAAGCCATGGACTCATACTCACTACATCAGAGAAGGGGCTCTTTGCTGTCTCTAATAATCAGATACTGTAGAACAAGCATCTCCAATGTACCAGACCTTAAGAAAATGAGCACCAAAACTCTGTACTTCAAAGATGCTTATGTTGAAGTTGAAAACAGTAGTGCAGTCATGTCATTTGTAACTTGAAGTTACACTGAGCTGGCAAGGCTTTACAGGACTGTTTCTATCAAGATACTAATCACATATAAGTTTTTACTTGACAGCTATGGAAACATCAATGAATTGGGTTGATTTGTCCAGCAAAGGCACCCCAGGTCATCCATGTTGCTTTTCTTACACTGGCAATAATCTGATCTAAGTCCCAAACATTCCTTCTCACTCTTTAAACTTATTTTTATGAGTAAGCCAGGAGGTACCTGGCCTTCTAACTTCATTATGTGAGCAAATGACCAATAATGCATGCCTAGGCCACAGTCACCTTCTCCTTCGCAATTCAAGCCTTCCCAGGGATTAGTCACTGGATAAATCTACACTGAATTGGTTCAAATTGTAGGGTCACCAACAGAGAAAATAAACAAGGAGACATTAAGACCTGGGTCCTGGCCTAGAAAGCTTCCCTACGTTTCCAAAAGTTGTTTGCCCCAGTCAAAAGGCATTACTCACTGTATTAAGGATAAGGTGTCAGATCGACTTCAAAGTCAAGTGCAATCTCAACCTTTCAGTCTCATGGACCCAAGGACAAGTATTTTCTGACATACACTGAGAAGCAAGGGAAAGTGCAATGAAAGATTCATCAAGGAACCTGGCATTAGTTCATCAAAAAGTTATGGCATGAACTTAAAATTTATTTTATATTTCTGACTCTGTTATTTTTAATCTGTAAAATGTATGCATCAGAATACCAGAGCATGCTGCTACATTTATGTCAATTTGGCATAAGCTAGAGACATTTGAGAAGAGGGAATCTCAATTGAAAAAAAAAAAAATGCACCACCAGACTCGCCTGTAGGCAAGTCTGTGGCACATTTTCTTAGTTGATGATTGATGTGGGGAGCCAACCTCATTGTGGGTAGTACCAGCCTTGGGCTGGTGGTATGGGTGCTATATGAAAGAAGGCTGAGCAAGTAAGCTATGGGGAGCAAGCCAGTAAGCAGCACTCCTCCATAGCTTCTGCATCAGCTCCTGCCTTGACTCCCTTAGACTGTAAGCCATAAGATAAAATAAATCCTTTCCTTCTCAAGTTGCTTTCATCATCGTATTTTGTCAGAGCCATAGAATCCATGACTCTAAAGGAGGTATTTACAAATCAGGCTTTCAGAGGAGTGTTAGTGGTTCTCTGAACAGGTTTTGTGTTACTGGAAAGGGAACAACTCAGATTTTAAAAACATTACACTTTTGATGTGTATATTTGGATACCACCCACATAAGTATTACTAGTGTACTTTGTCTCTGTGGGCTGATTGCTTTGTTTGCACTGTTGTTCTCAGTCTTTGGAATTCTAATATTTCTATCGTATCTTTCCAGATCTATTCAGATGCATTGAAAACAATTTCAATGAGTAGAAAAGTTGTGATTGCACAAGTCTCTTTTCTTTCCTTCATTCCCCCAACTCCTGCCAAGCCTCAGCACACATAAACATCAGACAATAGAGTAAATCATGTCTTCAAAACCTTTAAAGTACTACAGCTTAGAGAGACACAAGTGTCTAAGTCCTTCAAGGAAATGCTAAACATCTTCAGTAACTATTACCAGTTTTTGCTCCTGTGGTTCATTCTCCAGAACTTCCTCTCTGCAAGTCTGAAATGATATATGACTGGTGCTAATCATCAGGAATGGAGCTACCAGGCTCACCAGGATTCTCAGACTGAGAAGTACGGGTTCTGGCCAGAGTGTGACTGACCAACCCAAAGCTCTATGTTGAGATGTTCTGTTGCCTTTAATGCTGCAATGTTGCATGTCCTTCTATTTCTTATACTGTATTTTCTATCATATCATTGATAAGAGCACTGATTTTTCTCACATTAATTGATCAATAATATGAATAATGAAATTGTTACAAATAAAAAAGTTTCCCATGCTACATACCACAGACCCAGAGAGGCTAAGTGACAAGGAGGGCTCAAGGAGGAATGGATGGATCTGCCTGGGAAGGGAAAATAGAAGAGATATTGCAGGTGGACTGTGGGAGGGTGAAGACAAGAACAGGAGGGATCAGGAGGGGAGAGAATTGAGGTTAAGAATACTGGGAGAGACAACTGGAATTGAAGGGGGCACTTTGGGATCAAAGTAGAAACCTTGTGCAATGGAAACTCCCAAGAGTCTATTAGTGTGACTCTAGCTAAGACTCTTAGTAATACAGGATACAGAGCCTGACTGAACCATCTCCTATAAGAAGGCAAGACTTCCAGTAGAGGGATTGAGATACTAACCCAGCAACAAAAACTTTGACCAACAGTTTGTTTTGCCAGTGTGATGTACTGGGTTAAATTGTAGGAGTGGCACAGATATTCTGAGTGGCTAACCAAGGACTGGTCCAGCCCATGAGAGGGACCCTACCCTTGACACTGCCTGGAAGACCAGGCCAGATGGCCCAGAAACCTAGGATGGAACCAAACACAACCAGAAAAAAAAAACCCAATGAAATAAGGAAATGATGCATAATGATATTATGCTATACTCATAGATTGGTACCTAGTCCAATTGTCATCCAGCAGCTGATGGAAACAGATGCAGAGACCCACAGCCAAACATTAAGCAGAGTTCAGGGAATCCTGCTCAAAAGGGAGAGGAAGGATTGTAGAAGCCAGAGGGGTCAATGACACCACAAGAAACCCCACAGAACCAACCTGGACTCAGGGGCTCACTGAGACTGAACTGACAACCAAGAGAGCCTGCATGTGTCTAGCCTTGGGTCTGTATACATGCTAACCTTGTGTAGCTTGGTGTTTTTGCGGGACTCCTAACAGAGGGAACAGGGCTATTTCTGACATGTTTACTTACTTTTGGAACCTTTGTCGTCCTGTTAGGTTGCCTTGTTCAGCCACAATATGAGGAGAGGTGCCCAAACTTATTGTAACTTGAGATGCTATGTGTGCTTGATATCTCTGAGAGGCCTGCCCTTTTCTGAAGGGAAATGGAGGAAGAATAGTGTTTTTCTTAACCCAGCCTTAAGAATGGATCAGTATTAGTGAAATAGAGTAACTAGCTTAGTTTTTAAAATTGTCTTCTAAACAATATATTCATTTTTTTCCTTCGTTATACAGAACATCACCAATCAAAACAGACAGAATTACTCCATGGTACAACTAAATCAGTTGCCTCATATACTTTGGTGGTCCAAAATGAAGACTAAAACTCCAACAGGATCATTAGCTTCACCTTCTTGCAGAAGACCCTACACTGCAAACCTAAGATGCTGTGGCTGGCTCTGCCTCCCAATACAGTTTTCGTGGAAGATGAAAAACACTTAGAAGAAGCTTCAGAAAACTAACAACAAACAAACAAACGGCGTGGCTGAGAAACATCATAAGGCTTAAATAATAGCAGCTACTGGGAATTAAAATTCATTCATAAGCTAAGACTACAACCTAGAGGTCCGTATATAAATGTTTATGATTTATGCTTAGATGATAGAGAGTTTAGACACTCAAAATACTGTTGCTGAATAAAATCCATTCTTTCTTCTACACAGCTTGCAGTAAGTTGAATATATATAAATACATATTCCAGGATAACTTATGTGCATAAGACACATTCTGTTGTAATTCTTTTGAAGCAATATTTGGTTGTTTGTTTTTCTCTTGGTTTTTTTTGGGGGGGGGTTGTTTGTTTGTTTTGTTTTTTAAGGAAGGAAGGAGGGGTAAGGGAGCGAGAGAGAAAGAGAGAGAGAGAGAGAGAGAGAGAAGAGAACAAAGCAAGAAAGAGAACACAGGGCCTTGTACTGACTCCCTCATCTAGGTAAGACTGCTAATATGTTCACAGACATACACTGGTTAAAAGGACTTAGGCTTCCTGTTGTGTTTACAAAGCCCTGTGCATACTTTCTCAACCATCTAGCTTAGGCTGCCACCGCTGGACTGAAAATGTTCACATAAATAGCTAATGGCATCTGAAATTCCCCAGCTTGGTAGATTTTTCCACCTCATTTTCCTTTGGAACTTTAGATTTCTATGGTGGTTTTAGATTTGATCCTCTTGCTATATCTAAGACTATCCTGCCTCCTATGATCTTTTCTTCTACCATCCATCCAAATATATGTCAAGTTCTTGAGGTTACTTTTTGTCTCTTGTTCCCTTTTCTACCCCTAGAGCTGATATTGCTGAATTAATGAAGCTTTCTAATGTTCTCGGTCAACTCTTAGAAATTTCTAGTTACCTGCCTCTAGTTACTTGTAAGCACTGGGTTCAATAGAGAGAGAGAGAGAGAGAGAGAGAGAGAGAGAGAGAGAGAGAGAGAGAGAGAGAGAGAAGTATGTGTGTGTAGGAATGACTGAGTAGTGTCCATGAAAGGACTGTCACATACCAGGCTGATACATCTGATCGCTCTGCAACAATCTCATAGCTGCTAAGGGCACCGCTGACTGTGACAATGATCTTCCCTCTAAATCTCGTGAAATCCTAGCCCTCGGAAGCCCAAAGTTCTAGGTCCATCTCATAGAGACAGTGTTCAGTTTGTTTTGTCTACTGGATCTTGCAGCTAAATTATTATATAATACACACAGGGCCCAGATGAGAGTAAACAAACGAAGTGACCCAGAATCAGTCAAAATAAACATTCTTTGGTACACCAAATATTGCTGTAACTGTGAACAGATGCCACATTTCTGTTTAAGAAGCATTTTCAAAGCACTGTTATTATTCTAACACAATTAAGGAATGAGAACGAAAGCATTTAATTCGATGAATATACTTCAACTATTTTAAATTCATGCACGTGCACATGGACACACACATACACACACACATACACACACACATACACACACACGTACCCACACATACACAGGTTGTTGTGGTTCCCAATTCTCTTTCACTGAAACAGACAACAAATGATAAAAAAAAAAAACTGGCATGGAAACACCTTAAGCAAGGAAAAGTACCTTGATATAGCAGCTCTTATGGTCTGGGCATGAAATCACCCCACCTAGCCCCAGTTCTTGTATTGAATGAAGCCTTGGTTCTCATGTGGCAGCACTCATTGGGAAGGTCCTAGAAGCTTTAGAAGGTAAGGGAGGCCTAGCTGGAGGCTGCATGCATGTTCTCAAGGACTATATCTTGTCCTGGTCTCTTCCTGTGCCTCTCTTCTGTCTACTGTGAGGTGATCTGCTTTGTTCCACCACACACTTGGGCCTGCAATAATAAAACAAGCCTACAATGACCCTTTGAAATGTGAACTGAAACTTTTGAATTGTTTTTCTTAGTATTTGTCACCGTGGTGACAAAATGATTAATGCAGCATGCAAGGCAATGTGGCTGATAGATACCCCCCTCCCAGAGTGGAGAGAATATTTCTATGTTTTTGTACAAAAGTAATTTAGCTTACGAAGGCATGGACAGTTAGGGGTCTGTCTAAGAAGAGGCAGAGGTGTTTCTTGAGTTGAATTGCTTCATATGAGACCCTTGCAATTGAGAATGCTTAGAACTGGTAGGGTACAAGCTACAGAGTGCACCCACAGCACCCCAGCCTGCATACAGCACTTGGATCCCAAAATTGTGCCATTCTGAGTAACAGCACAATTTTAAAACCCCATGGAAAAGGTCCCTTGACCACAGGGCATCAGTACCCACCATTTCTAGAAAAGTTTTGGCAAAGTGTCACATCAATTCATTTGAGCTCAAAGAGAACTGATGTGATATTTAAAAACAGATCTGTTCTTTGTATAAACATGAATTAAGAAAAATGTGAATCCCCCATCTAGGTTTATTTTTAAGTAGGGGCTTTAATTATATATTTATAAGCCTAGGGTGTTTGATGCCTTAAACAGTTAAGATACTAAGTGGGGTTTAGCAGAACATGCGTTCTGATCACTACACAGCTGATGATACTTAGAACATCAAGCTTCACAAGAGATGCTGTCGGAAGAACGTGGAAGGGATCAGATCTCTCTTTGACTCTATTCTGTTCTCCTGGTAAACAGACAAACCACATTCTCCTTCCTCGCTCTTCATTTCCACTAATCTCTGTATTACGTTTGATTGATACCCATCTTTGTGATTTGTGCTTTTTGAAAGGATAATTACCACAAGACCAGTTTTTACCCTAAGTAAATAGATGAAATGAATTCAAGTAAGTATCTCATTTTCTAGCTGATTAAAAATAAAGTACAACGCACAAAATGTTTTCATCATATATCTTAATGCTGTGCAACATTTAAATGCCATTTCAAATTTATTTTGGCAGAGAATGACAGATAGTTATATTACTTTTCTTCCCCATAACCCATCTTAGACTTTACAGCTGCACATATTAACAGTATAAAGAGCCGGGGGCCATATCACCCAAGAGACCAGCCATAACGCCTTCCCAAGGCATACAACAGTTAATACCTAAGTGCATATGCTCATGATGGAGGGTCGGCCTCATAATGTTCCATCATGACACATGACAGCTGTGCTGATCCACATGATGGGCACCTTGTTTCACAGAATGGGCATGTCAGCCACAAGAGATAACTTCTCAGTCTTCTGCCATGTACCCTTCAGGAGAAAATGAACTGGCCAAGTAACTATGCCAGTCATCTGCCTTAAACAGTTACAAACCACTCACACTCTAAATATTTAGATTACTAGGAATTTCAAGCTGGACCATCCCTTTTCCTCCAGTGTACATCAGAGCCACAGAAGACTTTCTGTTGCGTGCACTTGAATACGGTATTAATACAGCATATGAAACTGGTTAGAGAGGCTGAGGTGTTTGGAAGAAAAGAATTTTGATTTTTATAAAGATTGGCAAGAA
Organism: Acomys russatus; assembly: GCF_903995435.1. Classification (NCBI taxonomy): domain Eukaryota; kingdom Metazoa; phylum Chordata; class Mammalia; order Rodentia; family Muridae; genus Acomys; species Acomys russatus. The sequence goes on along the minus strand of NC_067140.1, from coordinate 49,861,169 downwards.
GATCATTTTTTCATCCAAATTTTGTTAAAATGCATTTTCATCTCAACTATATTTGTTAAGAAAACAAAACTATTTCAAGTCACTTTCTCATCTGTATTTGCTTCCATGTTATTTTATATTTTTAAATTAGTTCATCATAGATAATAATAGTGTAGAGTTAAATTCAAGCATAACCTATCTGTGATGAAAATACTAATAATCCAATTCTACAAATGGAGTTCATCAAAGAGGAAACATGTTTCCCTGCCTGTGTATGATTGGTTTTATGATTTCAGGGTTGCTGTGCAAAATCATCCAGCAATCTTCCGCAATGTTCTCTTGACTTCTGGGTAATGTTTTTCTTAAAAATATTTTGCAACCAGGAGTGCCTGGATGCAGGTTTGGGGAGGGGAGGAGCCACTGGGGGAAAAAAAAGCATTCCAGGAGGCATTACCAATAGCTGGCAGGCTTTCTGTCTCTTTTCTAGGTAATGAGGTTGCTAATGAGCTACGAGTGAGTGATACCATTAAAGTCCAAGATTTGAGTCTGAGGCAAAAAACCAAACCAAACAAAATGGAAAACAAAATAACAGTAAATGTGAACATTTAACCATATTTCACAAATCTACATACTTTCATCTGAGAATTATAAAGTAATCCATGCGTGATAAAGAATGAGAGTGGAAGGGGGGAAACTAACAACTTTTGACCTTAAGAATGATTATTTGTTTTAAAAAATTAGTCAAAATAAACAGTTCAAAGGTGTGTCCACATGCTTCTTCAATTGCTTTGTGAATTCCTAACAGAAGTATGTTTAATTTTGTTTATATGTCAGAAAATGTTATCTCTAAACATGGAAGCTTAAATGACAGGCAGTATTACCCTCCAGCTAGGCTATCTGATGGCCAGAGCTTCCTCTATCTTTCTCGGCCACAGTTTCCATATGACAACTGTGATAGAGCAATGGACTGGGAGAAGAATTAGCTTTTAGTCACAATGCTTATGTTCTCCTGTTGCTAACTGGCTGCAACCAGGCCACAACAACTCTCAAAGGGTGGTTGTCTGTTTTATCTATAATAAGCCTATTCCTTTTGGAAGTGTGTCATCTCCAGTAGCTGTGCTGAGAGAAAAAGAACAGGCCTTAGGCTATACTGTACAATGGCTTTGAGTTTTTCATATATAAAGAATTCACAAAAGACCACAGACATGTTACACACACCTTAGTTATAAATGGCCACTCACAATAACTGTCTAAATACAGAATATATGATAATTATCCATCTTAGATGAACTAAAAGTACAAATACCATTCCACCAGTAAAAAAAATGACAAAATGTCCCTTAAAAAATCACACACACACACACACACACACACACAAAACCTTTCTGGGAAAATAGTTTTCCCACCATTATTCTGAATTTGAAAAACACTAACTATTCTAATATAAGGAAAGAAAAAGAAGCAGAAAACACTATGGTTAACTTGCTCACTAATGTATATCTTACTGTGATGGGAAACACAACTTCCCACTCTTTGTTAACGGTTTTAATTCAGTCATTTTGTAGGCACTGCATGGGGTGGGTAGAGGAAGGAAGAAAAGGGTGTGATTATAATGTGAAAGCATCTGTCAGGTGCCTAAGCCTGAGGTGCGTGAGGAGCCCATGCCTTCAGAGAAGGGAGCCCTGAGAATCATAGTTTACATATCCCAATGAACATTCGCTGGACTCAGTAAGTGAAAGCGCAATGAAAGAGAATGGGCAAGTATAGGCAAATGGCTGAATTATAAAGCAAAATAGCTGATATCAGAAGGCTTTAAATATCAGCGTAAGTACCTTAGACCTCATGTACCAGGTAACCGTGACCTCTGACAGGGCTACAAGGGAAGGGTAATGACCTGAGAAGGCCATGAGTATATATAAGCTAGTCTAAGCCCCTACCAAGATTCACACTGATAGCATGAGGATGTTGGAAGAATGTGTACATCAGAGGACAAGGGAGCTACTAGTAGCATCATTTGACCATCAAGAAGATGCTGAAATGGAGAGCTCAAGGGCTGTTAAGGATGTATCTGAGATTTCTGTATGGACTTCTAAGAGAACGGTGCAACCTCAAATTAACAAAGCAGCTAAGAGAAAATAATTCTCTAAGCCATGCTATGAACCAGAGGGGGACACTAAGCAACAATGTGGAGCCCCTTAATCCCTGGTGTTACTAATTTTCAAGTGCTCTGGATTTGAAAATTTTAGAATGAGATACTGAAAACATTTTCCAGTTTTCCAGAATAAGTCAGAAATATGATGCTGGAACCCAGGGGAAAATACAAATCCAAACAAGAAGGTGTTAGAAGCCCCTGTGCAGAGATAAACTTGCAAAAAGAAATGAAATCTCTAAGTGACAAAGTTGAATGACTAAAAGCCCTGGGAGGGCCGAGTGTAACGCGAAGCTGAACAGATGGAAAAGAAAGTACCTAAGTATAGCCAAAGGAAGGAAAGGAACTGGGGACGCCCTGTCCTAGGTACAGAGTGACAGAGGATGCATGGACATGGCACTGGCACCTGCTCTAGAGACTGGTCCAGGATCACTGACAGCACTGGACAGACACCTCAAGTGTGACTTGAGGAGCTGGGTCACTGGACCTGGCAGCAGAAGGAAACTGGTGTGGGGAACCGTGGCGTGTAATTGGCATCTGGGAACTTTTCCAGAGAGAGCAGGGATTTAAGTTCAAGGAAAGATTATGACTGAAGGAAGGAAGCTACATGTAAAGGGTGGATGAATCCGTCACTAAGAAGACGGAAGCCATGTGCCTAGAATGGAATAACCGGTGTGCAAAAAGTGCAGGAGGTGGCAGAGCGTGATCCCCAGGACTGTGTGGCAAAGGATCGGCTGAAAGCGTCTCGTTCCCTATGTGACGATGGGAGGAGGTGTGCACAAAGCAAAAAGACAAGCAAATAAAGAGAAAAGACATTGTTGGATCTGTGACACCGCCTCTTTACTCCTCTGAGTTTCTCAATTTCACCTTCTTCCACATCCTTAGGAATATTGTCTGAGCAATTTACAAGTTTCCGTCCAGTTCCCTAACTGGCTGTAATGTACAGTGCGGTTTCCTTCCCCACCCAGCTAGCGCACGCTTGTTCTTTCTTTCTGCAGCCTTAGCAACTTCACAAACCCGACCCTATGCGTTCTCAAGGGCACTGTGGGAACTGTCTGCTGGGCTTTGACTCAATTTGCATCTTGAAGCCGTGTTTCCTGGGGCTAGTCAAGACACAGGCCATGGACTGTTTCTGTCTGGGCATTAGTCCCTGGCTTGCTGTCATGGACCTAACTTTAAATGGCTGAAGGAGCTTGATAAATGGTGTGAAAATTTTATGGTCCTTCCGTCAGGTGCCATAATTTATTATCACATAATACACAGTTAGAAGAACCAAAAGGAACCATCTCACAAGGGCAAACGGTGTGGAGGCAAAGGCCCTCTGACACTCTGAGGCCACAGGCATTATATGGATCCAATAAGAAAGTTGCGTCTAGAAATGAGAAAACAACCTCTTGATCTTGCAGAATGTTTTTGGACACCTAAAGGCTCTTTTATTACTGTGGCTGATTAAAATGAAAAGTTTAAACGACTAAAGTGTTCTTTTTGATGAGTTTTTGCCATGAACTATGGACCTTGTAGTCCAGTGGGACTTGAGCCCTTTGATCCTGGGCACTCACATAAATTCAGACCCATAAAACATCATTGGATTTGGTTTTACTGGTGTGGCTGATCTTGCCAGATTTGTAAGGCAATCTTGTTTTCTCCCCTTTCCAGTTTTGAGCCCATCTACCATTATTTTACACCAAGAGGAAAGCAATTTCCATTGGTTTTTGGCATTCCAACTATCACTCTGGGATGTTAGGATTTCACAGAAATCATGACACCATAATGTATTCATCAAGATTGGTTTCCAATGTTAATTTATCTGATCAGAACAGGATATCAAAAAGAAAACCTCGTTCTACATCACAGATTTTCACTATGTAAGGTAGTTAGGGGTGACGTGGTTGGTTGTAAACCCAGCTTTAATAGCCGAGCCTTCTGAACATCAACAAGTTTGAGGCGGGAAAAGTGCAGTCAGATTTAGAAGTCCTAAGTATCTATCAGGGCTAAATTTTGAAAACTGCATCTATGGGAGAAATAAGGGATTACTCAATCATACATTTGTTATGAAAAGCTATTTAGTAAATACAACTTAAATATTTATCATCTTTCCCTATCTTCTATTCATTCTCCAGTATTTGTATCTCTGCCCAAAGTCCCACCTACCTGTAACTGGAAAAGTACATTTTTACTATAAAGAATTTATGAAGTAGATTTGATCCATTGCATAAGAAGAAGGAGGAGGACAACGAGGAGGAGGATCAGGAGAATGGCAGGAGGAGGAGGGAGAGGAGGACAAGGAAGAAGGGGAGGAGAAAACGGAAAGGGCAGCAGCAAAAATGCCATTACAATTTATGAGCCAGGGCGACTACAAAGGACTTTCGAAAGGCCTGCAATAGAAAGACCAATATAATCAAGTAAGTCATAATTATGATTTAAAGAATAAAACGTTAATTTGGGCTATTAGAAAAACTAATGATGTCTTTAGCCTATTCACTAGTCTGGGGAATATTAATTTGAGTTGAGTAAGCAGTTTTCAATAAGTTTATATTTCACAGATTTTTCTGAAAGCTGGAAAACTGTCCTCACAAGAGTGAAGAGATGTTTCAACAATTCTATAGAGACGTCCTTCAGTCTCCAGGTGAAGCCTCCTGACAGACTCAGTTGCACTCTCTCAGAGAGCATCTCAGAGGATGGTCCATCCGGAAGAGAAGCCTTCCTCCCCACACTCATGTCTTTGCCTTCTAATGTGAACATATTCAGTTATGTCATGTCAAGCAGACTGCTTTTTTGATAGACATCAAGACAAGTCAAATGTTAGCAATTTCCTATAATTCAATCTTTGAACTTCCTCTGTGAAATTTAAAAACTCTATGTTTTATGAACACTTCGAATTGTGTTCATTATCTCTCTATAGCAGATAGGGCACTGAGCTAAAACAAAAACACACAAACAAAAACAAACAAGCAAAACCACACACACAGTTGTATGAGGTAGATACCTACAAATATAAGAAACTGCCCCTGTTGATGGACACAACTGCCTGGTGGTGTATGTATAATGAGTTTAGCTATGAAAAGATGGCCCAGTTGTCATTTAATATGGTATTATGCTATAGGTACCCTGTTCTTTTCCAGGAATTCGCTTGAGAGATATTTAGTGTGCATTTATAAGATCCTGGGTACCTGGGTACAGGCAGCATCCAGATGTAAATGTTTAAAGAAGTGGTCCTCAACTTTCCTAATGCTGTGACCTTTTAATACAGTTTCTCATGTTGTTGTGACCCCCCCCCACCAAAAAATTTTTTTGCTCCTTTATTACTGTAATTTTGCTATTGTTAATTGTAACATACATCTCTGATACACAGGGTAACTGATATGTGACCAACAAGGGGGTCAGGACCCACAGGTTGAGAATAATTAATTTGGTGAGAGCCTCAGCAGTACTGGTTCCAACAGGAGAGGCTACTGGCCTGGACACTATACAAGTGCTCCCAGCCAAAGCGTGTAGCTCTTCCTTCACGCCTCTGCCTCGAAACCACCAGTATCTCTGACCTAAATGACCAAGACCCTTCCCAGCTTCCCTTCCATTTCCTAAAATCCACCTCCATGACAACAAACAGGGCTTTGGAAACACAGATCTACTTCTCTCTGTGTACACCTTGTGGATTGCACTGTCCTGAGGCTGAAACTAGAGGACATAAAGAAAGACCTGCCAGGCCTCCTGTCTCCCTGTGCTGCAGGGTTTTCAATCCACAGGCCAAGACCAACAGGCAAGACAGCAGACTGGCAGGCCAATTTGTGCCTTGCTCCAGCATTCCCTCAGAGTCATTCTCCATGGCATCACATACTTTATTTCATAGCACCCCCTTCCTCTCACACATATGTAAACATAATATCTAGGGCTCGGTAAAAATGACCTTCCTATTCTGAGACAAAGTATAAAAAAATCTGAAAAGTCCCACTTCAAGGCTTCATTTTTCAGTTCCGTTTGCCACTTCGTGTGCTCCAGTGGCCAGGCTCTCTGTGGTCCTTAGAGTAGCCAAGCTCTTCATAACTTAGGCTCTACTTAAAATGCCACTTCCTAATAGTTTCTGTCCTTGCCCACTATAGTTATACCCTTTCAGAGCACACCTTGGAAACATTCAGCATGCAACATCCCATGAGACATATATTCTCATAGTCTTATTTTCCCTTTCTCCCTCTCTTCCCTGCCCTTCCCTCCCCTCCCTTCCAGTCCTCTCTCTTCTCCATTCCAATGCATGGAAGTCTGTTCTGGTCCCTCTAGCTTCTGCACAACGCCGATAACCAGCAGGCATTTCATTAATATCTAGTGAGTGAGTGAGTGAGTGAATGAATGAATGAATGAATGAATGATAGAGAGCTCTCTAACATCCTTTTATATTTTTAAATAAAATAGATAATCAGTCTCTTCTTTTTTTCTTTCCCTTTTTGTCTGTGTTTTGTTGTGGTGGTGGTAGTGGTTTTGTTTTGTTTTTTATTTTTGTTTTGGTGGCTTTGTTTGTTTGTTTGTTTGTTTGTTTGTCTCCCCCCACCACCACCCCCAAGACAGGGATTCTCTGTAGCCTTGGCTGTCCAGGACTCACTTTGTAGAGCAGACCGGCCTTGAACTCACAGAGATCCAGGTGCCTCTGCTTCCTGGAGTGCTGACCTTACAGGTGTGCACCACCACACCTCACTGACGACCAATCCTTTTGTCTTTTGTCATGTACAATGAAAGTATGAATGAATAAACAGAAAGACAGACAGATAGATGAGAGAAGCTGTATCACTTCTGTAAATAGGTTTTAGCCTGATCTCTGTGTATAAACAAGCACACAATTTATATTTCTTTATAAAATAACAAAGCTGGATGGGATTTTTTTAAAAATTCCATTTATTTCAAGCAAAAAGTCTTAGTATAAAATGGGAGTGGCTTCAAGCATCAGAAGCCTTCTTGGTTCTAAGAGAAAAAAAGAGTCAACCTGACCTCTACTGGTAAGTCTAGGAATTGCTTCTGAAATAAACCCAGATTTTCTTTTTTTTTTTTTTAATAATTTTAACTATCTTTATTATTTTCAAAATATAAATTTATGCATTTATTACAAACATCTATCAGACAGAAAACCACATTTCTCAGTTAAGACTGCTCACTACTTACATTGGTACCAGATAAAGAAAATTAAAACAAAATTAATGGAACTGTACCAAGAGATGCACTATCTCTCACAAACATAATAAAAAAACTCTCACCCATTTATGGCAATCAGAGACCTATATACATCAAATTATACTTTAGGAAAAAATTTTCCTAACAATGATTCTGCAATTTGGGGAAGACTTATGGTACATGAAAACGCAGTGATAACCTAGTACAAACCTCCAATGCACTGGGAACTAATGAACACATTCTTCGTTCTACCTGGCTCTTTCTGCCAGTGGGCACGACTTGATAACATCTGAATTTTGAGGGGCAAATGCTCCAAAGAAGGAACCCTGGATACTGGGTGTTCTGGGGCCTGCCTACTCCACAGCCTCCATCAGAACAGTCTGCCCACGGGCGTCTAAGGAGCCTAAGGGCTCAGTCTCAACATCTGCAAAGCAGCAAATACACAGGATTTAATCCTGTTAAACTGATGATAGTTTATATTATGCGCACTCGCACGCACGCGCGCGCGCACACACACACACACACACACACACGCAAAAGGATGGATGAAAATGTTCCTTAAGACATTCTCCTTCTTCCTTCATTGCCATCTTAGCTACACTGATTTGAGCATTTGGGGGAATACCAGGAAATCTTTACAAGATGTCATATTTCACAGTTGTGGCAGTTTTGTTTAAGGTCCAAATTGCTCCCTTGTCCTCATGGAAATTATGATTTCCATGTGCTGTGTTGATGAGGACAAATGGATGGGTCTGGGGTTAAGATTTCTGTGAGTTTTGCTGTATCGGCTCTTGTGTACAGGGCACTTGGACTGCTCCAACAGCAAGGTGTAAACCACTAGAAAGGGGCCAATGAACTGGGCCAGAGATGGAAAAGTAAGGATGTCCCCAAGTTTCTCCTAATGGAGGCCACCACACCATCTGGTTCTCTTGGGGACAAGGTACAACCTAAGTTACTTTTCCACTTGGCAGCCAGCCCTGGACCATTTCAAAGTGGGAGTTACCATAAATGTGACTACATTGTGCAATGAACGGAGCCTGCCAGAGGCCATTGCTCAGCGATGCTTCTCCTCACTTAGGGGCAGAACATGTGATGAATGGAGTAAACCAAAACGCTTCCCGTAAAGGGAAGGTCAAGTGCTGGCTAGTCCACTTCCTTGTGTCCCACAACCCAAAGAATATCAGTTAAGGACAGACAAAACAGCCTGTCATTTCCTAGGAAAGTTCCAAACTGCTTAAAGTGCTGGCCCTAGACATAGCTTCGAAATTATCAAGCTCTTCACAGACAGACAAAGGAAGTGCTTTTTTATTTTCCCTTTTTCACCTTTAAAATGGAAAAAAAACAAAACAAAAAAAAAATCAAAAAAACAGAGACCCAAACAAGTCCTTTCACCCGTATCCACAGTTCTCTCTTGACTTTAAGCGGGGGAAGCGGTCTTCCATAGAAGTGTCAGTGGTTGTTTTAGAAGCTGCTTCCTTCTGTGAGTGGCATGCCTGCTAAGGTTGCAGGAAACAGATCCTCTACTTAGGGTTCAACTGGAACCCCATCAAACAGCTCCTCACAGGCCACTGAAAGTGGCTCACTGGTTAACAAGGACAACATCAACAGGAGCTAAATGTTTCTGTGTATTTTAAATGGAGAGAGCAAGTGGGGATTTAGAGGTTCTGAATCAGACAATCCCACATTGAAATGTGATGGATAATTTTTGTAAAGTATAAAGTTGGCCTAGAGTAGCCCTCAAAGACTTCCAGGGATCACATGGTCTGGTTCTTCATTTTACAAGTTGGGAAGATGATCCCAAAGTGTTGCTTCAAGTTCATGATATTCACAGTGACTGATGAACCAGAATCCAGATGTAACTCTAAAGTTCTTTGAATTAATGCTGCATTTCTTAATGGAAAGAGAGAGGCTTTCAAGTCAAACCTACCTAAGCTGGGTTAAACTCAGGTTGCCTATTTACTAGTTTAGAACTTCCTAGACATCACAATCTTTTAGAGACATTATGTTGGGCACACAACAGGGATTTGATGAAAATTAGGTACAGTTATTTTTGTTCAAAAATTGTAAGAAATATTTGTGCATCACCCATGGACAAAGAGCTTTGCTAGGCGCTTGCCCTAGTAGACTTCAACTGTCAACCTGACACACCTTAAAGCAGTGGTTCTCAACCTTCCCAATGCTGTGACCCTTTAACAGTTCCTTATGTTGTGGTGACCCCCAACCATAAGATTCTTTCGTTGCTACTTTGTAACTGTAATTTTGCTACTGTTATGAATCATAATGTAAATATTAGACATGCAGGATATCTGATATGTGATCCACACATTGAGAAGCACTGCCCTAGAATCTCCAGAGAAGAAAGTCTCAATTGAGGGGTTAAAAGAAACAGAGGTGGATGGCCTGTGGGCATGCCTGTCTTGATTTTAATTGATATGGGAGGGTGTGGCACACCATGGGCGGAACCATTCCTAGGCAGGTAGTTCTGGGCTATGAGGAAGCATGAACTTAGGAGAGGGACAAGAGGGTTCCTCCATGGTTTCTGTTTCAAGTTGCTGCTTGGGTTTCTGGCCTGGCTTTCTTTGATGACGGACTCTGACCATGTAAGGAGAAAAAGAACGAAAGGTTCTCTTCCCTGAGTTGCTTCTGGACAGAGCAGCTTATCACAACAACATCAATAATTGGGTCAGCACTGTATTACATAGAGAGAAAAACAAAAATCCTTGCTGCCTGTGCATAGAAAAAAATCATACGACACAATATGAAGGTTAAAAAAGGAGTTTCTCAAAAAACAAATAAGCAAAACAACAACAACAACAACAAAACCAGAGCTATTCAAATTTCTGTAGTTCTTTTCCACAAGGCAAACCTGCACCAAATGAACAAGTAGATAGTTCTCAAACTTAACTGACTGTGAACCACAAACCTTTCATCAGGCGGCACATCAAAGAGCTGCTGTCCGTAGAACGGGCTTTGGGGGACTCTGGTTTAGAGCAAAGCTTTTCAAAATAAATGTTGGAGTTATGCAAAAGTTGACAACATTTAAGATGTTTCTGAATGTGCAATGACCAAAAATTAATTAAAACCAAGTGTGTGATGAATCTAAGGTCACTCTATCAGCACACACCCTGGTTGGGTCGCAGAACTTCACGACTGAATGTACAAATGCTCGATCCCCACTGCATATGTCCTCATGCCACTTAACACCAATGAAATGCTCAGCTCAGAGAAGATAATCATAATGTTGAGAACTGCAGTGTTACTGCTAAGTTGGTAGCGTTCCACTCTTACAGAAGCACATGATTCGGCATAGAAAACAAATACTTTAATATCTTCCTCTCTTCATTCCTTAGCACACTATGTTTAAAATTAATTATGTTTGGATTGAATGGTGTTAGAATGCTTAGTTTTAATGTTTTTAATGTCTGAGCTCCTGAACTGAACTCAGTTCATTTTTTTTTTTAAAAATCATTAAATGAATTTTGGCTTGGGATTAGAACAAAATTTCCAATGATTTCTGAAATTGTCTTAAATATACTTTTGCCATTTTGTGTTTATGCAAAGTGGTCATCTCAGTATTGTTAATTATAAAATCTAAATATCAATAGAATCTAAAAAATGTTGAAGATGTTCTAAATAACATTTAGCCAAAACTTAATTCTTTATACAAAAGTAAACATATCTACCTTATTAGTATGTAAATGTGCTTTTGTCGTAATAAATGGTAAAATTATACCCATACTTAAAGTTATTCTTCAATAAACTTCTTTATGATTTATTATAGATAAACATTTTATTTTTATAAGTATTTTATACACCTATATGCCCAGTTTTTATTACCAGCCTGATACAACCTAAAGTTACCTGGGAAGAGGGAACCTCAACTCAAGAATTAAGTTGGCCTGTGGGCATGTGTGTAGAGCATTGTATTGCTTCCTAAGAGATGTAGGAAGGCCCAGCCCACTGTGGGCAGCGCCGTCCCTAGGCAGGTTAGCATGGGCGTTATAACACGGCTAGCTGAGCATGATGAGGCAGGGGGCTTGAGCTCTTGTCTCAATTTCCTTCAGTTTTGGACTGAGACCTGAGCATACAAGCCAAATTAACCTGTCCTGGCCCTCAGAGCCACCGTCAACCCCTGCCAAGTTGCTTTTGGTCATGGGGTTTATCACAGAAACAGAGAAGTAACTCAGAGCAACAGCATTGCATGAAAATATTCTAGGGGAAAATGGGGCCATGAGTGGAAAAACTGAAGAAACTGGTTTAGACCATCTTGATATTGAATATCAGGGAAGAAGAGTGGCCTGAAAGCATGGGAAAATTACATTCAAAAAGTAAGATGAAACAACAAAACTCACAAGCACTTTGAGCTCAATTGTCTACTTATAAAAAGATCTAATCTAAGGAAGCCAGAATGAGAAGCAGCTGTTAAGTGTGTGCTACAGAACGAATGCATCAGTGTGTGTGTGTGTGTGTGTGTGTGTGTGTGTGTGTGTGTGTGCTACAAAACCAATGCATCAGTGTGTGTGTATGTGTGTGTGTGTGTGTATGCACACGTGTGCCATCAGGGTGTGTGTGCTATAGAACCAGTGCCATCAGGGTGAGTGTGCTATAGAACCAATGCATCAGGGTGTGTGTGCTACAGAACCAATGTATCAGCGTGCATCCTACTCAACATTCCCTGGACTGTGTGGTGGTGTTAGCTTTACCATCAATGCAATCAATAACATACAGAGTAAACCAAGTTTGAAAGAAGTTGCCTACTTTGAATGGTCATTGTGTAAGAAACTGGAGTGCTAACACCAAAACCAAGTTCTCTCACACTACCAATCAACACAAACTATGGCCTTTCCTAGCCCTCAAGCAGTAGTAAGACATAGATCTCTGAAAGAGTTGTGATGGTGATTTTTAAGTCCTAGCTCGTAAGCAACCTGAAAGAAGTAACTATTGCACTATGAGAGAATGAATTTTAGCAAACACCTAAGAGGTCTGAACGGTTTCTACCCAGTGATCATGAACTTGCTAAGCAATGCTTCCTCAGAACTCTACACAGAAGTTTCTCGGGCAAGAAGCTCTAAAGAAAGACAAAAGGGAAGGCCGTGTCTTTCCCTAAAAGAAGGCAAACCATAAGATTATCTGCCCATGAAGTGGGCAGACCATGAAGGTGGGATATGCTAAAAGAAACACACATGGGGGGGATATAAAAGAAAGAACTTTCTTATGGTAAAATTATAAATTACATGAAATAATGACATCATGGAAAATGTCTGACCTGTCACAACCTCTTTCCCTGGAGATCTGAAATGCCAGCCAAATGTTTGCGCTTGCACAGTAGCAGATGAACATAAGGCAGCAATATCCGATTCATTCAAGCCCTCAATAAAAATCCTTATGTGTGTGAGTGTACACATTTAAAAAGCCAACCCGAGGACCAAGCCTGGTTCTCACTCAACTCAACAACTGTCAGGCGCAGAGCACAGAATGAGACGAACAACTCTATGCTCATCCACCTGTTGCCCTTATGTGCGAGGCTGGAAAGGTCAGCCATCGAGCCGGAGCATTCTAGAAAGAGAGTTTCCATTTGCTGGAGGAGGAAGTGAACAATGAACTCCTCTGTGATCCAAAACAGCACAGAAAGGCAGGCTGAGAAAGTCCTGAAACACTTGACTCTCCCTGCCTTGTTGTAACTGAGGACTGCCGGGGGCATCACGCATTAGACTAGAGCGTCAATGCGTCAGTCCTCCTGACCATCCCCTTCCACCAGTCCCATGGGATTTGCTTCATTGAAGAATGTCACAAGTGGGAGTAATATTAGGAGAGAACCCACAAGTGCAGGCAGGCTGGGTTTGGGTCTGTACATTTTATGAATGCTATCTACTCTGACTGGTAACTGCCAAGCTAGTTGTCTCCATTTGTTTACACCATCATCCAGAAACAGGGGCTAATTAAAGCACACAGGAGTGAAATCGGGGAACCACCCAGGGCAGAGAGCCGTGATCTGACAAGCACAGGGGAAGTGGACACCTGCTACAGTGTGGGCAGCTTGAAGTTACATGGAACAGCATGCCAAGTTCTCTAGTCTGTTTAAATAAAATGCCATAAATCCATTTCTTACATACATTTAAAACACGTATTCCTATTTCAATCTATAAAGTGCTCTATTTGAAACAAAATGCTTCTTGGGGGAGGAGCACCAACCAATCGATGGCTGTCTGCCTGTCACTGGAGACATGCTTTAAGAAATATTCAGCTATAGAAACTGGGTCTAAGCTGGGCGTTGGTGGTGCACGCCTTTAATCCCAGCACTCAGGAGGCGGAAGCAGGCAGATTGCTGTGAGTTCGAGGCCAACCTGGTCTACAAAGTGAGTCCAAGACAGCCAATGCTACACAGAGAAACCTTGTCTCAAGAAGACCAAACCAAAACAAAACCACAAAAACTGGGTCTACTGTCCACATAGCAGTAACATGCCACAGGGTTTCTGCAGCTTGGCATTAACAATGTATTTGCGACATAAAGAATTTAATTTTAGCAATGGCATCAAAAGAACAGATAATAATAATAAAAAAGAAACAGATAATGATTTAAGAAATTAACTCTCCAAAACTCTAAAGTATAATTATGAAAATGTGTTAATATTCAGTAAAGCTAATCATATCACAACCTAGCTCACATCTTAAACAGGAATTAGCCTCATGCTATACTTTTTCCCTGCCGTTTACTCTCTACTTTCTCACTTCTAGATGTTCCTATCCAAATGCATGTATGTTAATAGTTTGGTCCTCAGCCTACAGGACAATAAGAAGCTGACAGGACCTTGAGGAAGGAGACCCTAGGGAGAGGGAGTGAGAACACTAGGGATGCGCCTTTAAAGGAAACAGTGGGATCCTGGGCCCTTCCCATCACTCTCTTTGCTCCACACACCCAGTGAAGTCAGCAGGCCTCTTCTGCCATGCGTTCCCACCACAAGTGAGAAGGAACAGGGACCAATCACCATGGACTGAGACCACAAGGCAGAAATAAACCTTGTTCTGCTTTGGGTATACAGCATTGGGTGTTTGTTAACACGTTAGCATGCTGACTAACATGCCAAGCTTCTCTTCATTTGAGACCAGGATTTTGCAGGGTACTATATGTGTGATATGCTTAGCTCAGTGCCCACTGGAATATTAACTCAAAAGCTAAGTATTTTGTGAATATTGTGTGAATATGATGAGTTGTCCCACTCCTCATAGGGCTGATTTACAAATTGGAAAACTAATGATTCTGACAATCTCACTGCTAATAAGCCTGTCTATGGAATCACTTCTGTAGCTATCCTTTTCTTAATGAGTCTTTCATTATCTTCCATCAACTTCAAATCTTCTCAGACACCTCAGAACCTTTTTCATCCCACCACAAAGAAAAAGGAAGTGAGGTCATTTTACTCCAAAGGAAATGAGAGCCTCCATCTCTCCTTTTTCCCTGACAAGTGAGATGTACTTTTCCACTTAGTTTTTTTTTTTTGTTGTTGTTGTTAAATTAACTCTTCCCTCTTCAGACCACGTGTATTTGTATGAATGGGTGTGACATGTAGCTACTTATCTGGTTGGCTATTTGCAATTATTTCATGTATAACTCCAATATAGTATCTCAGCTTTTTAAAAATATTTCGCCCTTTTCATATTTATTTATTTATTTATTTACTACTGTGTGGGGGGATAGGTCGGTGTGCAGGCGACCATGTACTCGTGTTATGGCATGTCCATAGAAATCAGAGGACAACACACAGGAATCACTGTTCTCTTTCTACCAAGTAGGTCCGGGGGTTGGAACAGGCTTGGTGGCTACTTGGTGGCCTCTGAGCTACCTTGCTATCCCTTCAACTGCACTTGAAAGCATATTATAGAAAATAGCAATTTATGCACATCTACTAAGCTAGTTAGTAGACAAAAATACAAGGAATTCAGAGAATCTCATAATAAAAAAAGTGATGAAAAGTGGGCCACTGCCTTCTTTCATGAGCATGTAAACTCGTAAAGTTACTCAAAACTAAACCACCATACTAATGAGCAGCTCTATGACTGTCTGCGTACCAAAAGGAAGACATAGCTGCCGTCCTATGCTCAGTACAGCACTGTCCGCAAAAGCCAAGGGACAGAATCAATCTGGGTGTCTGTAGAACAATGAAAGGAGAAAGGAATGTGGCCTGTGCATGTATACAATGGAATATTATTCAACCCTTAAAAAGGGAGAAAATCCTGTAATTTGCAAAAATACAGAGGAACCCAAAAGATGTCAAGAAAAAATAAGGCAAGCGCAGAAAGATCAATACTACGTGATCTTCCTTATGTGTCAGATTTAAGAAAGCTGAATTGACCTAGACGAAGAATCTAAAGATGGTTACCATGGGTTGTGGGTGACAGGTAAGGGAACAGCGAAGGAGAGATTAATCAGAGGATAGAAAGGTTAGGTTAGACATGAGAAGTGAGTTGAAGCCACTCTAGCGGCAATGTGTTACCTACCTGAACACTGCTGAGACTGCAATTTACCTATTAAACATAAGTCTATGAAGTAATCCATATATAAATGGGCCCCCGTCAGTCATGCTACAAAGTATGACACTTCAAAACATGCTGTGTGCCATAGATTATATTCCAACTCCCATCTGTCAACCAAAATAAATTGAGCAGGAAGAATATTCCAACCACAAGTTCATTAAAGTAGCACGTTTATATTCGATTTAGTCACTCCAGGGTGCATACTGTTTCCAAACATGCCACGCACTATAAATTACAATTTCTATGTGTCAATAAAATTTAAAAGGACGAATATTCTAGCCACAAACTGAAAAAAAAAATGGCAAAGAATGAATTTGTATTAAAGGAGCAAGGAGTTTTATTTAAAGTTTGCCATGATTCCTTCCAGGATAATACACAGGGCTACCACCCACTAACAAACTAGACTACAGGTCTGGTTCACTGTGCAGTGGCTTGAAATTAAGGTTCTGAACTTCCTGCCATATGCCCTGTAGGCAAACACGAAACCCAGAGACTCGCAATTAGATGGCAAACAGAGGAGGACCCACTGGCACCTCTCAGCACGCCCTGAGGACACAGAATGACTCAGCACGGGCTTCATCTGCATGATATCATTACCCCAGGGAGGAGCTAAGAGGCACAGAGAAATGAGTGGGACCGAAATGATTTACAGAGTGTACAGCAACATTGTTTTAAAATTCTTCCCATGAATAGTAAAAGTTTCAAGCCTCTGTCTTCCTTCCTGATTTAAAAACACAGAATCACTCTTCCAGCCAAAGCCAAAGGCATTTACAGTAATTTTTTTTTTCAAAGTTAGAACCCAGAGTTTATTGAGTACCATATCCAAGGCTTTCATCCCAGAATAAAATTGGTGCCCATTGGCAGCTGTGAGCCGCAGATGAAATCTAGTTACATAGTCCCCACTAAGAGGACTATTTACTTCACTTGGTACCCACCAGCATCTGGGAGCTGCAGATGCTATCTAGTTAAATACTCCCTACTCGAGAGGAATATTTACTTGGGCATGTAAGAAAGGTAACCATCAGAAGACCGCTTCAGTAGAATCAAAGAGATGTACCTGCAGGTTTTCGATTTCTTCTTTGTGCTCCCTCTTCAGATGTAAGATAGCAGCCTGGTACTCTGGAAGATCACAAGAGAAGCCAGTTACAAAAAGCACAAGATGAGTCAGAGAATTCAAGGGTGCATCGCCTGAATCCCGGCCGGGAGCCACCCTCCAAACAGGCAAAGGTAGCATGTGTGGACAGGCAGGAAGGAGAGCTGCCAGATACGGCCAGGATTGAGGTAAAGGGAGATTCCTTCCCTTCAATAAAGCTTGGATCACAAACAAATCTGCCAAATTAAGCAGCCAGGGCAGGGTTAAAAAGAGAGGAGGCATGTGAGTGAGTGGCCAATAAAGAATAGGTCAGGTGTTTGTCTTCAAGGAGCTGGAAGTTCACGGCCTACAGAGAACAAACACTGATGTGTTAAGAGCGGTTATAAAAGAAACTTTCTATCTGAGATTACAGAACTCTATTTTTAACTCTGTTTGAAAAAGAAAACACACACACACACACACACACACACACACACACACACACACACATGCTGGGGTTTCTAGTCTCTGGATCAACCAAGAAAGCCAAGACTATTTGTCATTTGAAGGAGAGATTCTTGAGAGAATTAAGGCTGAAAACAGGATAAAAATTAATTTCTAGCTCACTTGCTATCTGAATATAATGACATTTATTGCAAAAATATGACCCCGGTGTAGATAGGAGCTGCAACCAGCTACTAAAGCTACCATCCCACTGGCTGAGCTGGAAGCATAGGAGACAACTCTACTTTCAGGAGAATAGCTAATGTGCATACTACCACAGAGACATTGGCGCTGCAGAGAACCACAAAGGCAAGGTGCTGTGACCACAGACTTTTCAGGGACAAAACAGTTTTTCACAAATGTGTTCAGGGTCACAATTCTATACTGCAAGAAACAAAGAAACAGACTATTCCTCTAATTTGATGTCATGAATTAGGCAGACATGCTGGGGTTCCGATTCCAAGGTGGATGACTTTCCTTTTCCATAGGAAAGTCCTACCAGAAGAGCCTGGCTGTTGAGTGCGATGGCTAGCCACACTGCAGCCCGGTGAGGACTGTGCTCCAGTGACAATGCTGTGGGGGTTCTCTATGTAGACCACACCATGAATCAAACCACTTGCTGCTATCCCTCACAAGCACTGCTATATTCTGGGCCACCGGCATCTTTCCAACACACTACAAACTCCTCCCCAGAGGGTGCCTCATTCCCCTCTTACCAACATCAAAACTGAATCTCCTCATGGCGGTCGGCACAGTCTGTTAAAGACACAAACCCGACCTATCTCAGTCCCAGCTTTCCATGGAATTAGGAATGAAGACTCCTACCTTCAGGGGGTTGGGGAGGTGGCTTGAGAGTGTTCTGCATATGCATGAAAACTTGGGTTCAGATACACAGCACCCACATAAAAGCCAGGTATGGCAGCATGCATCTGTGATGGAATAACTGGGCCAGAGGACTAGAGACAGGTGGAGTTCGAGGGCTCACTGGCCAGACAGTTTAGTGGAAATAGAAAGATCTAGGTTCTATGGGAGGCCCTGTCCCTCCAAAAATGTGGTTGAAAGCAATTGAGGAAATCAACAGACATCAAACTCTATGTTCCTACCCCTGCCACTCAGGTATGAGAGAGAGCACCTACACACATGGGCACACAGGTGTATACACACACACACACACACACACACACACACACACACACACACACACACACCAAGGACTTCAGCCCAAAGGCTTTTTGTGAGCTCTGTTTCTTTTTATTTCATGTTGCTCCTTCTACTTATCCATTACATTTCACTACACTGGCTTCCTGCCATCTCTTAAATTGGTCAAATGCTGTTCTAATGAACTTTGCGGTAGAGTCCCAATCTATGTGACAATAAATACGTGAACCTCACTCAACCCAATCTTCTGTGCTAAAGTCAAAGTAATCGACTTTATTAATTCAGCTTTCTTAACAAAGTAACGCCTCTTGGGCGAGTATCTACCTTCCTCTGAAGAGAAACCAGGCAGACTATCTTGTGAAATTACTCATTTTATATAAAATGTTTCTGTAAGGATGTGACATATAGAATTACAACTAACTTACTAACAAATTGACAAAAGAGGTCACTGCAAACCCGACCCCGAGCAGACTATGATCTGTCTCCTCCTTAAGCAAATATTTGGGCTCAGCATTCCACCATAACAGGAGAGAGGAAAGCACAGCCTTGTAGCAGCAAGAGTAATAAAAGGAAATGCAGCCCTTATTAATGGATGTTCACTTTAAGACCTCACAAGGTACCAGGATAGAATATAAAGTTCCCTCGAAGGACTGGCAAGATGATTCGATGGATATGGGTGCTTGTCACCATGCCTGACAACCGGAGCTTGATCCCAACAACATACATGGTGAAAGGAAAGAACTGACTCCTGCAAGTTGTCTCTGACCTTCACACATGCATTGAGGCATGCACACTTACACACACACACACACACACACACACACACACACACACACACACACACCATTAAATCTAATTAAAAAGCAATAATCTTGAACCAAAGATAGGTTGGCGGTTTCCACATGTGCTTATGGGACAACCCTCTACCTTGCACTTTTAGATCTTTCAACATCCCAGCGTGGTCTGGGGTGGACTCTCAGGGAGGATGGGGAGGCAGAGGCGTCCAGGACAAGACCAAGGGTGCTGGTGTAGTTAAGAAGAGAACTTAACCTTGGTTTTTCATGGCTGAGATTTTGTTCATCTCAGAGACAGGAACAGAGATTTTGAATTAAAGGACTTGAAAGTGACAAATTCCTCCACAGTCACCAGATTCTCAGTGAAAACTAAGAAATTAATGAAAACATTCTGCACAAAAAAAAGAGGAAAGTTTTTATTTGTTTGTTTGTTTTTAGAACATCTTAGATTGAAGACAGAAAATCTCTTTACTGGCAGAACTTAACATTCTGAGGGAAAAAAATGTACCAGCAATTCCTTCCAGAAAGTTCCTTCCAATCAAGCATTTAATCTAACTCAAGGCTCCCTTTGGTGGCTTCCTGATCTGTTCACAGTAATGAAATGTCCTTTCTGCCAAGTGTCTGGACTATGTCTCCAACTTGCCAAGGGTAGAATCAAGAACAATTTCACTAATCCTGGAGGTGTAGGTCTGCCACAGCTGTAGTCTCCAGTTCACCATGCTTGTCCTGGGAAGGAAGAAATTGGTTTTGTTTTGTTTTGTTTTGTTTTGTTTTGTTTTGTTTTATAGTGCTGGCCTCAGGAACACATTATATCTAAGCACTCACTACAAACTTCCAAGAAGACCTTATCATATCTAAGGACACACAGCAGAGGAAGAAACTGAGATGTTCAGGTTGAACAACTTTCCCAAAGCCACAAACAGTAAGTGTCAATGACAATATCCAGGCCCAGAGACCCCGTGTCATCCACTCTGGACACTGTTTGCCTGGTTTGGTTCCTTTGGTTGGTTAAACATGAACTACACAGAAAATTCAGAATCAGTAGAAACTTCAAGGTTGCTAGCTTTGCCCAACACTAGAATAACTCAAAGATTTGGAAATTTTCTATAAGTTGTTAAAAGAGATAGTATGCCAGAGCTCAGCAATCAAGAGCACTGGCTGCTCTTCTACAAGACCCAGGTTAGATTCCCAGCACCCAGCATCCATCTGTAAATCCAGTTCCAGGGAATCCCATACCCATAGTCTGCAGGCACCAGGCAAACACATGGTACACAAACATATACATAGGAGGAAAAATACCACCATGTCCATAACAAGAATGTAAAAGTTTAAAAATTAATTAATTAATTAACTAAAAGGAGATCTTTTCTCTTTTTAGACCCAAAGTTTGAGGGAAGGTGGATTAAGGTAATGTCTAATGTCTAGTAGTATCAGTTGAGGTTAGGTTTTGACCATCCTCCCCAGACTTCCAGGCCAGTAGTCACAGTTTATTGTTAATTCTGATTTTACTTACCCTCTCTTTCACACACACACACAGAACACAGACTTCTCTCAGCCCACTCTCCTCTCTCCCACTCCTACACACACACACACACACACACACACACACACACACACACACATTAAGAAATTAGACATTTTCTGATTACCTGACTACTGAGCGTCACAGCTGCAATCTATCTGGAGACCCTGGCTTGTCCTACGTATCCTCCTTTTGCACTTTCCCTCTGCCCCTGCCATCTGTCCATTTTAAAATCTATCCTTTGGTCCTCAAGGGCAAAGATCTTTCCTCTGAGTCCTACTTGAAGAATACTCAGTTGGTGCTTCAGAAGCTAAGCATGTACCACCTGCACTATGTAGGCATGCACATCTGTGCTCCTATGATGCTTCTGCTTACTGACTTGGAAACTCAAGAGGATGCTTTAGAAAGAGCTAAGAGTCACAATACACAGGAAACATTGGAGTGCCATTTCTAATTTAGAATAAGGTTCATTTAATTTAAGAAAAAAGTAGATTAAGAAACAAGTAAAAAGAATAGTAAAAAATATTATAAATATGTGTCAAAGACAAGGAAGTGGAGAACATACGAGTGAGAGGATATAATCCCTCACAGAAGAAAACAAACTCAAATTTACCCAACCATGAGTGGATGCAGAAGTACTTTTCAATGGTTTTAAAAGAAGATGAAAATATTCAGTCAGATAAAGCAAGCATAAGCCATTTACTCCAAAACCCAAGAATAAAATCAAATTTGAGATCCTATATTTAGCATACTTAGGCAGGTAAAGAATGAAGCCAGGTCCCAGTCTGCCATGACTCCATAAACAATGTAGGCAGCCCATGGCAACTATTCTGCACGGGAAAGAAACCTTTGTACCTGCCAGAAACAGTGGAGAAGGAATTAAAGATCAAGGGAGCCAGCAAGGGTATCGGGGGTGTGCTAGCAGGGTATGGAAGGTATGATGCAAGGTCTGCTTGACTGGTGGATGCATTTTCTTTTCTTCTTTTTTTACAGATGGTTGCAGTACATAGCCCTGGCTGACCTGGAACTTTCTTGGTAGACTAAGCTAGACCTGAACTCACAAAGGGTTCTTTGGTATTCATCTTTGAGGCATACACCATCATGCCCTGCAAGATGCTTGTTTTAAGTGTGTGTGTGTGTGTGTGTGTGTGTGTGTGTGTGTGTGTGTTATTAAGTTCTGTGCCCATGGATGCTAGGAGAGGGTGTCCAATGCTCTGGAGCTGGAGTTATGAGTGGTTGTAAGCAGCCCAAATGTAGGTCCTGGGAGCTGAGCTCCGGTCCTCGGCAAGAGCTGTAGCTACTCTTACGATCTGAACTGCTAAGGCATCTATTCAGCCCATGCTTGATTTTTTCATGTTTCACTGCTAACAACTCCTAAGCTTCCTTCTTTCCCAGCTCCCCATATTTGAGCCAATGTGGAAGAATGCCCTTAACCCTGGCAAGAGAGTCAGACCACACAAATTACTGCCCACCCCTTTCATGCCTCTTAAAACCACAAAATCCCAAGCCAATGCCCCTTTCTTGTTCTTCAAGTCATTTTCAGACCAGCCTTGAAGAATCTCGACCTATTTGTTCTCGAAATCTCAGGATGTACACAAAAACAAAACAAAACAAAAACCATTTTTACACTTTTTTTTTTTTTTTTTTGCTTTTTGAGACAGGGTTTCTTTGTGTTATCTTAGCCATCCTGGACTCACTTTGTAGACCAGGCTGGCCTCAAGCTCACAGCGATCCGCCTGCCTCGGCCTCCCAAGCGCTGGGATTAAAGGCCCGGCTCTTTTTCACACATTCTTGTACTTATACAGTGTGCATAAGGTCTCAGCATCTGAGTCAGATTAGGGATGGAAGGTCCACATTGTCCCTTCAAAAAGGATGAAGCTGCATAAAGGTTAAGTGAATAATAGTTCGACATCATTCTATATGTATACAGAAAGAATAATAATTTCTACACTCAAATTATACAGTACTGGATAGCAGATGGGAGAAATACCATAAGTCAGGAATTATAATTTCCAATACCTAACCTTATACAAGAACATTTTTGACTCCCTGAGGCAGAAACATAAGAATTAGCAGCATTAAAAGGTGAGGTGAAACCTCAACTCTCTTGGCTTACTAATGTCTTCCTGTTATGATCTGAAGGCTTAGGGAACCCCATTCATATATTAAAATATTACTTCCCCAAAGTGATTAGGAGTTGGGGGTCATGAGAACAACATTACCATGAACCAATGAATGGAATTAGTGTCCTAATAAAAGAATCTCCCTTTCACTATGAGGAAACAGAAGAAGTACCTATCCACGGGAATATGGCCATTTGTGAATGAAGAAATGGACCATCCCCAACATGAAACATGCTTTCACCTTCCCAGTCATCAAAACTATTAAAAATACATTTTGCTATTTATAAGCTCCCCAGCTTATGAACTTTTTGTTATAGTAGCTTGAACTTGGTGTACCAGATAGCGTCTTTCATTGAGCCAGGCACTGAACTAAGCATTGAGTGTGCATAACAATGAACAGAACACAGTACCCAACCCAAAAGGTCTTTCAAGGCTTAGCTCTTTGATATGTACACTCTGGTATGAAATAATTACTTACAACTCAGTTGTCTCAAAAGGCCTTATTTGATCTTATCTGAATGTCTTATTTGCAGATATGGATTGGAATGTTGCTAGAAATGTATTTATCCCCTTCCATTCCCTTTCCTTTGGGATTTAGAAAGTTCCCTTGCTTTCGATTTCCCCACATGACTAGCTTTAGCTGGTGGAATGTGGGTGGGTAAGATGAAAGAGGATTTACATTTGCCTTTGCATTGCCTTTGTCCCTGCTTTTAGGTAAGAGCACATCTTAAGTGCCTGCTGCTTCCTCAGCCTGGGTCCAGCAATGCACAGAGCCAAGCCCTAGGCACAGCAATGAGGGGAAGCCAGCTCAGAAGAGCCCAGTCTAGCTAGCCTGAATAACTGATCATTACACACATGCAAAGAAATGCTTCTTACTGGGTGCTGTTGGATGGTACATGGGTTTGTTATGAAACACTGTTACTGCAGGCAATGGTTAAAGAGCACATCTGGCAAGTTTCCAGTCAGGTTTACCAGTTAGAGATTCAACATTACAGAGGATTAGAGATATGAGATGGATTCCCCCCAGGCAACATACACAGGCATGCAAAGAGGTTAGTGGGCCTAAATGAACATGTATGTACTGTTCTAGGATAATGATGTAAAACTGGTTCAAAGGTCAGAGGTCATAGCTATGAATCTGTATTCCATGGGTTAAGCATCGCTGGAGCCCACTGCTGAATGGCCTACCTCAGAGAAAACAGCCATTCTACTCAAATCCTAGCTGCCTTAGATAATCTAACTTTTCATTTCATCCTCTTACTCCTATTTCCTGTTCTGTTAGGATGAAGATGTCAAGCAGTTTAGCATCTCAAGAACACAAGAGTCAAAAAGCTTATCTCCTTCCACCAGTTCAAGACACACACTGAGAATAGAATGTAAAAACAACTGCAAGTACCTGCTTCTGTCACTAGATGGCAGTCACAACACTGAACATTTGAACTACCTACCAAGTGTCATAACAACTCTTGAAGACTTGGTGGGTGGAGGGATGAGGGGTAGGGGACCCAGGGCAGGGGTGGTTGTGGGAAACTGAATCAAAGCTGAGAAACAACCCAACCCCTCTCATTCAAAAAGAGTAAGAATGGATGTTAGAAGACCTTAGAAGAAGCAGAACAAGTGCAGGCCTTTTCCAACCATGTCCCCACAAAAGGCAAGCATGACTCAGTGGGCTTCTGGGTGTTCCAGGCTATCATGGGCTTGGCCCCCCTCCATGCCAACACAGCGCTGACAGCTCAACTGTAATGCAAGAGATTTAAATCACAGGTGAGCGGCTAAACAGAACAGCCTAGGCAGCAGGGTAAAGAAGTAACCATGTGGTGTCAGGTGTCAAGGGCCTCTGGCTCTGGGCTTGCTGGGACCTAGTTCCAGAGGGGAGGCAGGACAGTTACTGCAAGAGCCAGCAGCGCTGAGTACCCCTGGGAATCTATGGTCCTGCTCACACTTCTGACAACACCTGAGGTGTGCTTCCCCAGGTGGAAAGGGAAAGGCTGAACAAACCCTCAAGTAGGGCCCAAGCAGGAACAGGGATGACGTGGGTGGAAAGTAAGCTTCAAACCTTGCCTACCACACCGTGCTTGTTCCCACCGGGAAGTTATGCCACATCTGCATCAAGGCCGGTGAGGGACCCCAAGACACCATTTTTGTAAGATGTACATCTAGTCTGTAGGTCTTGCACAGACCAGGAGAACTGAATGCAAAATGTATGACTCTTCAAATTATTCTACAGACAGGAACCTTCAAGCCAAACTTCTAATCTGCAGTGCAAAGAAATCTAACTACCAAGGCAGGCAATGAGATCAACAATAGAAATACTAAATCACCCAATATCAATAATAAATATGAAACACACCGAAAATATTTCAGTATTTTCAGAATACTTATCAAGTCTAAATAAGAATCACTGTTAACAAAAACGACAATATCATACTTTTAAAGTGAGGATGAGGAAACACTAGGTGATTACAAAGATTCGGCATGCTAAAATTGAACAGAGGCATTGAAATATAAAGCTCAAGAGCGTAGGCATAAACTCTAGTCCAAAAAGCATTTCTGAGTAAAAGATACTGAATAATTAAGTTTTGTATGATATAAGAAAATGAAAATAAGTATGCATCTTAAGGCTGGGAAAGGGGCTCAGCAGGGAAAGGCATGAGGACCTGAGTTCAAATATTCAACATTCATACAAAAAACAAAAACCAAAACAAAAAACCCAACAACTCCAGGCATGGTCACCCACTCCTGTACTGCAGCCCTTTCGGGGTGAGATAGAAGGCTTACCAAGGGTTGCTAGCTGCCAGCCTAGCTCTCAGATTCACAAAAACAAAACAAAAACTACAAGAAAAACAAAAAAACCGCTGTCTCAAGGCATCTGGCTGGACACTTGCGATAACAATTAACTTTGTCATTGATATAGAAATAGTAAAATGATTCTTGCTGTGGTATATGTGCGTGGGGAGCTCAGAGGGTAACCTGCAGAGTAGATTTTCGCTTTATGGGTTCCAGGGATTAAACCCAGGCCCGTACCTTGTCGGCAAAGGCCTTTACCCAACCAAGCCATTTCATCATCCATTACGCACTATATTTACCAAGAACTTTATTAGCATATTTCAAACATAATGGTGAATCTTGAGACAAATCCACTCATGTAGGATTTGTGTTCCAGTTTCCACAGTACTACTACTAATGAGAATCAATATGTTGACTTTTTTTTAATATCACAGAACTATATCAATAAATCATATGTTGAACTTAAAAAAAAACAGAATATTATGTTGACCTTATTTGATATCATAGAATTATATCAACAGATCATGTGTTAAGCTTGAAAACAACAACAACAAAAACCCAGATTGTTCCAGGAGAGAAGTATCTGTTATTCTTCTGTCAAGGGCATGCGCTGTGTCTGTCAATGCTTTCTAAATCTCTGTGTTTACTACTCTAGATTATGGTTGCTGTCTGCCAAGGTCCTGGAGGAGAGCTTCCTATTCCTTTTCTGTGGGAAGTGGTTACTGAATAATAAGCAGTCAAGCTCCTAAGAATAATTGGCTCTTGCTTTGTACAGTGTCCCAGTGCACAGTCATAAAATAAAAACAAAAACAGGCATTTATGTCACTCCCTCCATAAAGCTCAGAGAAAACTGGTGGGAGGGGGCAGGGTAAAGAATATAAGAATTAAGGAAGGGGTGCAGTGCTGTGTAATTATTTCCTCCAAGTGGAAACACTTACTTCCGGAGGGAAGAAGTGACCTTGTAAGACCCAAGAGGTAAAGGAAACTTAGAAGTCTCAGTAGCAAATCATGAACAAAGGCTGAGGAAGTTCCTGAAACTGATGATATTTACGAGGCCCTCCATAGTATTGGATAATGAGTAAACAATTTCTGAGGAGACACTCTGATTCAGTGAGCTGCCTTCAGGCTTTGTAGAGAGCTCCAGGGATGGAGCTTTTGTGAGTTATTGACCAGTGTGCTTGTTAGCTTTTGTGTCAACTCGACACAAGGTAAAGTCATTCTTAGAAGAGGAAACTTTAGTTTAAAAAGAAAAAAAAAAAAAAAATGCCCTGTAGGTGAGCCTGTGGGGCATTTTCTTGACTAATGACTGACACTGAAGGGCCCAGCCCAGTGTGGGTGGTGCTGCCTCCACACAGTAAATCAGAATGAGTAAGCATGGAAAGCAAACCTGTAAGCAGTTACTGCCCTGACTTCCCTTCATGAAGGAGGGGGGCTATCATCTGTAAGCTGAAGTAAACCTTCCCTCCTCAAGCTGTTTTTGGTCACGGTGTTTATCAAGCCAATAGAAACCAAAATAAAACACTCAAACTGGGATAGGTTTTGCATGATACAGCTGTGTTTGTGTTACCCATGCTCGTGAAAGTAACCCAGACAAATCCAGTGGGTCACTAAGAGTAATCACTCACGCTTCCCTGTATTACAGTATAGCTTTGAAACAATGGGGTAAAAAAAAAAAAAATTTAAGAGAGATGAAATTATTATTTTTATAGTTGTTAAAAACATGCATTGTGGTAGCATTTGCACAGTGCTTGGAAGACCCATGTTCTCCATCATCTAGGGATACCTATAAACAGATAGATCAGGAATGACACTCCAGTGAGCTCTGCAAGGTGACGACCACACAAGAAATGCTGGATTCACTCACTATCTCTAGAGAAAGCAGCCAAGAAATCAGATACAGGGCTTAGCAGAGGGGGCTTCAGCACTGGCTCCATAAATCTCAGAAGTACAGGAAAAGAGTAATAAACAGATATTATTCTGCCTTTAGCTTATATGGTTTTGCAATTATTTGTAATTCTTTTCTGTAAGCAATGATGGATATGTTTAAGATTAATATCTGTATTTAAAAGTTCTATATGAGACTAGATGTAGCAGAATAGTCGATGAGAAAAAGCTGAAATTCACACAGAATAAAAACACAGTGCTAGAAGATGACTAGGTTCTTCGTGAGGCATGGATCAGCACGAGCTGCCTAGAGCCGCATTGTGGTAGAAGCTGCCTGCTTTTTCACTTGTACTTTGATTCTCCCACTGAAAGCCCTTTATTTACGGCTGAGAAAATGAACCTCAGAAGAGAGAGTTGAAGGTCAGTCTCTAGAGAGGCAGGTGAAAGTCAGCCAAATCTAACTGGAATGAGAGTGGAATTTTCTCTTAAATCAGGCCAGACAAGTACCCAGGAGGCCAGACTACCTGCCCAGGTTTCGAAGGGAGACAAGACACTTGTGCCTCACACATGGTGGAAAAGTACCCTAAATATAACAGGTTGCAGCTGCTACTTGGATTGTGACCTGTAGCTATACAGTTTGATGGCATCATCTCTGCCACTCAGAGTTTAAGAACAGTCTCTCTGTGTGGATACACTATTTGCAAGCCTACGAAACTTCTGAGACAGATGGGGGAGGGGATCAGGCCAAGTGATAATTTAGAGTATAACAGGAAGTAGTGGCTTCTGTGCAGGAGGACCTACCCACAACAGACTGTAGAATGTTCTGGCCCTCTCCTCTACTGCTATACCCACGTTTTTGCCAGACATGTAAAATAGAAACACATATGTTCAGTTGTCCTCAGAATGTGAACTCACAGCAACGGCATATGAGGTCACGGAATATGTCACATACACTAACACTGAACACATATTCATTGCTTGTGTATGAAGTTAACATTTTTCGAGCAACTCTAATTTCCAAGGATTCTTCTTGGAAACTGTATGTAGCAGGCCAGCAATGTATAGAAACTCGGCACTATGCATGTATGTGGGCAGGAACTGTCAACTAGATTCTTTTGGATAGCCAGACACTATTGCTTCTCTGTATCATACACACCTTTTCTTAAAAAGGATCTAGATTATGGTGTCTCTTGCGGTCACTGTTTTAGTATTTTTTTTTCCCCCTTTGAATGACAGGATGTTCCTAAGATAACTGACTTCCTTGAGATGGATTCAGTGAGAAATTTCAAGTTTTCCAAGTGAAAAAGACGAACACTGAGACACGAAAGTAGAGGCAACACATACTGGTATTGACAGTCTCTACTTGCCCTTCCTGTAAGGAGCCGCGAATACCACGAACATGGGCATACAAAGAAAAAGCATTCACTGAGTCTACTAAATACAGTGCAAAATTAAGTAACCTCAAAGGCTGTAATGAGGCACGTGGGAAACTCCTACGTGCCCAGATAAGTAACTCTGATCTTGCTACTATTAACCTCAGACTCAGGAATATAAATGAGACAATCACGGAACTGTGAAGGTCAGAAGTTTTCCACCAGCCAACCCATTTCATCGTTTCATAAAGCCTTGCCCCCTGCTAGTCTACTGTTTTTCAGGGTTGCCAATGTAACTTTTGGAGTGTGCTCCAAAACAGAAAACTACGATATTGGTTTTTGGTTGCTTGCTTTGTTCTGTTTTATGCACAAAACACGGTGTCAGAGGCTATATTTACATCTCAGTTTTAAAAAGTATACTCCAGCTTTGACAACTCAAGCTCTATTCTCTCCAACCCATGAAGCCACAAGACATACGTTACGTTTAACTAAGAGTGAATACAGTAGAGTTAAGCTCTTTTTTATCTTACTGTATACAGTTCCTCTGAAATTCTGGCATCTATGAGTAGTTACAGAGAAAAATCACAAAGAAAAGCATTCCTTTTTGTTTGTTTGTTTGTTTGTTTGTGGTTCATTTTTGGTTTTTTTGGGTTCTTCGAGACAGGGTTTTTCTGTGTAGCCTTGGCCATCCTGGACTCACTTTGTAGACCAGGCTGGCCTCGAACTCACAGCGATCCGCCTGCCTCTGCCTCCCGAGTATTGGGATTAAAGGCGTGCGCCACCACCACCCGGCTCTTGTGGTTTGTTTTTAAAGACAGGGTTTCTGTCCTGGTTGTCCTAGAACTTGCTCTGAAGACCAGGCTGGCCTCAAACTCAGAGATCTCCCCACTCTGCTTGCCTAAAGCTGGGATTAACACCAGGCTGAGAAAAGTACTTATTAAGTGTCTTTCACCTTCCTACTTACACAATGATCCCAGAAGGACTTGTTTCATTGGCCTGATAATAGTACAACCAAAAAGGAATAAATTTACCATAACAATACATGGCATTGGAATAAGTAATCGCCTACAAATTAACACTAGTCTATAGTCATATACTGTTGTGTAGCAGTTTCTTCCCGTATTAATACCTCCCACTTTGGAGGGAAATTTATTAAGACACAGGATGTTATGCAGGCAGTTAAACAATAGGATGTTCTATGTGGAGGTGAAACATTCCATCCTATAGGGAAGCTACTTTAAGCCCAACAAATGAACAACACAATGGATTCAGGAAGTCCCTGAAACTGACAAGATTCACTGGGCCCTTCTCTTTCAAGCACATATAACCAGTAAAGACTGCTGAGGGATACTTTCAGACAAGATAAGCTCCCTGGAAAAAGGAAAGACAAGGAAGAGGATGCTCTCCAACCTGCTGAGCCACCTATAGGTTTTGAACTTTACTCCAGGTTTTCAATTTTCATGAGCATGTCACCCATGTTGGGATTGGGGGTTTGGGTGATTCAGCTGTCTTTGAGTTATTTCTGCTTCTATAATAACCACTTAATCCATATTCTTCTAAGTAACCCCAGTGACACTTACTGGTTCACCAAGTTGGACTTTGATGATATCCACATTTTTGTGTGTCCGTCTGCAGTTCTGTATCTGGGGGTAAGAGGACATTGGTTCATGTCTCCCCAGAAATTATGCCATGTAGGATATATGAAACAAAACCGTAAGGTCACAGAATTTAAAAGTGTATTTTCTGAGGCTGCTGAGTCTTCCTCCCTCAGACTCCTTCTAATAAAGTTAAACAGATACTCAAATAAATCACCCATTTAATTAATAACAAAGAATCTCAGCTCTGTATGCACTTGGAATTTCAAAACGAAAAATGCTCATGGTTTTTCAGGTGGGGAAAGGTCTCTTGACTGCCAGGGTAATGTATTTTCTGCTATACTTTTGTTGGGAATAAGCAAAAGAAACTTATCTAAGTATTACCATTTCATTTTCAGACTCCATTTAATCATAGGGAGTAACTAAGTTCAAGGTCCTAGGCCATCGGGGAATTGGGGACTTCCCAATAGCCGGACAGCTTCTGTTCTAAGAAAGCAGTTGTCTTGAGTCCAGACATCTCAAGGACAACGTCTCCATCTTGCTGGCAGGGTCAACCAAGTTCACGTTCCCAAGCCCAGAGACCTCCTCCCACCCTGATTGAAGGAAACTCCCTTGTTCAACCACCTCTGTCAAAATATGACTGGAGTACGCTACAGCCCACCCTGCTCCCCCTTGCTCTATGATTTTCACCCTTCAAATATGCAATACAGCTTCCCCTTGGGGACGCAGTTCAGAACCCAAGCTGGTCGCCTCCCTGCGCAAACAGAAAATAAAGCTTGCACTTTAAGCTTCCATCTCTGGAGTGAGTTCTCTTGGCTTCCTTCTTGAACCCACCCCTGTAAACTTTTTGACTGCTTTTAATCAGATTGGTTTGATTGATATCAGATGCTCAGAGTAAAAGGCAAGGGAGAACTCCGGGTGCCCAAGGAGGTGGGAAGCTGTTTGAGGTAGAGAGGAAACACGGAGACAGTGGCAGGCAGCACTTCTCCCACAGGTAATCGAAGAACATAGTATAGAGGGCCCAACCTAGCCAGAGAACACAGACTCACAGTGGCAGAACCTGGACAGCTACAGAATGTTCTTCTAATGGTTTTTGTAGCTCAAATTAAGAATAAGAAGGAAGAAGAATGAGCATCTCTCTAGAGGTGGCGTTTCCCAGGCGTCTGCTCCTTAAGCACGTTAAGATATGATTAAGAACGGGACATCACAGAATTCCAGAGAAGGAAGTGGTGACAGACAAGGGGAAGCATGCATGGAGTCGAGTTCCCAAGGAAGAAATTGGGTATGTGCACTGGTGGAGAGCTGAGGAAGAACCCTGGAATGATGGAAGTGGTGGGGGAAACCGGAAATGTTATAACATATTTTGTAAAGTCCATAAAGTAGACACATATCATTCATTGACTAAACTGGAAGAAAATTCTCCTGGAATTAAGACGTTGATTTTTAAAAATAAAGATTCCAAATGGCCATTAAGGGAAATTAAAGATGGGGGTTTGGGGGCACTGAGAGATGGGTGATAGTCATAGAATACACCCCCCCTTCAAGGCTCCAAGGGACCCAAAGATTCTATGATGCTTTGTTCACTGATGTCTGGCTCTTTAGTGGGTTTTGATTTTGTTCTTTTGGCCTCTCATACAAGGAGCTTGCAATAGATAGATCCTTAACACCTTAGTGGGGTTGTTCTAGTCTAGGTGTAATTAAAAACCAAGTGAATAACAATCAACTCTTCCCTAGATCTTATATTGCCAACCTATGTTTTCATGCTTTGCAAATGCAATTTCCACAAATGTGGAGGTAGAAGCCACCACTGAGTCTAACATGCATTAGTATTTATGTCCCACAAAGAAAAGATGCTGCCAGTTATGACTAAACATCCTAAGAGCAGATTCAGACAATGTACACCATACATTAAACAAAATATACTAATAACTCATTTAATCTTAAGAATTTTATGTGCATGATAATACTATTGCCTTCTTCATATTAAAAGAAAGGAAAGCAAGACAAAGGAAGGTTAAAAAGTTACAAAAGTAACAGGATTTGAACTTAGAAAACCTAGCTCCAAAAGCTACATCCTAAATGTACACAGACTACTATCCCAGCTCAGGAAGTCTGAGGGG
Organism: Acomys russatus; assembly: GCF_903995435.1. NCBI lineage: Eukaryota > Metazoa > Chordata > Mammalia > Rodentia > Muridae > Acomys > Acomys russatus. Next base: position 49,828,423 of record NC_067140.1, on the reverse strand, counting down.
AAGAAAAGAAACATTATGAGATCAGCTGGGTGAAGAGGTGCACACCTTAAATCCAAGCATTCCAGGAGACAGAGGCAGGTGGATCTCTATGAGTTTGAGGCCAGCTTGGTCTACACAGCCAGGGCTACACAGAGAAACTGTCTTAAAAAACCAAAAGCCAAAAACCCAAAAAGAAAGGAAGGAAGGAATAAAGGAAGGAAAGACAAGGAAAGATTATGATATGCAAATCAGAGCTTTGTACTTTAAGAAGATGTGGGTGCTGGAGAGTTTGTGGGTGACACACCTGAAGATCTAGACAAGCCAGAGAGGACTTACATTCCACAAAATGGTGACAGTAGGCCTGATTCTCTGCACAGCTTCTTTCTTAGCTAGCAGCTTCCTGAAGTGCAGCCCTGGGCACCACTGGTCAGTGCCAACTCATCTCTGCCAGCTGGAGAGCCCTTCCACCTGGCCATTTTAAATCCATTGCATACTTAGGAATATCCAGGTTTATATATCCAAGCATATATCCAGATATGTATTTCACTTCATTGAGTTAATGCCTCGAGTCACATGCGCAGTTGTCCTGAACAGAGAAGCCACAGCTGAATGAGCATCCAGGCACCGAGCTACCAGAATATATAGCCTGACGCTGCACATCTTCTGAACCTTTCATAACCAGTAAGCTGGGGGCCAGGCTCATGAAATCTATGCACTTCATTTACAGCTCACTGCCTTGGTTGCTATGGTAACAGATGCTACAGAAATAGAAAGTCACAGCCATGGCTGACGTTTCTTCTGACATAGGAATTTTGCTGGTCATCAAAGATATAGTAATGGCATGGCAACATATTATTATTATGTCTCTTTTAAAACCTTTCAATCATAAAACCCATTGTCTTTTAAAAAATCAACAAATATAAGCTTTGTTATAATTATCAATGACAAAATGGTAGTTCCTTGTGGCTAGAGCTCTGCTAGTACAATCATAACATCTGCCGGTATTGTGTATGTACCGGGCACTGTGCTGATAAGCATTTACAGAGGAAAGCATCATAGCATTTCATTCTGTAGGACAGTCAGGGTGATTGGTTAATAAAGAAAAACTGGTGCCATCGTTGGTAATTATCTCATTTAGAATTCCAAGATCCAGATGCAATTACAATGATAAAACAGTTATTAACTTGGTATGTTTAATAAAGTCAGTGTTTTACATTTTCACCCACTGCTACTGTAATATTGTTGTTAATACCAACTTCATATGTTCAGTGAAGTCAGTTGTTTAACTTCATCAACATTCTAATACTCTGTAGTTATTAAATTAGTTGGTAAGAGCTGGGTGTGGTGGCACATGCCTGTAATCCCAGCACTTGGGAAGCAGAGGCAGGTGGATCTCTGTAAATTCAAAGCCAGCCTGATCTACAAAGTGAGTCTAGGATAGCCAAGGCTATACAGAGAAACCTGGTCTTGGAAAAAAAAAAGTTGGTGAAAGATTTTTCCATTTGTTTTTTGTTTTGGTAGGAAGAAGATAACTTATAGAAAAGGGCTTGGGTTTCTTGGCTCTCTGGTTCTGATCCAGTGTTGAGGAGTTGCTCTCATTCTCACAGATCAGTGACTCAAAGATCTGAGCATGGAGACTGACAAACCAATTCTGGATGCAGAATGCCCGCTTCAGATCCCAGGCCTGTCATCCACATGCTCGGTACCCAAGGGTTTAGCTTATCTGCTGTATTTCCTCATCTGTCAATGGGGATAATTCGGACTCCAATCACAGGGCTTTATGAGCCTTGGGGTTTATAGTTATACAACACTGAGAGCAGTGTGTGCACCCAAACACAGACAGTGTGTCATGACGCGCATCCCCTTCCTCTCTGACACTCTCTCTTGACTGTATTCAGGATGTCTCCGTTTTTTCCTGCCTCACTGTCAGCTCTCACTAGACTTCACCTCAGTCTCTTCCAGTCCCCAGACCAGTCCTGGTTCACCTTCTCCACCTACAATGACCATCTCATCTAGTCCAAAGTATTACACACTGGCCTGTGCCTACACAATGACTCTCGAACATGCAGCTAGCTGCTGCTCAGAAAGCCTCTTCCACTATTCCCCTTCCACTCATAAGTCCAGATGCTAGTTCAACATCCGTTACTCCATGTCAAATCGGCATCTCAATTTTACCACATATACTTGATCCATCCACTTTTCTCCTCCAGTCCATGAAAATGCCACACTTCCATTGCTCAGGTCAAAAACAGATACTTTCTGATTCTTTTCCCTCACATTCACTTTATTGGGAAATTACAATGGCTCTTCCTCCAAAATGAATACATAGAAATGTTTCCATTACTATCGTCATAGTCCAAGCTACCGCCTTCTATGCATATCTAGCCTCTTATCCAGATTCCCATTACTGTCATCTGATAATTAGTTTCACTACCCACCCAATCTCCTACCTTGTTTTCCAGTTCAACATGGCAGCCACAGGAAGTCTTTCGAAACAAAAGGACTATTATGTCTTATTTCTGTTCCAATGTCTAGTAACTCCCATGTCACTCCAGAGAGAACCAAATCAGACTAACCCTGTGTGAGATCACCAGGGGCTCACTCCTTAATCTTCCTGCATCACAGAAGCCTTTGAGAATTGACAAAGTCTATGGACCCCTTCCCAGAATAGCAGTGTTACATTTATAAAGGGAAAAGATAGAATAAATTAAAGGAAAAATCAATTCAGTTTTTAAGTGCAATGTGACCTATGTGTTAACACTTTAAGTAGCAAGATCTAGTGGGAGGTCTAATGTGTTTTACACAGTACAGAGTCTTTTGTAGAAATAAGCCTTCCACATCCACCCTCTTGGACATACAGAACTAAGTCAATAAGTGTCAACTTTAACCATGTGTATTTTCACTCCTGGATGAGACCTCGTAATAGTAATCTACGTTTTTAGCAAGGTCATGAAAGATTGTGGTACAACACGCTTTAAAGTGTAGTGCAGAACAGCATGCTTGAAATTCTTTTGTTCATATACCCAATACACATTTTTAATTAAAAAAATCTGTAAGTACAAACAAAAAAAGACACATATGTAAATCGGCACCAAAAGCTATTTTTATTTTTGATAGAATCTCACTGAGTAGCCTCGGATGGCATGAAATTTATCATGTAGACCAGGCTGACCTTGAACTTAGAGATCCACTACCTCTGCCTTCCAAGTGTTGTAAATTCTTTTAAGCTTAAACTGGTGCAAAAGGAAAGTTCTGAAGAGGCTGCAGGTTTTGATAACAAGTAAACAAATATTTTTGCAATAGCTACACTTCCATTTACTGTTATTCACATGGAACTTGACAGACCCTTTAATTCTACCCATGAACCCTTTGAAGTCCTCGGGCTCTTCATAGACATGGCTGTTCTATATGACTTCTAGAAACTTCTCCCTAGCAAACCGCTTAGCTATGCCAGTGATGGAAACTACACAGCAGCCCAGAGGCTTCACATCTCCTGTTCTCTTTGCCTGCGTTGCCTTCACCACCGTCTCTTTTCTTGTTCCTCTCTTCAGGTGCCCTCTCTAGCTACCCAATCTGTCTCCCTAAGAGAACCCCCGGAGGCATCTCACTGCACTTCCTCCTGCCATCCTTCTCCCCAGTGGCTGTATATCAGGAATTCACACCTAACTTCTATTAAAGAGGCTTGAAGCCCTTCACTGACTCTAGTTTAACTTTATTAAAAATGAACAAATAAGGTAACACCCCCAGTTCTTTTCTTACAGACCTCGGAGAGGCAACTCAGAGACTAGCTCCACTGTAGGCACAGACCCACAGTGGTTCGCTGGGCCCACCGCAGTGGTACCTACATCCAACTCTCAGCATAGCCTCATCTCTTCAAACACTCAGGAGCTGTAGGTCAAGGAGTGGCGGAAATGCTCCCGAAGCCTGACTGAGATCCTGTGTAGGTTGGGAACTCTGTACAGACTTGGGACTGCAGTTAGAGGAGGAAATTCTCCAGGCAGATTCGCTCTAGAGAGAGCCGGCTGTGTCCTCTGTAACCTTAGGCTCCAGTTATAACCACTGTAAACCAGGCAGGAAGCCACAGTGAGAGATTAGGCATGCCCTGAGGAAAGGTAAACAATATTGACATTTCTGTAAAATGAGCTGGTTGCTTTGGCGTACAGCACTGACTCATTAAATGTCAGCTACATTCGTGGACGTTCTCATTCCTAGATGAGACCCAATGATAGTAATCCATATTTGTAATACACTCTCAGGTGACGTGGGAGCAGTATTTTTCAGTATAGCTCAGAACAGTGTTCTCCAAACTGTTTTGTGCATGCACACAGGGATTTTTTTTTTTTTTCTGAAAAATAACATAGTCCTTTACAAATAAGTAAATTGATACCTAAATGTTTGTAAGTGTATACTGTTATAAAAGTTGTTATGGGGGGCGGGGCGCTGGAGAGATGGCTCAGAGGTTAAGAGCACTGACTGCTCTTCCAGAGGACCTGAGTTCAATTCCCAGCAACCACATGGTGGCTCACAAACATTTATAATGTGATCTGATGCCCTCTTCTAGTAATTAGGTATACATGCAAATAAAGCATCATATATAATAAATAAATAAAATCTTTTTTAAAAAGCTGTTATGAAGAATTTATGAATAATGATACCTTAAAACAACTCTAGACATTTTAATGTAGCCAATGGTGTCTAATAAACATCTTGACTTAGGACATCCTGCACCATCTGTTTTTTAAAAATATGAACAAATTCTGCTTTAACATTCACAACTTTCTTATGGCTTCTTTTATCTCTTAAAACATTTCAATTTCAGTTTTGCGAGCCAGGTGGTGGTGCCACACACCTTTAATCCCAGCACTCAGGGAGGCAGAGGCAGGGGGATTTCTGTGAGTTGGGGGCCACCCTGGTCTACAAAGCATGTCCAGGACAGCCAAGGCTACACAGAGAAAAGCCTGTCTCAAAAAACCAAAAAAAGAAAAAAAGATAGTTTTCCCACAGAATGTATCCAATGATACAGTTTTCTAACTGAATGCCTTGTATTAACCACCATCTCATAACTTTTGTGGACAGAAATGTTTAAAACATCTAAAAATAACATTTCAGTTATCAAAAGTATGTTGGCAGTAGGTTTACTTACTCATTTTATTACAATGGGTAGGGTGTGCTGTTAGGCATTTTAATAAACTATGAACAAGTGTCCTGCAAGAAATTGTACCATCAACTAGAACCTTCTGTAAAGCTGGTTAACTCATTAGAACTTCAATGAGTGAGGAGAAGGTAGATAGTAGCAAGTTCAGATACTATTACAATTTATCTTGGGCTATCTTTAGCCCTCTAAATAGCCATTCTTTGCCCACCCCTGTGTGAAACGAAACATTCAGTGACTAACAGATAAACACCTTTTGAGTATATTAAGAAAACTACTTTCTACCAACCAAATGGCTAAGAATACCATGAGACAGCACCTGAAGCCTACAGCAGAGATTTCAGCCCGCCTACTTATTGTCTCTATCCACACACATACAAAGGGCCTTGCTCTGTGACTTTTATTTTCTATTACCATAAAAACCCCATCAGTCTATCAGCATGTTGAACACAGAACATGGAATCTGGAGACAATAAATCTGGGTCACAGGCCATGGTCACTCATATTTGGTTCCAGAATAAATTTCTGAGGTAGGTGTTGCAGGGTTGTTGGTTTGTTTGTTTTTCATAGACAACATAATCTCAGGTATCTCAGATACCATAACTAAAGGTAACAGGTAATGGAGGAGCACCTGGGACACAAACTGTAGGAGGTTGTCTCCACTCATCTCCTGGAAAGGGCCTTCTGTGTGTCCCTTGGTTTGAAGACACTTCGTCTTGATTACCTAAACGTCTGAGCATCTTGATAAAAACGGTCCCATGACTATTTACTCTTCACCAAAAACTGGAAGTGTGAATAGAGGGCTCAAGGAACAAACTGTGAACCAGTGATATAAAGTTTAAATAAAAGTTCAGTGATCAGTCAGCTGTCATAGGCAGTGGCCAGTGGCCAGAAGATTCAGAAGAGATCATGAGAAGGTAGGATAGTCAAGGAGGCTCATGAGAGGGTAGGATAGTCAAGGAAGCTCATGAGAGGGTAGGATAGTCAAGGAAGCTCATGAGAAGGTAGGATAGTCAAGGAAGCTCATGAGAGGTAGGATAGTAAAGGAAGCAAAGCCAAAACTGAGAGAAATGGGAGTAGAATCTGAAATAAAAAGCAAATGTAAGTACTTGTCCAAGTGTGAAAGGCATGCGATAATTTAGTTGGAATTGTTTTCTTTAGCTCAACAAAGACCCTAGGGTAATGGCAGTGTCCTTACTGGATTGTCACAAATATGAAAATTATTTTCATTAAAAAGAAAATAATTAAGAAAAATAATTAGATGAGGTTTTTTTTGGCAACTTGTACTATATGAGCTCATTACCAATATAATGGCCTGGCACTAAAGGTATATTCATCTAATAATTAAATAATTCATAAACAAAATAAAGAGTGCACACACATATACACACAAACACACACATACCACTTTAAAGTTCCACATTCTTCCCAGGATGATCAAAATAGTTTAAGTTTAAATGATCTTATTTTATTCTTCTGATTGACTAGGCAATAGGTTTAATAAGAAAAAGAGACTAGCCATCGCCTAAAATGAAACCAAGAATTGAATGATCTCAATTCCATCACTACGCCACAGCATCAGGAATAATGAAGGTTTAGAATGTACATGTTTGCAAGACAATGAAAGTCACTACAGCCACTATTATCTGCCCTCTATAACACACGAGGAACTCCAGGAAAGACTCTCACTCACTCCACTCTGACCTCACCTCCCTCCACATTAACATTCTCCCTTAGTACCCCTAAGAGGACACCTCCCAAACCCATATTTGGTTTTGCTATTTCTCTGCCTAAAATTGCTCAGTGGCCTCCAGGATTGTCTATAGGTCAGTCTTCATCATGGCATGCCACATAGTCCTTCTCCTACAAAGACTTGGCATCCTGCAGAACTATAGACTTAACGCCACTGCACACTATACTACTTACTCCTCAGGATGGCCTTGAACTTGGGATCCTCCTGCTTCAGCCTTCTAGAGTACTTGAGAGCAAGGCCCAGTTTGCTTGTTTGTTTGTTTATAACAACCATGAGGGACCTCGCCCTCCGCCCCCCCCCCGCCCCCGTCTCTGTTTGCTCTTTCTCAGCTCCATCCCACTTACCCAGACTATCATTTTCCAAGCTGACTGTGAGGCTTACTCACCTTTCCCCATGTAGGACTGAAGCCATTCAACCACATGCCACACGTTCTTCTACCAGAGCATTTAGGATGCTCAATTAAACTCTCTGAATACATTTCATATTTTTCTCCCCCCTCCATTCTCCAACCTACCTACTTATACCTTGGCAACAAATGAAACTAAAAACTAAAAATAAAATCACAGGGAGCTGCATCAGAGTAAGACTCTTGCTGTACTCCAAGCACCTATCACATTTATCTGTGCACAGTACATACTCAGTGGATATTTGCTAAGTGAATGGTGTATTATTAAATGCATTCGCAAATGTAATACCAGCACCAATGAAGTAGATACTTATAATGTGTTAGTGTCTCAAAATAGGAGTGAGATAGAATCTCGGACTCCGATATCACAGCCATTTGCAAGTTCTAGGATTACATCATGAGATAGAATGTGTTCTCACAAAGCCACAGAAAATCCCCTAGGAGTCACATGAGCCATGCCATGGAGCCCAACACACAATGGCAGCTCTTGATCTGAATTCACTTCTACTTATCTTGAATACTGGTACACTGAAGGAGTCTAATGCTAAGGAAAAAATGAGCACAAAAGACAGATCTGAAAAATCACTCATGTGTTTCTATTTTAACAAATTTAGTGATCTGCCATGGCCATTGTACTCTCTGTTACTTAATATACAAAAAAAAAAAAATGTACTAACATGTTCCTTTATCTTGCAGTCACAAGAATATCTTTGGTGGAGACTGCATTATTGAAGACTCAAAATTTTCAGAGAAAGGGTTTATACAACACACATGATCAGAGCATTTATTATACATGTTCATCCTTGCACGTATAAAAATGCCATAATTAAACTCTTATGGTAGATAATAAATAGATGCTAATTGTACTGGCTACTTCTGTCCAGAAGCAGCTAAAGGAAGAAAGAGTTTATTTCATCTTACAATCCCAGAAATATTGAGTCCACAATGGTGCAGAAGGCATAGCAGTAACAGGAGCAAGAAGCAGGGTCATCATATTTCATCCCCATAGAGGAAGCAGAGGCAGAGATAGAGAGATAGGGAGGAGTTTTACCCACTGAAAGCCGTCGCCTCCCCCCCCCCCCACCGCCAGCGACATTCTTCCTCCAGCAAGGCTCTACTTCCTAAAGGGTCTCGAATATCCTCAGGGTCATCAATTGCAAAGCAAATGTTCAAATACATGGGGAACATTTTTTACTTAAATTACCACACTGGTAAAAATTCAATTTTTTCTGGAGAAACATTCAATAAATAACCAGAAAATCAGCAAATAAAATTCAGACTTACATCACAATTACATGGGAGCTGCTTCTCAAAAAAAGTAGAAATGGATCTTCATCAATAAATCAACCACCAATCAGATTGAAGACTACCGTGAGTCATTTTAATAAGTATATCCCTAGTGCAGTAAATTCAAATTAGCACTTAGAAGTCCAGGTCTATAATAAAATTAAATAAAACCTCAGTCCAATATAATCATGAACTAGACATTATTGAAAGGAAGCCTTTTATATAAAAATTGACATCAAGATGTCAACTATTTGCCGTTTTCTGCTTTATTTGGCAAATCCCTAGACAGTAGGGGGTGGGACATGTTGTAACATGCCACAACATTGGTGAACCTTGAGAACATTATACGAAATGTGATATGATGACAGTGACAGAAAAATACATCCAATATATACCTCTGGCCTCCACAATTATACACGCATGAACTCATACCTGCAGACACGCAAACAACACAAAGTTAATTTATTGGGATCTATTAAATTATTCCAATGGGCATTGCTTAGATTTGAAGGAAGGGACCTCACACTGCTGTGTCTTCATTCGGGATGCATTTCATGTGCTTTTGTAAGCTTGTACAGTTTTCTTGCTGCAGCTCTTACACACTTAAATGTATTTCTGGGTGTCTAGTTATAAATGGGATTTGACCTAGCATTTTTTCCCCCAATTGTATCAATATACCAAATATATTGGTTTTCTTATTTCTAAATGTATACTCTAATTAGTTGTAGTAATTTTGTAGTTGAGAGTTTCAGGGTTTCTTTAGACAAACTACGATGTGTGCCATGTGTGCGTGTGTTTGTGTTTCCTTTGTACAACCAGGACTTGAATTTAAGGTGTTATGCACACTGGATAAGTACTCTATCACCACATGTACCCCAACCTTCTTTTTACTTTTTAATTAATTACTTTATATGTGTGTGTGTGTGTGTGTGTGTGTGTGTGTGCACATGTGTGCGCGTGTGTGTATGTGCTTGTCTGTATGAGTACCACATGCATGCAGGTGCTTACCGGGTTCATAAGAGGGTGTTGAAATCCTTGGAGCTAGAGTTACAGGTTGAGAAACAAGGCAGGTCCTCTGCAAAAGCAGTAAGTGCTCTCAAGTATCTCTCCAGCCCTTAATTTTATTTTTTATTTTTTGAAAGTGTCAAACCATGTAGCCTAACTTAGCCCTGTAATTAAGGATGGTCTTAAACTTGGATTCTACTTTAAACTCTATAGAGCACTGCTCTGCCAGGTCTAGCTTATTTATTATTTTTGCTTTTGTGCATATATGTATAAACACATGTATAAGTATGCATGCATGAGTGGGGAGGCCAGGGGACATCGTTGGGTGTCCGCCTCCTTTGAGGCAGGATCTCTCATGGGCCCAGAGCTCATCAATTAAGTCCAGTGAGCCCCACCTACAATGGGTTGATTCTCCCTCACCAATCACTAACTAAGAAAATGGAGGTATTTTCTCAGTTGAGGTTCCTTCCTTTCAGATAACTCTTGTTTATGTGTCAATATGATATAAGGCTAGCCAGCACAACAAATAACTAAACACATGTATAAGCAAACAAAGCGCCACATTTCAAAAGAAATTTTGAACACGGTTTATGGATCCTCATTTTGGGATTCCTTTGCTAAACATCACTTTTTGAGGAAGTCGATTTTCCCTCCATAGTTCCCAGCATGACAGCAAGTAGAACCTTAGCACTTTCACTTTATCTCCAGCTCCCCAGTCTACCCCTCTTTTCTGCATGAACCCACAAAATGCAAGGCTAGCCTGGTCTCTAGTCTGTACAGATCCCAACTTATGTGCTATTAAGGTCACTTCATGCAAGTCATGGCAGAGTGGAACAAACGGCCATAGTGCATATGGTGAGCAAATCCATCACCTAGGCAGTTAAAGACACAGGCCAGTCCATCTAGACACAGGACTTAAAAGCAATATCCACCTGTGGCTAACACACTCTGTGAGTCATGGATGGGGAGATCAAAACTCAAGCTACAGTAAGCCAATAAAATCTTGAAAGATATTTTTAGCTCTCCCTGGCTGATGAAGCAAGAATGTTTGACTCACCAGGAAGAGCTCTCTCACTTCATAAATATACAAAAGCAAATGAGAAGCAGACCAGAGGGCAGGCAGATTCTCACTCAGGTGAAGACTGAGCTGATCTACAATTCTCTCCATAAGCTGTTCTCTCCAAGTTGTTCCAAGCTTCTGGCGCTCTAAGTCCCAGCAGATGCCACCTACGCTGGCAGCTTGTCCATGGTAACTTCAATACCTGTGCTGACTTCTCTTTTTCTCCAAAATCCATGGCCACCCTTACAGCCAGAGGACAGTATTTATGGCATTCCAAGCCTAGCTCGGAAGCGTTAGCAGTAGATAAGGTTTTTCTAGATGCACAGAGGAAGAGAAACCCAAGGTCCACAGTTCACATCGGAAGACAAGGGCGCTTTTGTTCTCCACAGCTCCCCTTCCCCCTCCTAGGAGCAATTAAGAGGTTGACAGTTCCAACAAGTGACACCATTTTTAATTCCCCACAAACTTTAACCTCATTTTCTTAGGATTTTGAGACACGTCATGATAAATTTTTGAGAAATTCCATCAATCACAGAACAGAGTAGGAGAGGAGTGAGTGTCAAGAACAGAATTCTCTCATGATCATTAAGACACAAAGACAGTGAGAAGAAAACCAGAGGGCAGGCAATCCTCACTGGATCTGGGGGAACGCACAGATGGGCGGAGCATCAAGCACACCATACAGTGGAGATGGCATCGTGTTTGTCAGTAGCTTTTGATTATCACTACATTGTTTTATTAATCTTTTTGAGATTTGTTTGTTATATTACGTATATGAGTGTTTGTCTTTGTACGTGTCTGTGCAGCATGTTCACGCAGCACCCCCAGAGGCCAAAAGAGGGTGTCAGATACCCTGTAATTGTAGTTACATACTGTTGTCAGCTACCATACGGATCCTAGAAGTCAAACTCTGGTCTTCTAGAAGAGCTCATAACCACTGAGCCATCTCCAGCCTCCATCACTATGGTTTTAAGGATTTTCAAAATACTTAGAATCACTAAGATATGCTCATAGAAGGAACCTTTGTATTCCATGAGTTCAAATGCGACCTGAACTGGGGACAATATTGGGTCTGGAGAAGAAAGTCTCCAAAAGCCATGAAGCTTTAGTCATTAGATTGTTAGAAACGTTCTAGAAACAGAAAACTAACCCAAAAAACAAATTCACACAAAGCATTTTTTAATTATGTGTCTGGATACATAATTAGTAAATATAAGACACATGCATATGTACATATACAAATATATATTTACATATAAGCAAATATTTTTAAATTATTTCTGAAAATTGTAAAATGCTCTGGATAGAGTTTTCTAAAATATGTGCAAACAGTAGGCATTTTCATTCCCACCTCACACTGACTTACAAGGTAGTGCAATCCCAAGGAAAAGTCTAAAGAGGATCCGCTCTGTGGAGAGTTTCAGAAGAACAGCTCCATCAGAAAAGCTGAAAATATCTTTTTTTTAAGTATGCAAGAGAACTGGGAACTGGGGGTGCCGCCCTGTGAGGTGTTCTAAGCACCAGAAAGATGCAGAGGCCAAGATGCAAACACAGCCAAGGGAAGTCCAAAGTGGACATAAACTTAGTTCAGGAAGAGGATAGTTATTCTAAAACCCTGCTGGGAAATCAATGCACAATTCAGGGTGAAGAAATCTTAGATATCTAACTCAGATTGTGCTCTGAATTAAATTCTGTTGTGAAATGGAGGGAAAGAAAGAAAAGAAACAGAAAAGTCATTTAAGGAATGCAGGCACTGTACCTACACAGGGACCGGTTAACTTGCCTTTGGAGGTCTGCTGTCACCGTTCTTTATGACCTGTCTCTTAAGTGGCTCCAGATGATCTGTATTCTCTTTGAATTTGGTCAGAGGGAAAGAAGACAGGGGGATCCACTTAAAAACAACACAAGACCATCTACAGCTTGGATCAATAGCAAAGGGTGGTATCAGGAGAAAGAATTCCAAGAGGAAAATGGAGTTTGTTGCAGCGACAGTCCCAGCCCAAGCCTGGAGAAGTGGGAGTAAAATGCTCTGTTTACTCAAAGTTACTGTGAGATGTTCAAAACACAAGATAGGCTCACACTGACAACAGCAATATAGGGAGGTTCAGCACAAGACGCGGCAGGGTGCTCTGTTCTGTTTGAGCAAAGCGCTTCAGGCACAGTATGAACTAACATTGGGAGTTCCAAACTCAACGTGTCTGTAGACATCAACTCTGGCCCCTGCGGAAGGAAGTCCACTGAGTGACAGCTCTCAAGTAGCATATCACCAAGGCTTCAAGGGCTCAAAGAATGAAACTAACAATGCACTTAGTATGGGCACAGGACAAGCTGCAGCAGTGGATACTCCTGCAGAACTCAAAGGCTTTCTCGCCAAGAGAAGTGTTTGCAGTGTCCAGAGCTGGGGAAGCCAATGGTAACTATGTAACAGCAGGACGGGCATATTGGCAATGAGGAACCACTGTGGAGAACCCTCATAGACTAAAAAGACTCTAGAAACCACTATTTCAAATAACAGACTCTCCTGTATTAGGTCCTTTCCTTTTCATCCTGAACAAAATTTAATCTGTAGGATTAAGTCATTTCTTAAGACTTGTGATGATGAAAAGTCAGTAAAATGGCTGAGGGCATCCCAGGGTGGGATAGAGGAAACTCACAGAAATGCTTGGACTTAGGTAGACTGACGAGCTCTCTCAACAGCACTGAATTCCAACAGTACATGTGAAATAGAAAGACCAAGGTCTTGCTCTGATGTTTCTTTAGATTGGTGACTAAAAAACCTTGGGGAAAACAAAGTACACTGAAGATGTAAAAGCCCAAGGCTTTGGATACCTTGAGCTGCCTTCAATCAAACTTCCATCTCTAAGCTCACAGGGACTGGCTGGTTTCTGTGTGTTTCTCCAGGGACAGGGAAGCTGATGGTGGCAAGGGAGGGGATTCACAAAGTACGTCCAGTTACACACCAAACTCTTGCAAGATTTCAGTTTACTCCACAACAAAGCTGAAGATACCTATGAGCATATACAGGGGGAGGAAATCCCCCTCAGGAACAGTCATAGGGGAGGGAAATAAGGGGTAAATGAGAGGGAGGGAAGACTGGGAGGATACAAGGGATGGAATACCCATTGAGATGTAACAAGAATAAATTAATAAAAAGTTTTTTAAAAAGCTGAAGATAAGCGGGGGGGAGGGGCAGAGGAAGGGGGGTTATATTAACTTTCTCAAGATTATCAATGAAGTACAAAATGTGTGGGGTATCTTACTCTTCTAGGGAAACCATGTCCCCTGAGATACATCAGGCCCCCAGGCAGCTGAGCACCAGACATAGAACAAAGTACTGTCACCAAAGTACTGCCACCAAGGCTCCCAGGGAGTGCATGGCCAGTCTGCTGTCTTTCTGCACCTCCCAATGAAATTATCAGTATTACCACTTTCATTGGCTCCCTTCCCACCAGCTAGCTCATTTAAGGTCTCAGTGGTTCTGACAACACATGCCAGAAAGAACAGAAACCATTGCCATGGTTAACTGGGATGAATGCCCTGTGGGCCTCCAGAAGTGGGGACAACGAGGTAGCATAAAGCAAAGACTAAGGAGCAATTCAAATAGGACTAGACTGGATTCAAGAGGCATTTATGACATTGACTTCTTTGCCTGCTCAGCAAATGGCTCACCAAGGCAAGGAAGGTTGCCATGATAAATGCTAATCATATCAAGACTAAAAAGCTCTAACTTAGGAATTAGGACTCATTGTATTCTGTTTCATTTTGTTAGCTCAGGCATATCTCAGGGCATGTAATCACTCACACTATACCATGATAAGCAAATAACCTGGTGGGTGGGTCAACATTGTGATCATAGACAGCATTCCAATTTGGGGAAAATGCTTGTATGCCAGAGCACTGAAGCAGCTATATACGTATGTTCACTGAGGATGAGTCATGTTTTCATCCTAAAAGAAAAGTAGTGCAGAAAAATAGCATGCTGTGAAGTAGTTACTGTCCCAGAGAAAAACCACAGGTTTATGATTGGGTATGTGGACCTAGACACCACATCCAGACTCCCTCGCAGTGTGTGTGTTCTCAACCACTAACACCTGACATTACACAAAAGCCTACTAACCCAACGTAACTCTGAGCCGCCTACAGAGCGAAGTATTTTTCCATAATTATGTAAGCTGAACTGAATATGCACGTTAATCAACAAAAGTAATAATAAAGAGCCACGTATCAGAGAGGAACAAAGGGAGGGCTTCGCTTCACTTTCTGAAAATCACTGCAATGAACTGCTGACATGTGGGTAAAATGGGAAGAGACACAAATGTTAGGACCGTGGAGGAAGTCATGTGGCTTAACAATGGAGATCGCTCTGTCCTGTAGAGAAGAGTGAAAATGGAAAATGCAAAGTCCTTAGGCTCACAGAACAGACCAAGGGTTGGAAATGATTCTTTCCTGCCGGAGAACTTTGCCTCTGAATATTGACCAGAACTGAAATATAAAACAGTAGTGTTTAGCGAAAGCCTGTCTGGGTGTCTCAGACCTCATCTTTTTTTTTTTTTTTTTTTTTTTTTCTTCTTCTTCTTCTTCTTCTTACCTTATGAGCTTAGTTAAGGGAAAACTCAGTAGAGACCAGAGGTGCGCTCCAAGCACAGCAGCCTCCATGTTGTAATATAGCTCAAGTTAGCATGGGCCAAGGCCCCTTCCCAGGACATCCTAGCCCAGAATCTCAAGGTGAATTCACTTCAGGGAAGTTAACTCACTTCAGGGAAGTTAATAGAAGATTGAAACTGGAACATGACAATGAGAAGCATTTCTTCACTGGAGCTTTCAGAAAGCTTTTTAGCACCTGCCAATTTCTAGGTAATCTTTTCATTTAAATCAATGCGCTGTCACCATATTTTCAAGTGACAGTCCCTGGGTACTACAGATAAGCCTCCAAATATGAGGAAGAAAGTAAAGAGCTTTCAATAACACTCAACCCCCTGCCCTCACCACACACGCAATTAAAATATATCCATGTCTAGTTTTCTAGTGATTTTTTTTTCCATGTGAACCTTCCACTTAAAGAGTCTTATTCCATGTAAAGCGACTCAAACTTTCCTGGGAAGTTTTCCAGAGAGTTGGATTGCTTTAAAATTGGACATGCATTAAATGAAGCTTTGTCTAACAACAGTGAGCGAGTAACTGATACGGCATCTGTATGTTCAGTCTGCACAAGGTTCCTTTATCTGGGAAGCTTTACGAAGAGACAAACAGAACATCAGATTACAGTCCTGGAAAATCATACTCGCCTCTTCGAGCACTGCTGCCAGCTCACACAAACATTAAATGTGCACCAGCCACCTGCTTACAGAGGAATTTGTAATCTCCCTACTCCGTTTCACTCCCCAAAGGCATTCCTCCTTGTCCTGTACACCCCTTTTCATTCATTCTGCTGCCATTGCCTTTCATCCCTAAGAAGTTCAGTGGCAGTAAATGTGCAAAGTGGCATGCTTTAATGCCAATACCAAAGCTAGAAGAAGCCTTCTGCAGTATAATATATGATGAAACCAAACACCCAATTCTGAGTTCTCTGAACTGGAACTAAAAGCCATTCAGGAAGAGCTTCATCCCAGGGTACCAGGTTCCCTTCACACATTACCTGCTTCGGTGTACTTCAGTCCCACTTTTTCTTCTGTGTCTTTTGTCTTCGGGGGTGGCCAGACAGCTTGGAGTCTGCCTGGAGTCCTGTCGTCCTGCTCTGTGGGGCTCTGGTCAGGCTGTGCAAAAACAGGCAAAGAATAATTTAAGGAAAGTGTGGCCAGAGCCAACTGATTCTTGAAAATATGTATCCTAACACTGGTCCTAGTATCGATTTTAATGGCCAGTTGCACGTTGCTCCCATTATTGTTAAATGAGCCGTCTTAGTACAAGATGAACTTTTGTCCAGAAGGGTAAAGCATCAGTTGGGGTAAAAACTAAAACAAAAAAACAAAAACAAACAAAGAAAAAAACCAAACCAAACAAACAAAAAAACTCAAGGCTACCTAACATGCAACCCTTTATGTATTATTTTTGTTTTTCAGCTATTTTAAAGGGCACATGTAAACTCTGAACTGCACAAACAAAAGCAAATACATTATCATCTGGCACATTTATAGGAATATCTACAAATATACTCCAACTCTGAACTACTTACAATAAGGACTAAGTTTGCGTTTTCCATGAACATTAGCACCTAACTTTAATTTTTTCTTATTATAAAACAAAAGAGATTGACTCCATGCTCAATTTTTAAAAAGAAGTTGAATTTTGCAACTAGAATGTATGGTGTGTTTAGATTTAACTACAACCTACGATAATTTTTTTTCTACAGACTTTATTTTTTAATCTTAATTAAATATACAGGCAGACCTGATAATCCTATGCTGAAGTGATGTTTGACAAAAAATTCTATCGATTGTTCCCATGAACTTTTAATGCCAAATACTCCCTGGTCATTATAAATTTGCTCTGATTTTTTAAAAAATAACTACATCTTTTATTAGCTAGATTCTCTTGTGTTCTGACTTCATTTATTCCTTCCATAAGGGTTAGAGCTAGGTTCTTCTTTTTGTATATGGGGAGAGAGGCTCAGAAATTATGACATTCACACACTATAAATGACAAAATTGGTATTAAAAACCAGTTCTCATTCTAAATTCAAGAACACTTCAGTGACACCATAATCACATATTTTGCTAAATGGCACACTTCTAAAGGGCAGCCTAGTGTTCACAAGCATATAACTGAGTGAACAAATCCTTATAAATCTGGGTTATCTTGCACACCATGTGCACCACTTCCCCATGCTGTTAATGTTTTATAAACACACTGACCACTGATGCTTAAACTCAGGGCGCCCAGTTTCCCTTCCTTCCCATAAGTCCCACAGATCATATCTAATTACATTTAAAAAACAAAGGAAAAACTTCTGTCCAACTTAGTAGTCTTTTGCAAGACAGATTTAATGACATCATTATCATTTTTTAGCCCAAACCAGTATAATAATAATGACAGGCAATTAAGATTCATTCATTTTAACAGGAAACCTAGAAAGAAAAAAATTAACAGCAAAATGCAGAACCCAATTCTACATACACTTTTGGGATCAGAGGGGCTGTCTGCTGGCCTTGACTTGGACCTTTCGAACACAGCGCGTAGCGATTCCTTCTCGTGCCTCATCTTTCGCTTAAGAGCTTCCAGTTCAGAGGTGTCAGCTGTGGTCCCCTTTTTGGGGGGACGGATGAATAAGGCCTTAAAGGCCTCCAGGGCAGTCTCTGGTGGCTTTGCCTTCACCTGGCCACCCTGGACACAGGCATCTCCAGAACCCCTGTGGCTCTCCTGATCAGTGCTGTAGCCCATCTCGTCCGCCCCGCGGAACTCGGGGTCGGCTTCCTTCGGTTCGGTTCTTGGCATGTCGATGTTGAGCAGCTGAGATAGCTGCTCCAGGAGAGTGGGAGTGGCCTTCGGATCAGTTGCTCTACCCTGGCTCTTCACTGTCTGCTGGCCTCCCAGCACCAGAGACTTCTGAACAGGCTGGGTCAACTTGAGCAAAGCCAGGTCCCCATCCTTGGGTCTGATTTCAGTGATGGTCTCCCCTGCCTCTGCGGTAGGCCCCTTCTTCAGCACACGGAGCCCACTAAAGAAAGCTGGGAGCTGGAAGGCCTTCTCTCCAGGAGCTTCCCTTTTAGAAGTAGTGCTCTCAGTGCCACCAACAGTCTGGTCTGTTGCTACTACTGGTGGGATGTGAGACCCTGCTTCTATAGCCTGGCCCTGCCCGGCGCTGTGCTCGGCCTGATGGCTATTGTCACCAGCAGGTTTCAGTTTGCCGCTTGTCTCAGGTAAAGTTCTCTGAGAGTTTTCAGCACAGAGTTCTGCATCATCAGTATCCCCAGTGCCCATCTTTTCTCCCGAATCACCTGGTCTTTCTTGGGGCTCTTGAGAAGGCTCAGATAAAACACCAGTGGTGGACTCCCGGGTATCAAGGCCGCTCCCTTCTTCTGCCTCCTGGCCTCCATCTTCTGAGTCAGAGTCACTGGTGGTGTGAATCAGGGTTCCACGGACCCAAATGACTTCCTCGCTGTCCGCACTCACAGAGGCAGGTGAAAGCAGCTCAAGGCCAGGGGAAGAGGTGTCTGAGCTGTCTTTCCCCTGACTTCCCTCCGATCCTGTCTCCGCCCTTGCTGACTTCTCATCCTTTTTAAGATCAGGTGGCACTGGAGCCTCTGCTTGTGGCAGATCTGAGCCTTTGCTGGGATCATCCCGCTCAGGAGCAGGACCCACCTCTAAACTGCGAAATGCCTTCAGCACAGCATCTTCCTCTTCAGGATCCAAGGAGTCCAGTTTACTTGTAAATCCAAACAGGGATTTCATGGAGAATTTACTCAGGATCGACTGAGCCATCTCAAGTCCAGCTTCAGATCTGTCTGGTTCCAGCACATCTCTGCTGCTGAGAGAGTTTCCAACCTCCTCCATGTCCCCGCAGTGCCCTTGACAGAAGTTCTGCCTTGTGTTACCTGCCCTGCTCCCTCAGTTTATCCGAGCCATCTGCTCTTGACTTACAGGACAGGGAGCGACAGGACCGGGGAGGGAGCCAGGCTTTCAGCAACTCAGAGAACACACTTGGTCTCTTTCAGGTCACTGCGCCCTCCCTTCCGGTTTGCTCTTTGCTCGATGCCGGCGTGCCCAGGGCAACTTGTTAAGTCTGAGCAACACTATGCCCCAAAGCAGCTGGCGCTGCACACCTTACTACACATGGGCAGGCAGTCTGCTCTTCTGGACTTCCGTATTTACTCCCCAGGACAAAAGGCTTCTTGTCGCAGGCAAAGTCAGTCTGTCCCTTAATCCCAGCCCAGGACTAAAGGAGGAGCTCCGCCCAGAGCCTACGGTTCTCCTGGTGGCATTCAACTTCCTCATTGGTGAGCAAGTTGAGGTTCCTAAAAGTGCTGAGCTGGCAAGCTGGTCCTGACAGCCCGGAACCACCCCCTGGTACAGCCCAAGAGATTCCAAAGTGAATCAGCAGAAAATGACCTAAGAACTTCTAAAGTGAGCCCACTTTTCCATCTGCATCATAATCAGAGGCCTGGGCCAGCCAGGCCCCAAACCCAGCAGTTCGCTTACATCAACAACAGCCTCTTACAAGCCCCTAATCAAAGACAGGAAGCAAAGAAAAAAAGATCCTCTCAGAGCAGTTAATTTACTGCCCTTGGAATGTCTTCTGTTTGTAAATGCTTTCCTTCAGCTAGCCGGCAGGTTTCATCTGGAATGCAGATTTTCTCTGACTGCTGGGAAGGAAAACCGACTGGACTGGTTTCAGATTACTACCATTTTTAGCTCTGCCCTGCCTGGGTACTCTACAAACAGGTACTTAGAAAAGCACGCCCACCACACCCAGCGTCCACCTACCAAAGGGCAGCAGAATAAACAGCCCTAGCCCTGTGGGAGTGACTTCTGAGTTGTGGACCAACCTCTGTTTTTTTTCTGTGCCTCAGCAGTGACTCCCTCAGTGAATTACAAATCCCAGTGGCAGAAAGGACTTTTCTCTGCTTTGGTGTTGTAACCAAATAAATGGACATGGCATGGCATGATTTTAGCACACAACCTCCCTTCTTGGACCAAGTCATTCACCCAAGATCCCCCACGGATCTCTACTTCTGTAAAGGTCTAAGATATGTATCAGTTTGGTCTCCACTGTCCATTTTGTGCAAAATAGCCAAATCAAAGCAACCCAGCACACATCAGATAAACCAACATATAATTCGGAGGGTATGGGATAGGAGGATCCTAGATGTCCAGTTACCTCTAGAACAGCTTCCTGTCAAACCCAAAAGTCTGAGGGATTCTGGTTGCAATAACGCATTTTTAACAATGTATGCCTGGAAAAAAAAAAAAAGAAAGAAAGAAAGAAACTGCAAATAAAGGGAGTATATAGTCCACCAAACCTTATAGGAAATTACAAGCCCTAATTAGTTCCAACACTGACATTTTGGGAATACTAACTGACCTGACAGGACTTTAAATGACAAGGTGTTAGGAATGTAGCTCAGTCAGTAGGATGTGTGTGTGCCAAGCTTGCACACACAGCTGTAGACTCAGTCGCCAGCACAGCAAAACAACAAAATTAAACAAAACAAAGTAAACAGCAGGGCAGGGCAAAAGAAAAAGAAAGAACAATCTGAGGGTGCCTTTTACATCTCTGATAAATGCTTCCTGCTCTAGAGGACATGCTGGTTGATAAAAGTCTGTCTTCTCTGAGACTGTGGAAAGAAGAGATCATCGCTCCCGCTTCATGAGCTGCACACACAGAACACAGCACTAGGGCTACGCGAATAGGGAGAGGGGACGAGAAGACACACAGCCTGGCATGCTTGGTGTTTTCCTTTTCTCTGAGGATGTGTTATGTGTTCAGATATAACTTAGGACTGATTTCCAGAGTAAGTTTTCAGGGACTTCAACAGATTTGAGCAAATATATACGCTGGCAGGGCTTGTAAAGTGTGCACCATAGCACTGGACAGACATACCAGGTTTCGGCATTATTCACATGTGTCAACATGGTTTCACAGAAAATGGACCAGGAGACCATTGGACTGATACCCTCTGTGCTGGATAGTAAGGCTTTATCAGACTATGTTAAATTAAGAAGTCAAAGTCAAGAGAAGGTAATTGAGCAGAGCTTCGCCGAGTATCAGGTGGGAAGGAATACAATAATACCTAGATTGGGCATTTACTATGTGCCCAAGCATTGTAGGACATGCTTTGCATATAGTAAGTCATTAGATACAGACAGCTGCTACAGCTTGGAACTTCTCCTGCTAGAAAACTGATACACAAAAAGACTAAGTAACTCATGTTTACAGGGTCAATAATCAAAGGAGCCAGGATTTGACTCGAGGATTCACGCTTAACCATCCTCTAGAATCCCTAAGCAGGCTTCCTACCCTCACAGGATACCACACATGTCAGGGTCTTAAAAGACTAAGGCGGTAGACTCTTATAACCATCTGAGGGACACTTTCTTCTTTGAGATGACACAGACATGGAGGTCACAAAAACTTATTGACAGAGAATGACTTTGCTTTTCCATTGCGGGGGTGGGGGTGGATCTTTAGGGCAAAATATTTAAATATTTATTCAAATTATTTATTTAGGAGAAATTATTACAGAAAAG
Source organism: Acomys russatus (assembly GCF_903995435.1). NCBI lineage: Eukaryota > Metazoa > Chordata > Mammalia > Rodentia > Muridae > Acomys > Acomys russatus. The sequence goes on along the minus strand of NC_067140.1, from coordinate 49,806,597 downwards.
TCAAATGAAGGAAAAATGAAAGAAATTTCTGGCAGAGGAGTTTCTAAGAGAGGAAAATGCCTCTGAATTCTCCTTGTTGAGAAGCTTTGTAGGGTACAGCAGAAACTGGGCAGAGGATGGGGTCATCTCTACTGATATTAACTTTCTGGGTTTTCAAGAGCGAAGACAATGGAAGGCCTAGACTCACTATGCACTATGCACTTGGCACACCACCACGGCCCTGCCAGGGAGATTATCACTAATGTGCATGGGCTGCCCACCCGGTCAGGGGAAGAGGAAGCCTCTCTATTCCTGACTCTAGCTTTGACCTTGACTGTCTGCTAGCTGTTAGTCACTTGGCCAGGGTTACTACCTTCAGACTTCGCAAATGTTTTGGGACTGTCAATTACACTAGGCTGTGTTTATTCTCTTATTTATGTGACCAGCTTGGAGCTTTACCATGGCAGAGTTAACGCCATCCCAGCCACTAAGGAGTAGCTGCCTCAGTTGCCTCATATTTAGCTCCTTATCCACAGAGTGCTCTGAGGTGCTCTCCTAGCACAAAGCTTCTAGTTAGAAGCCATCCTTTCTTACAGTTAGCCTGTCACAATCAGCTGCATTAGGAGCAAGAATTTACAAAAGGACAATGCCGCTTTGCAGTCATTCCTCAAGAGCTTCAGTGCAGCCTGCTGTTGGTAGCCCAGAGCTCTGTTCTTTCTCTTCTTATTCAACTTCAGTTGCCATGTTAACCTTTAACCTTCTGTTTAACTCCAGTCTCTGTTCCCACCATTATGTATATCCACAGCTTGCACTATCTATGATGGGTCCCTTTCCATTACAAAGTACAGAGAGCTATCTATCTTCTGTATCAAAATAAATGCAGATAGAATAAAGGCCAAGGGTGGACTGTACTGAGTCCAGGGAGTACCATGAATTCACCAAATGAAATATAATGCAATGTTGGGAGAGCAGAAGAAATTATGACATCGAAAATTGTGAAGTTTCATCTAAAAGGAACATAAGATTATGGAAGGATATGTATAAATCTGAGGCTGAATTTGGACTTTCGGTAATGACAAGTCAAACATTTTGACCTCATTTTAAAGATAAAGCTAAGAGGAGTTAAACAGCCACTACCAGCCTATCCTTCACAAATGGCAACTCTAGAAAGGAAATGAGATTCCCCAGCTTTTTCCTCGCCCTGCAGCACATTGCCCAGTGGCCAGGAGATCTTACCCATCGCTTCCCACATCTTCTAACTCCTTACTTCTAACTAGTTCAGAGTAATGTGAACTAACCCTGAGAGTCCACAGTAATGTAAGTTAAGCCTAAGCCCTCCCTAGGCATCTCCTAAATTATACCAGCCCCAAATAATAACTATCAACTCCATCTTCTAATCAGTTGAACAGAAAACAGGCCATGTAGCCAGGCAGTAATGGCCCATGTCTTTAATTCCAGCACTCGAGAGGCAGAAACAAGTGCCCCTCTGCGTTCGAGGCCAGCTCTGTCTACAGACCCAGTTGCAGGATAGCAAGGGCTATCCAGAGAAACCCTGTCTTGAAAACCAAAACATAAGCAAACAAATAACAGCAACAACAAAACTACATATACACTTTGAAAGGATGAGTCCCAGTGATTAAGGCCTTTTCCTATTGAGCAGTAAAAAATAGTTATAAGACTGGTTCTACCATAGAAACTGGCTACATATTGACAACAATGTAAAAACAATTAAAAGGAGAATGAGGTTGGACAAGCAGTTGAACTTGACCAGAGCAAATTGTGCATGATCTTTCTGTGGACAAGGGCTGTATGCAGAGTTGAGCATGGTTCTGGTTCTTAGGCTCCTTCCAAGCTCAGCACCTATAAGATTGCTCCTGGACATATGACATAGGCTCCCTGTGCTGCAGCTTTTGTCACCTGGAGACTGATTAAAACAACAGTACCCATGTCATGTTGACTATGACGATTAAACAAACAACTATATGTGTCTGATATTCCCCCTCCATACCTGCTCACAGTATTTCATGAGCACTGCAGGCTTTCATGGGAAAGAAACAACTTTCTTAGTGATGTCAACCTATATATAACAGACTAGTGTTTTGTTTTGTGTTTTTGTCAGTAGGAAACAAGCATTTACAGTCCAAGCAAGGAGTTGCTCACTGCCAAGAATCCAGAAACCATGCTTTTGAAAAGAGGGACTAATGGTCTCCCAAATCACTTTCTCATCTACTCTTCAAGTGAATTGGACTCCAGAGTCAATTCTTTCAAGGGATTCCTTTAAGTGTTTCAGGGCCAATGCTGTCAGGGTTGGATTTTCTATCTCTTTCATCTTTGGAGAGTGATTAGCTTAAGGGTTTCTCAGATGATTCTGCAGAAGGTCACTAGGTTCACTCTATTCCTTATTATATTGCTTAGTCCAAGATGATTTTCAAACCAACTCAACCATTTTTGGGTTGGCCTCCCAACTCAGATCTGTAGATTTGGAGTGTCGTTTTATTCCTCTCTCCAATGTCTGCTAACACGTAATGATAGCAAGCCTGTAAGGACAATCACAAATCTGAGATTCCCCATCCTCACTATGCCATGACAGCTCTGAAACTCTTATTTTTTGTCTTTAAGTCAATTCATTAGACTTCAAAGGTGCTACTCTATTTATAATTCTTTACTCTTACAGATGTGAAAAGTAAGATCAAGTTGGACATTACAAAGTTGGTAAGGTTCTTACTATCAAATATTTCTAAGACTGAATTCCTCCAGGCAGTGTCAAATATCTGAAAAGGGGACTCACTTTTAATGACAAAATGATGGGGAAAAAAATACAAACAACCCTGTGATGCAACTTGTATGGCTGGGGGTGGGGGACAGCCATTAAGATACAGAATTTCATGGGCCACATTTCTGAAGGACTTTGGGGGTTTTCCAAAGCAAAGGAGAAAAGCTTTGCTGTGCCACAGGGACAACTGTGATAGAAGCCATAGAGTCTGTGGAGAAATCATTTCAAAGTTGATTCTGGGACAAGCTACCAAGAGGGTCTGGAATCTAATAAGGTACTTTTGCCTAATGCTGCTTGCTTCTCCTCTTTCCCAAGAGCAACACCAGACAGCTCTTTGCTGCTATGACTAGGTATCTGTTTCCTTCCTTCCTTAATTATTATATTATTACATAGGATATGTAATTATGGAACTCATTAGGACATTTTCATACATGTGCATCACTGTTCTTTGTTCACATTTCCGTCCTTCAACTCATGGTCTCTTCCTGCTCCTCAGGAGAACTCGACACCACCTTCTGATTTACATGACACTGATAGAGAGATGGAGTTAACATTTTAAAAAGTCTAGATTCTGCAAATGAGAGGCAAATTTGCAATACTTGTCTTGCCATTTCTTTTCATCATTACCTAGTTATCCTGAGAATTAGTTCAATTCCCAAATTCTAACTCCCCAAATTCATTATATATATTTTTAAGCTTAAAGGAGTAAATAGAAAAGGCTATGGAGGATGGAGATATACCTACAACAAAATGAAGATGGGAATGCTAGCTGTGGTAGCATGTATCTATAATCCCAGCATTTGAGACGTGGAACAAATAGAAAGAAAGGTTGAGAGCAGCCTGGGCAACATAGCGAGTTCAAAGCCAGCCTGGGCTGCATCTCGAGTTCCTATCTCAAAATACAAAACAAGAACTGGGTAGGAACCAAGCTCACTAGTAGGATGCTTGCTTAACACATCAAGATGCTAGATTCAATCCCCAGCATCACAAAGAGGAGGATGGGAAGGAAAGGAGGTAAGGAGGAAAAGATAGATGGATGACAGAAGCATGCACAGAGGACGGTAGAGACAACCAGTGTTTCTGAATGCCACTGAGGTCCAAAGCAAGCATTATGCATGACAGGTTCTTTGTGTAATTTTTCTTGTGCCTAAATTTGCCCCACAATACTCTGAGAAAGGATCTTTAGTCCCACTTTTTAGATTAGCTCTGATCAATGCAAGTGTGTACAATAAGGGAAATATTCTATTTCTTGCCCTCTAAACAGTCAACAATAGCCCCACTCAGGTGGTCTCTATGCACCTAAAACACGGCCAGTGACTAAGAACTGAAGTTTTTTAACCATACTTCATTGTACTTCATTTAAACAGCCCCACGTGCTAAGCAGCCACTCGACTGCGCACTGCTATAGATGCTGCAGAGTGTTTCCAAGAAATTAGGTCAAGTCTGAGATTAGATTCCCAAGGAATGGCAAAGGTAGTTTTTGTATTGGATCTATCTAATTATAAGTGTTTCCTATTTTGCTGTGTGTGCGCAGTTTTTTTAAAGCTATAGTGTAGCAGTTTTCTATTGAAACGCTAAAAGGGAGGCAAAAGAGATCACCTTAAAAAACAAAAACAACAAAAAACAAAAATAAAAAAACAACCCCAACTTTTGTTTTAATTTCTTTAGTTTGGTAACTCAATACTGCTCTGTTTCCTTACTGTGTTGGTTACTGTTTTGTTTCCTTGACACATCTGGAGTCATCTGGTAAGAGGAGTCTTCTGGTGGTTTGAGTAAAAATGGCCCCATAGGCTCACAGAGTCATTGGTTAGTCAGCAGAGAGTAGTCCTGCTTTAAACAGGTGTGGCCCTGTTGGAAGTAGTGTGTCACTGTGGGTGGGCATTGGGGTTTCAGACGCCCATGCCAGGCCCAGTGCCTCCCTCTCTTCTTGCTGCCTGTGGATCCCCGTGTAGAACTCTCAACTTCTTCTCCAGCACCATGCCTGCCTGCATGCTGCCATGCTTCCCTCCGTGTTGATAATGGACTAGATCTCTCAAATTGTAAGCAAGCAAAAATTAAATGCTTACAGCAATAGTAACCCTAACAAAGACAAACCTCAACTGAAAAAAAAATATTGCCTTTATCAGATGCCCCAAGACTGTGGGGCACGGTTCTTGATTAATGATTGATGTGGGAGGACCCCGCCCACTGTCTTCTACAGGGTAATAATGCAGGTGGAGTAGGCAAGTAAGAAGCATCCCTCTATGGCTTCCACTTAAGTTTCTGTCTACAGGTTCCTGCCCGGAGTTTCTGCTCCCACTTCCCTCTGTAATAGACTGTGATTGTGATGTGAAAGCCAAAATATAAGGTCCTTTCTCCCCAAGATGCTTTTGGTCATGGACTTTTATCAAAGCTATAAAAAGGAAATTAAGACACTTTGCCTCCTAGCTCATTTAGTAACTGCACAACAAGTGCCCAGCAGAAGGGAAGGACTCCAGCAATCCATATGAATGCCAGGCTCTACTATGACTTATGGACGCTAAACTCTTAACAGTTATGAAATGCTCCACCTGCAATCCTTACATAAAATCGAGAGTCAGCACAGCCGTAAGAAAAGGCTCAGGAAACTCACAACCTAAGGGTAACAGTAGAAATTATGTTCAAATTTGAAAACAGAACAGTTCTGGTCCAGTGAATAATGTTGATGAAACTACTGCCCCATAATATTATCCTCCCTGTCCCTAGGTTTTGTGATGACTTGGGTCTGAAATGCCCCGCCCAAAGCTCATGGAGTTGAAGCTTTGGTCCCTTATGAAGTAGCCCTCCGAGGAGATTTAGGGAGATGACTGGATCAAGATTAATCTATTCAAAGCTTGATGGGTTAGTGGACCGTGGTGAAAACTGAAATGAGTCTGGGCCTAGTTGGGGGAAGCAGGTCACGAGGGGTACGCCTCAGAATAGTTTGTTCCTAAATATACTGGATGCCAACTTGACACAAGCTAGAATCATCAGAAAGGAGGGAGCCTCAATTGAGAAAATGTTTCCATAAGATTGGGTTGTAAGCACGCTGTAGGTCACTTTCTTAGTTAGCGATTGATGGGGGAGGCCCATCCCATTATGGCTAATAATATCCCTAGGCTGGTGATCCCAGGTTCTATAAGAAAGCAGGCTGAGTAAGCCATGAGGAGCAAGTCTTTAAGCAAGCCATGGCTTCTGCATCAGCTCCCGCCCCCAGGTTCCTGCCCTGTTGGAGTTCCTAACCTCACTGATTCTGATAGTGAACTGTTACATGGAACTGTGAATGAAATAAACCCTTTCCTCCTCACGTTGCCCTGGATCATGCTGTTTCATCACAGCAATAGTAACCCTGACTAAGACACTGAGCCTTCATGCCTCTATCTCTACCTCCCTCTATACCTACAGACAAATGTCAGGAGTTGAGTAGCCTAACTTGACCATGTATTCCCATATATACAGTCTACATTATCACACACCTAAAGTAATGGAGCCAGCTGACCACAGGCTGGCATCTCTGAAACCATAGCAGAGAATAAGCTCGGTTTATGTCAGATATCCTAATGGAAAGCTGACTAACATAATATGTAAATCACAGCCCCGCTTCCCCTTGCCAAGAAAGACCTTTGGTGTGCTTCTTACTGAAAGGGTGCACACACACTTTGTAAAGAGGGGTTATTTTGAGTGGGTGTATCACTTGGATTAACAATATCAATCCTGTCAGTTTCAAGCTGCACTGCCTGAGGAAGGGAGAACCTCAAAGGAAGCCAGGAAACCCAGAGCCCAGAGGGTAGGAACTGGTGACCTGCATACCCTAGAGAACTACTCCCATGTTTAACGAGGTAAAATGAATGGAAAACCAAGAGGCATCTAAATATGTTTTATTTTTATTACATATCCATATAGGTACTTATGTCAATATATATTTAGATAAATATATTTTAGTACTTATTTGCAGGAAAAGAACTTTCTATTTAGTAATGCCTCTCAAAAGCTGCAGAATACTTGTAGGAAATAGAAGTTTAGTATAGGAAATAGTCCTAAATGTTGAGGGGCACAAACAAATACTATCCCAAAACTAAAAACAAATTCAACATTCAATAATGAGAAAATGATGAAATTCTGGCATACCCGTGATATCATGCAGGCACTTAAAGCTTATCTGTTAAGACTTCGAAACAGCATGGAAACGCCATAAAGAAAGGAGGTTGTAATATCCAGCATGCTTACTTAAACAGAAAATCTTCACTGAAAAAAGTCATAAACAGTGAAAAATAAAAGAAAATGCATTAATGTTTCACAGTGGTGTCACTCTGCTGAGACAATGAGTTGCAAGCACCTCTGTGTTTCAGATAGTTTTCAAGGACTGTGTATGATTCCGGCAATTGTTATAAATTAAGGAAAGAAATAATCCCATTCACACAGAAGAAAGAAAACTAGCATTACATGCTTTATCATATTTCCAACAAAACAAAACTATAATCATGAAAGGGAAAGGAAGCAGCCTTTCAAAGTCCATTTGGGCCTGCTGTTTCCAGTCTACAATCTGTAGCCCTTGCAGCTTAAAATAGCTCACCAATAGATGTCACTGTTGCTCTTAGTGTGCATCCCAGCTTTGACTTTGCAAGTAAGGACCCAATCAACTGTCAGTTTGTTTGTTCCCTTTCAACTCTATTCTCTCTCTCTCTCTCTCTCTCTCTCTCTCTCTCTCTCTCTCTCTCTCTCTCTCTCTCTCTCTCTCTCTCTGTCTCTCTCATTGCTCCTCATACCTGTGGAGGCCAGATTGTTAGATTCTCTGGAACTGGAGTTAGGTTGTTGTAGCTGCCATGTGGGTACAGTAGGATGTAAACCCAGGCCCTTTGCAAGAGCAGGCAGCACTCTTAACCACTGAGACAGTTCTCCAAACCTTCAAATCTCTTTTTATGAAAACGAATGTCACGCTAGGTGGTGGAGGCGCACGCCTTTAACCCCAGCACTTGGGAGGCAGAGGTAGGTAGATCTCTGAATTTGAGGCCAACCTGGTCTACAGAGTGAGTTCCAAGAGAGCCAAAAAACAATGAATATCAAATATTTTTCTGAAATGACTACAGTGACTATTATTGAATGGTTATGAAAAAAAATCAAGTTTTACTCAATGGTTACTACCCATCTAAAACTGACAGAGCTAACACATGCCTATGAAAACCCATAAAATTACCTAGATGATCATAGGCCTACCTCATACTCACCGAACATGTAGTTTCGGATTAAAATATAATAAAGCAGAGGACAAGAGATTGTAAACAGGCATCAAAATAAAGACAAAACAGAAAAAAACCACAGGGAACTGTGGAGAAAGAGGGCAGTGAGAAATGGAATGGTTTGGTCAACTCTATCAGGTCATCAAAAACTGGAAGTGGCTAAGCCTGCCTCCTGCTTTGTATTGGGGACTCAATGCTTCTGTATCAGTGGCTGTGTGAATGAATGAGACCGGAGAAGCCTATGTTTTTAAATGGGTCACCCTGTATTTGGCAGGTTTCCCACCAACTTGTTGGGCTGTTATTTGAGCAGCTGGAGAGAAAGAAAGGTTTATAGGTGTGCAGTGAAGACAGGTGACTTGGGTTTCACTGGAAAACGCAGAGCATATCTGTCAGCTAGCATATGTTATTCATAAATTTTCAGTACAGTGATATTAAGTGACTTGCGGCAAATTGTTTTCTTCCCACAGGGAGGTTTAGGCATTGGAGATAATGAGACAGAGTACTCTGGAAAGAAACTATAGACTGTCACCTTCTGGTGCACAGATTTTGTCTTGGTTTGCTGTAGCTCATTGATTTTTTTTAAAACAATGATCCACATACAGAATACAACTTCAGCAACTTTACATATACAATTTACATTTTGTACATATTAAATGAGCCTCTGCAGGACCACAAAGAACCACGGGATAAGCACGGAGATTCCTACTTACGTTGAGATCCAAGTACAATTCACTTCTGCTTGACTTTTCTTTTTCTTCGTGGATCAGAAATGGACAAGGTGGTCCGGCTCTGTAACCCAGGACCCAAGCACCTCCATCCTTATAGGGAGGGTCTTTAGCTGTCGGCTCATTGAAGCTGTCACAGGGAAAGCCTTCAGAGGCGATACCTAAGTGAACACAGGGAACAGTGTCAAATGACACAGCAGAAAGATGAAATACAGTGTGGTCAGCAAGTTTGGAGATTCTACAAGGCACTGTTCCTGTTCTGGCTTCACTTTCTAGTTTATACTTGTAGAGTTTGTTGTCCTTGGAAAGGGCTTTTCCCAGTTGCTTTTTGGGGCTCTTTGCCCTCATCATCGAAAGCTCTTTCCTATGCTCCTAAGACCTGCTTGCCAGTCCAGGGTAAGTGATTTCTGCCATGCACAATAGAATCAGAGGAGAAGCCTGGGAATACAGGCAGGAGTTTTCACTCTAACACTCCATGGTGTTACTCAAGCCAAGGCATTTGCCAAAGCAACTTTTTTTCACCTGTTTCAGTTGTTTTCTCGGATGCTTAATGACTCTGTCTGCTAAAATTGGCCTAGTCCTGGAAGCTTCTTAGCCCTCTTACAATCTAACCTAGGACTAGAATGTTTTCAGCCTCTGAGACTTACTGCTTAATAAGCTCGCCCTTTCTTGTTTTTACTGAGCTCTGGGCTGGCTGGTTCAACTCAGCTCTTCTGGCTCAGACTCTGCCAGCAGCTGACTTACTCAATCTGGCTTCTCTCTTGGCCTCTGAATGGCTCTGCTTGGCCTCAAACTAACTCCAGCAAGCTGCTCTAGTCTCCTGGCTCCTTCTCATTTTCTGGCTCCTTCTTTATCTAGCTTGTTTTCTCTTCAAACTGTCTCTGTAGCTCTGTCTTGGCAAAACTGCTCTGTCTGTCTGTCTGTCTGTCTCTCTCTCTTTCTTTCTCTCTCTCTCTCTCTCTCCCTCTCTCTCTCTCTCTCTCTGCATTGCCCCCTAAAAATACCTTCCCTTTCTCTTTTCATGAGATTTGGTCATATCCTATTCTGTCAAATTTTGACTGATCCATCATTCTTTGTGCTACTCAATTAAACATCACTTTCAAACATAAGTGTTTCCTTCTACAAACTAACTTTACCTTCATTGTTTGGGATTAAAGCCATGTACCACCATGCCTAAGCTTTTCTTAACCTGATACTTGCTCTAAACCAGGCTAGCCTTGAACTTAGATCTGCTTGCCTCTCTCTCCTGGATTAAAGGCGTATTTGTATTCCAGCCAGATCATATAGACCTAGAAGGTATTTGGAAGTGATCTCTTGCCAGAGCAGCCGTGTTCTGAATTACCATTCCTCTACAGGCACTAATGTATTTGTTCTTGTGGGGCTGAACCTGTGTCTTATTTCTAGGGATGGAAGCGTCTTGTATGGTGCACACTAGCATGTGTGAGTTTGACAATGAGGGAATGCTGCAGGAGTAATTCATTTGGGACTGAATTTGTCATCTCCAGAATAGTCAGCTAAACTCTTACCTAAACTATGTCAGGGTGACAGTATGGCTCTATTCAAATTTTAACATAATGTAGAGTTGGGAAACAGCAGAGTTCCTGGGGCCGGGGGGGGGGGGGGGAGGACAGTAAAGCACAGAGAAAGTAAGTAACAGTCAAAGCAATGGCTGGAAGGCAGCTGAGCACTAGAGGCTCCTAGAAACTATGTACGGGGCCTCTGCCTGGTATTCTTGAGATGACAACACATGTTCTAAGATAAAAGGATGTCATGCTCAAAAACAGCCACATGCCCTGTCCCTTGGTGCATCATACTTTATGTCAGCTTACTGAAGAACTTGAAATGTCCCTTGGTTGAAGAAAAAAAATGAGCACCCATCCCCCAACTATCAAATGGTATTTCCCCAAGCTTATTATTTGGTCATGGGATCCATTTAAAGAGACGTCTGCTGAGCCAAATACATTGTGAGCTATTAGTGTTCCACTGGAATGCAGTTTGGAAAATACTAGATTAGATCAGTGACAGACAAGCCTCTCGAGGTACTCGAATTCCTGGTCCTCTGTGAATCCCTGGTAAGCAACCTCAGCACAACCTGAAGCAGCCAGGTAGACAGAAGAGACTTAGGCTCGATGGTGTCTTTTTGCAAGACGGATCACTGGATATGTGATAGGGTGTTTATTATACATAATCCCTGTAAGAGAGGAGCTCTGGCGGCGATCCAAAGCCAGCGGACGGCCTCTGCCATGCTGAAAACCTGACTCACAGGGAACCCAAGCTGAGAATAACTCGGTGAACAAAGGGCTGTGAGGCTGGATGCTTCTCTTACGTGGAAGTAGCATTTGAAGAGTCAGAGAAGTTGAGAACACCTGAGGTTTTGATTTCTGTTTGCTTGCTCAGTTCGCTTCGTTGAGTTTTAATCACCCTACCAAGTGACAGGGATAGAGGTCACAGTGTTTCCATAGCTGCCCATTGAAGGCTGTTCAAAACACACTTTTAGCCACCAAGAAAAAGCAGAGTCCAGGACATCAGGCATCCATTGTCATCTCTGCCAAATGTAGGGTGTCTAGAAAGCGAGCTCAGGCAGTTTCTCCATAAGGACACAATGCCTCAAGAGGAGTTTCTGTCCAACTGAGGTTCCCTCACCTGTGTTTTGACTTATGGAGTTGTACCCTGTGCAGTGTCCCTAATTCCTGTTCTGGGCAGGTGGGTGGGGGTGCGCTAGTGCCTAAAAGAACCTCGAAGCATTTCCACAGACAAACCTGAAAGGAAGTCATCACTGTGATGACCTGAAACTCATGTAGCTCCAGTGGCTGTGGGATGGCTCAGCCCTCTCCTAGACCATTTCTGTCCCTGCTGTTAAGAAAGGAGGAAACACATCCTTGTGAAGCAGTGGAGTGCTAGAAAGACAGCGTCTCACTTCCTGAGTAGGTACTTACTAACTAGGCCCCTCACTTAGGTCCCTGCACTCTTCATTTGGCTGTGGAGGGGGAATGCTGGTTTTGGGTAAAGGTTATATGGATTAATATAACTATATAACACATGACATATGCCACAAAATACATTGTACAGCACCCCAGGTAAGACAGTCATTTTATCAGAGGCATATTGTCTGGTGAGACTACATTTATCATTACAGTATGAATAGTGGTGTGAAAGGCTTGGTGAATTCACACAATAGCAAAGGCTTGGTGTTCCCAGAAAAAAAGACATGTGTATACATGTGCATGTGCGCAAACATGCAAACACACTCACACACCTGCAGTGTCTAGCCAACACCACATTAATGAGGTGAGGCATGAAATCCAGTTGACTCTTTATACAAAGGAAAAACAACAGAAAGCTTAAGCAGAAACATTAAAATTAATTCTGGAGTTGATGCTTATTTTAAAGAGCCAATTTATGATGCCTATTATCTAACCAGACAATAAGCTACAAAGAAAACATGCAAGATAAACCATGGCACATGATAATTTTGACAAGGATTACTAGGACAGGAGAGGACCACAGGCAGATACAGGCTACATGGGATATTATCTCAGAAGTTTGACAAACTAAGTATAGAGGACAAATTCAACTTTCCAGGAAAAATGAATAGATAACAAATGTATAAAGTAACTTCTGAATTAAGAGGTTTAATAATGTAAGTACAAATGGCTTGTAAAATAACTTACTTGTCTATATTTATTGAAACAGGGCATGTCTGTATTATTCTTTTCAACTGAGTAAACAAAAAAGCAAAAACAAAAAACAAACAAACAAACATCCTAACTTGAAACAAGTAAATTTGTCAGACCAGTCAACTGTCACTTAAATTTTAATACAAACAGATTTTCAAGGTGTTAGATTTACATTTCTGAAACACTGAAAGTCATCAATTTAATCAAATGTCTTTCCTTTAATGTGCACATTATAAGCCTAATTTTATTAAATATTTATTAGTTGTTTTGTTTCTCAAAAGCACATCAGCCCTTTGATTGGTCACAGATACACGCAGAGGTTAATTTGACAGGTGATCATGGTTAATAGGACATACAGCACAGATACACAAAGGGTAAGATGGCTTACCTTTGAACGTCTGTGCTTTTCCCAACCATTGAAATGATGAGCTGCACTTTGCTGACGCTACCCTACAACATCAGCCTGGGGGAAGCTGTCAGCAATCAAAACAGTGGAAGCAGACAGAAGGAAAAGGTAATGTGCCATTTACAATGGAGGCAGTATTCAAAATCCACCTTCCCCAGATGCAGTCAGTCTTTCTGCCTGTGAAACAAGGGTTGCTGTTTCAATTCTCTGCTCCCTCCCTGCTTTGTCAGCATGGACTCAGAATCTTACTCTTGTCTCTGTGACTCCTGTGAGAGTCAGTTTTGTATAATCACACACATGTTAGATGTGGCCATGAAACCTGGTCTGGCTGAATGAGTATGGGCAATGTGATAGTGCACAGCTCTGTACACAATTATTCACACCCCGACCCACATCTCTGGTAAAAAGGATAGTCTCATGGCTAGTTTCAGTCAGAGTCCATGCTCTAGTGTCATGCCTCAACTCCCATTATCATGGTGGTAAATGATAGCACGTAACAAAACTAACAGTGTGGGTAGAATTCTGAGGGAAAAAAAACGAGATCTTGTCAATCCATCCCGGAAGAAACACGAGCAAGGACCGCCAGGTTCTCACCACCTGAGATGGATAGCCTCAGGAGGAAGGTGTGTGTGTCTAAGGAGAGGAAGGCTGATGGTAGATCAGGTGGTAGGAAGAACTGGGAGGTGGGCTTCAGCAGTTTGAGTCTCTACAAGGGAAGGCTCACAGCTATCAAATGGATGAAATGTTTGAATGTTCAAAATGATACCTAACATCAAACTAAATGGAACACTAAAGTAGAAAGGGTTCTTCTCCGTCTCCCTGTCTACACACCCATTCTACAGCTGAGGGAACCAAGCCTTAGAGGATTTCAGTATTTCCAGCACTCTTACTTTTACTTAGTGGCAAAGTTTGAATAAAAATCCAGGTTCTCAAACATCTCCCATGCTGCTTAGAGAAGGACATTATTTATTGCCAGTCCACAGATGGGAATGCTACCAATTCACAGAGCACAGAAGATGGTGTGAGTGGCTAGGAGCCCAGGTTTTGGCAGGTGAGCCTCTAAAACTAATTGCTAACTTTGAAGCTACAGAACACCCTCACGTCATTATTTCCTCACCAATAAAAGTCAGATAATAAGGATAAGCCTGGTAAGGAACTGGAATCCAAATTATTTTCTCCGGGGAAACTTGCTAGGCTGTGGGTGTATGAATTGTGTGAAGTGTGCAAATAAGTCCTGGTTTAATAAATTAATACATGCAATGGAGGTACACTCATGTGAATGAAGGGGAACTTTTTATCAAAGCAGTTAAAAAGAATAATTGAGCTCATAAGAGTTTATAGAAGCACTCCAGTAAAGTAGATCCCAAGTCTCTTCAAGCTCCCAAAATAGAAATCATATCATCTGATGCAATAGCTTTGTCAGGCAAGTGGCTGATAGGCTCTGAAAACAATAGATCCTCAGGGGTCTGCATGGAGACAGGAAGACATTTCTTCGATGAAGGTCAAATACATGATACTTGAATCATTAACCCTATTTATAGGCATAGCTTCCAATGAAATTGCACTTTAAAGAGATCTATCAATATACACTGTGATGATATTTACATTAACCTTCTCAAAATGGCCTTTTCCTGGGAGGTATATGGACTGGCAAATAAGGAAAAGCATTTACAAATGTAATTACACTGAATATTCTAAGGGTCACACATTTAAAGCAGCACAAATGATGCTAAGAATAGGTAAAGACTAGGGGTAGAGTCATCTGGATAAGATCTGGTGTAAAATAAAACATGTTCAGAAAGTTGTAGGCGTCCTGAGACAGGTCTCAGACAGTAGATGCTCAAGAAAACAGATGTTGGTACTTCAAATGTCTAAGTTATCCAAAAACTGGGTATGTTGGTTTAAGGAATATACTTACTAAAAACATTCTGAAGCAAAGCCAACACCACAGAAAGCACACACTTTTAGTCACCAAAAGTAAAACCAAATAGTATTTTCTTTCTTTTCTTGTAATATTAGTCCAATTATTATGTGGATGGCTGCACAGTAGGAAGGCTGGGTTTAAAAAGACATGTAATGATTGAAAGCGAGATGATAAAGGAAAAACTGTGAAGTACTAAGCATTGGCTTATAAAACATACATATGAATGAAAAATGTAAAACTCTTTTGGAAATGATTTTGAGATTCATGGAACTGAGAACATAAACAGCTAGTGTCCATGGTAACATTTCAGGGATGCACATTAAAATATGGCTCTTAGCATGAAGTAAAAGAAGGTATGAAAGTGCATTCCATTATTTTATTATTGTTACCAAAAGAAAGAGAAAGACTGGCCCTTTGGGTCTAATATAGATTTTTCTGATACAAAATTCTGAAAGCAATAGTTTTAGGAGTAGGTTTTGGCCTTAACCTTAACGCCATGCCAGGTGTTTGGCTAGTTACTTCCACTGAGTTTTGTAAGCAGCACTGGGGTTATAAGGCAAGTCAGGCTGCCTGGAAACAACCTTTGTTCTTCTAGCCAGAGAAGCATGGCTAATGCCTTGAGTTCCCAGTGCTCCAAACTCCACAGCAAAACTCCCAGTTTCTCAAATCAACACCCTATGCCAAAGTGTCTTGGAAACCAAATTTTTTTTAACATCTCTTCACACTGTGCCGGCTATCATGCCTGAGGCTCCCAACAAATCAATTGTTCTAAGGGTGAGTATTGTCTGATATAAGGGATTTATATAAACTTTATATACATTACACAGGACTGGATAAAAATCTTCCCAAGGATCCTGAAAGTTTAGGCGCAAGTCTCCCTGCTTTAAAGGTGGAAGAATAGTGACAGAGGAAGTTAGTCTTGCTCAGGGTGGAACAGGAAGTAGTAGAACTGAATTTAGAGCCCATTGTGCAGGGTTAACCTCCTGCCATACACAGCTAAGCCAACCACGGGAGATGATTATGTTTAGCTGTGCAATGGAAAGCAGTAGGGTAATCCTTGGGAGAGTAGAAACGTGTGAGGTGAGCCACACGACTGCTCACAGTTTCTGCCAAAGAAATCTCATTTCTGGATTGCAAAGGAAAAACAAAGTGAGCCCTGGCAACTCATCCAACACTTTAAACATTCTAGCATGCATAGAAGTAGGAGCAGAGAGATTGAGCAGAAAATACTTAAAGGGATTTTAGCATTAATTTTTCAAGTCTGAAGAAGGTTATAAAACCATGGATTAAAACAGCTCAACTAACCACAAACAAGAGAAACACAATATATCAGTAATAAATAAAATTGCAGCACTCCTGTAATCTCAGCACTCTGGGAGGCAGAGGCAGGCCGATCGCTGTGATTTCAAGGCCAGCCTGGTCTATAAAGCTAGTCCAGGATAGCCAAGGCTACACAGAGAAACCCTGCCTCGAGAAACCAAATAATAATAATAATAAAACAACAACAATAATAAATGGGATTGCCAAGAACACTGATAAAAGATCTTCTATAAAAGCAATAGGAAAAGATAGGACACTAATACAAACCTCCAGTCAGAAGTAAAAAGGTAGAAGACAGAGAGTATAAACAGCACTTCAGTGAAATTACAAGGAATGGCAAAGAGAGAAATGGCATGACAAAGAGTCACTTCATTAACAAGTTATAACAATCCTTAATTTTTATTGCTTGTACCTAAAAAAGCACTTGAAAGTACATGAAACAAAGCTGCCAGAAATGAATAGGGTAATGTACAAATTCAAAATTATATAGAGATATAGTTATTATTACTCTCTTATTAAATTGCCACCAAAAAATTGACAGAAAACCAATGGAAAAGTCAGGAATGGGGGCTCATGCCTGTAATTCCAACACCCAGGAAGCTGTAACAGGAAGATCAGCATGAGTTCAAGTCATCTAAGCTCAGGACAGCCTGGGCTACATCGTGGGGCCCCCATCTCAAAAACAATACTGAAAGTCAATATACATAATGAAGTAGTAGATTTTTATCTAATAATTATAAAATATGCCATTCAATAATAGAAAAATACAGACACTTTTCAGACACATATATACTGCATCCCCAAATGTTTGAGAATTAGACAGCACACTTTACCTTATGTTAAAAAAAAAAAAAGATCACAAGAAAAATTAGATCTCAGGGTAACAGTTTATGTAGAAATGAAGGGAAATGTATAGACCTGCTCAATACTGAATGGCTCTCCCCCACACTGCTTAACAGCAATTTGCTTTAGACTAGGGGAATATTGGACACAGTGGACATGCCATTAACACAGAAAAGACCATATGCTTCCTGAACACTGCGATTGAAGCCTTGGCTTCCTCTCTTACTGTGCTCCCAGGATACTTTCAGTCTCTTGGTCAGCCATGTGTTAAACTCTGCTCTTGAAGAAACAAGACCATTGAATGCATTAGAGGTTCTTGGGAAGCCAGCCACCCCAGCTCACTCTAGAGTGAAGTTCCAGGCCAGCAACTTTACAAACGTTATCAGTCCAGTTAGTTTTTTCCTTCCCTGACCTGACATGGTCCAGACCAGCCAATGGCTACCAGTTAGCCTAGAACTTCTAACACCGAAAGCAAGAAGCTAGAAAACAAAAGGAGAAAGAGGCTGTGTCACCCCATGACTACTGCTCCACGATCTTGGAGACTGCTTTCTTCCACAGTCACAGCTCCCACTGCGTCCTCCTCTTCCATTCTACCAGTTCTTGTCGGTTGTTAACACTGGAAACTTGTGTCCCCTTCAAGCCTGAGAGTCTTCTTAAGGGCTGCTCACTCATGTTAGTTCCTACGAACTCATAAACTAGTGTTCATTTTCCTAACTAGGATATTCAGTTCATACCCAACTTCTAAGATTATCTTCAGTTTGGACTCACTGACCCTACCCTCCAACTTTCCTCCAGGAACTCTGACAAATGCTATTGGCGTTGGCAATGGTGTCTGTTTCCTGCCCTCTAACAAGCTCCTATTTGCTAATGCACATAGGCCCTTGCTATCTGATAGTCACCGAACTTATCTAGAATAATACCAGGAATGTAACTGCCCCATCTATTCCCCTGTGAGCTATGAAAATGATCAAACCCCCATCTTCTATCCTGACAGAGAACAGGAAGATCTGACACAGCCTGAAATAAGGCAATGACTTAAAGAAGCACACAGCTATCTTTCCCAGATGGAAACGATTCAATTGGAATGAAAGAGAAATATTTTTAAGATCAATACAGGCACGGGCCCAGGGAACTCCAGACATATTTGGTAGCAATACCATATCTGAATAGCAGCTACAATTGGAATCCCTGTGCAACTGAGCTTACAATGGGCTAGCTGTTCTCCAAAAGCCACCTAGTGTTCTGACTAACCCAAAAGGAATTCCAGTGGCAAAGTGCTAAGAATGAATCACCGTCTCTCTGCCTTCCCAATCTCTGATGTTGGCACAGATTTCTTCAGTTCCCTCAAGGCTTAGGGCACATCTTCAACTAACAGGGAGACTAATAAGATGCTTTTTTTCCTTCTGGAATACATAGGTATAAGAAGTCTGCATCCAAGTTCAAATGAATGGTTCTCAAATTCATTTCACTTGCTTTTAAGTATTTTTATTGTTTCTGATGCTCCCTGCAATGTATACTATGGTCAGAAAACAAAATATATCAAAAGCAAAGAGATTTTTGTGTAGGAGAATATTACAGGATATAGCATCTTTGAGCATGTTTTAGTCAGCTAAAGTACCACAGTTTCTTTTCATTACACCTTGAATTCATTTGGTCAAACATGAACTTAGTTCTAATCATTTTTAATTAACTAGCTTGTGTTTAGCATCACACCAATACTTGACACCCCCCAAGGGGACTGTTGCAATCATCAGTGTGATTTTGCTATGTCTTAAGGCTATTATAGCACCAGAAAACACAGCTCTGATTTAAATTGCATGTCAGTAGAAAAATCAATTTACTAAAAGAAAATTAATTCCAGAAGCCAAATTTTTATGAAAGCAGCAGATCCATAAATTGAGTTAAACCTATACTAAGAATAGAACTGAATATCTTTCTTGGCAAAAAGGACTTATCAATGTACTCAAATTCATGATAAATGTTCCCTGTGAAAATTTCACTGAATAGTAAAACAGGAATCTTTCAGCCTAGGGTTTCTGAGAAATCATAAATTAGTAAAGATTGGCAGTAATGCCTCAGTATAACAAAAGAGAAGTTCTGGACTGATGTGCATTGTAGTGACACGTGTATCAGGAGCCAGGCTTTTAATGTGGACATACACTTTACACAAGTAAAGCAGGAAATTGATGCTACCTTCCTTCATTTGAAATGAAAACACATACATGGGGGTGGAGGGAATGCACTCAATTCCAGGGAGAAGCCACAGGCCTGCTCACGCCCATGGAAGTTAGATGAGATGACTTTTCAGAGGACTCAGGATTGCTCAAACCAATTGGCAAAGGAAATAAGAACACATTGCTAGGGCAACTGGCAACATGAAGCTATTCCTGCAGCAATGTCTTCCAGCTAATTTAATCCTAAAATAGTTCTGGAATTTGCCACAGAATCGAGGACAGCGTGTATTACTGAAAGGGATAAAATAGTAAAGGAAAAATTGGATAATTTGATATAAAATAGTAAAAGTGTTACTTTGCTAAAGAGAGCTGACACTATTTCTTTGCAACAAAAATGGTTAAATCATGTCTATTTTTAAAACAATGCAAATTTGAGTCTCAATATTTGTACCCTTAAAAGAAAAAGCAATGAAGAAGTTGAGGAGACAGCTCAGTGTGTAAAATGCCTGCTATATAAGTATGTGAACATAGGTTCCAATCTCCAGGGCCTGGATAAAATGATGGCTGCAACAGCACGCATCTATGACTGCAGTAGTGAGCAGTGGGGCAGATACAGTCAGATCCCTGTAGCTTACTGGATAGGATAGCCAGCTTAACCACATGGTTGAACTCCAGGTTCAGTAAGAGACTCTGTCTAACTGAGTCTAAAGTTAAGTGATCAAGGACGACATCCATTGTACACACACACACACACACACACACACACACACACACACACACACACACGGGCAGCGAGAGCACCAGCCCATACACATGTATACATAACACATACATATATGCGAATATATATATTCACAAGGAGAAAGCTATGGCAGACATTTTCTGCACACATTATCAATATTTGTACTTGGGGCCAAGAGAGAAGCTTTGTCACTTGCCTGCGCCTAGCCCAGAGAAGGCTTTGACATTTTCTCATGAGTCTGACGCCTTTTGGTCCAGGCATGGTCATGCCCATACCAACAACACACATTCACTGAAGCCTTCACACACTCACCACAAGTAATTCCCACAGTCTCAAATGATTACTAGACAGAAGTCTGTTTAAGTAACATGTCCCCACTGATCAGGGGAGCTGGAGTCATCCTCAGATTTTCTGTGGGTCATTTTCAGTACTGCCTGATGGGGAAAGGTCAGTCAAACCCAAGTAGGTTGTAACAGCTAGCAACTGTGGAATCAGTGGGGATTAGGTGGGACACAAGCGGAGTCAGAAGGAGAAGTTTGCAGACCACTGTGCTCTCTGGGCTAGAGTGCCACAGGTCCAGACCTCAGTACTAAACAGTGGTGCCACCCAAAGAAACCCAGATCAACTGAAATGCTGTTCGCAAGAGTGATCACTGAGGAAAGATCCAATGTACCAAAAAACAAAACAAAACAACAACAAAAACTCAAAAGCCAAAAGCATGTAATTACTAGAAGGAATCATAACTCTATCTGTATATTCTCCTAGCTACAGATAAATATTATTTCCTGTTTTCTGCTTCAAAAAATACTAGTTTATTTTTCTTTCCCCTATTTTCACTTTAGGGGGATAGGCTGGCTGAAATTAGGGGATGTATTCATAAGTTAGTTGCAAAGTAAGATAATGGATCTGCATGCAATGAGAAAAGCTATGAGTGCTGCACAAGAGACTGAACTCAGGAAACAAGCTGCTCACGGCATGTAAAGGCAAGCTCCAGTGGCCATTTCTTCAACAGCTAGACTTCTCAGGGATCACTTACCAACAGGGGCCAGAGAACCCCCAGCTAATGCTAACAAGTTTTTCTCTCCATCAAATTGTATCCAAGAAAGTGGAAGAAACAACCACTGGTGTGAGTCTTGAAAATAGTAGGAAATATCCACTTTTTCTTTTTTTCTTAGTGGTGTCCTAGAAGATTCCTGGCTTAGGGCTCAGCTGTTCAATTTGTCTTTGCTTCACAGCTACAGTAGCCTATAAATAAATGTATGGTATTTTTTGTTTGTTTGTTTGTTTTTTATTGAGATAGAGCTTCTTTGTGTACCCTTGCCTATCCTGGACTTGCTTTTTGTAGACCAGGCTGGCCTCAAACTCCCAGTAATCGGCCTGCCTCTGACTCCCAAAGTAGTGGGATTACAAGCGTGCACTACTGTGCCTGGCTATAAGTTCATGTTTTAATTAAGACAATTAGGGTCATGAATCAAAACCCTAAAACGGCTACACAATGGAAATACAGTAGTCTTGCTTACCCACACAGTGTTTCAAGACCCTGTGCATATCTGCAGCAGGCAGTACTGAGCTTTAAATAACACATAAGTTAGGTAATACTTCTGTGGCTTAGAAAACTTTACTATCTACAGGAGTCTATAAAACAAAACCTCAGAAGTATATTGTTTACCTTGCCATTTGGCATATTTCTCTGGGCCATTCAGGTAATCTGTGTAAATATCTTTCCAGAAGAATTCTGCCTTCCTTACACATTTTCTCTCTGTTTTATTCATAGCATGTATTTCCTGTATGGCTGAAGCGCGTCAAGTTTAGCTATAGCAAAGCAAGACATCAGACCTACTTCCTTCTCTATAGACAGCATTGTGGTGGCCCTATTTTAAAGACAAAGTAAAGGCAAATGCTCATATAATATAGTCCAGATATTTCTTTTTTATTTTTTTCAGTCAACTCTTGAAGTCCAGAACTGTGTTACAGATGAAGCAAGAAGAGAAAAAGGGGCTCAGGTTGGGCGCCATGTTGTTGAGAAAGAATGGTAGAAGACAATATTGCCAGGGGCTTAGATGGCTTTCATGGGAGGGTTTTGTGCTTTATTAGTTATGCCTTTCTTGGCCCAGGAGGGAAGTGTGACAGAATGTGCACCATGATTTGGAACCTTCCTTGACTAACCTCTATGTCTCTGGTTTTTGCCTGCTCGTTTATTGGCACGCCTTTATCAAAGGTATCCTGTGAGCTTAACAAGAAATCAGAAAATATATGAAACTCAACTTGTTACTCCAGCAAAGGTTTTCAAGAAGAGAAAAAAACATGCAACAAGAAAAGACACAGTGAATTAGCAGGTGTGACTCCTCTACCCATCTCTCACTCCTGTGAGCAGAGAAAGGAGATAGCAGCACATGAAAATGGGAAATAAACCCCAAATAGGACGGATTACATTATGAGATTATAAGAATATAATATGGAGATTGATGGAAGAGTCTCTACCATTAGAAGATATTACATTTACACTGTAATTCTCTATGTTATTGAGTAATGAAGCAAGGCTAGGGCTAGAGAAGATAAAGATGGGGAAAGAAAAAGTAGGGGGTGGGAAATGAAAGGATAAAAATAGTCACTATAAACTAAGAACTACCCAATCATTGAGGTTCCTCTCCCACTCTGGAAAGGTCAACTGAGGGCTCCAGAGACATGTAACCGTATCCTACTCTTCTTTTGATGTTCTCACCAAGAGGGGTTTAACGGCCCTTTCCCTTGATTCATTAGGTGGTCACTTCAAAGAGCCTCTAAAAGGCCAATGTTTGTCTAAACAACTCCCTTGCCTAAGTAAACCTAGACAAAACCCACAGAGTAATTCATCCTAAATTTCACACATTATTGCCTTTGGCCCCTGTCAGTGACCTAAGCCTACAGTATTGATTGCTGCTTGCCTCCCAATATGAATCCCTCTAATGATCAATCAGTCAGCAGAACAGACAGTCATCTAATCTGATACTAAAGATGGACCAAAACCCAAGGGGAAATGTCACAATTTAGAAGATGTGCTACGACTTTACTATTTACAGGCCATTTCCAAGCAACATGGCAATGACCTACACTTGATCTGTGACTCAAGATTCTGAAATGAAGATAGGTATACTGTTTAGTAACAAATTAACTCAAAATAACCAACAAAATTAAAAGTGCCTTTGCTCTAACACATGAGTAAAATCTGTAGGACTTCTGTGCAAGGAAAGCACAGCCATATGTGATGTCTATTTTTCCAACACAGAAGACAAATGTGGAGACCATTCAACGTAGTAGTAATGAAAGATACACAAGATAAAGGAAGAAAAGGTCCAGAAGTAATAAACTTGGAAAGGCTAAAATACAGAGTGCAAAGCTGGTAACACAGCAGTGATGCAGGCACTCTGTCCTAAGCAGGAAGGAAATCATCATGTTTAAGCTAGCCCCAGATGCTTACAGCATTGGACCCAGAAAGTTCCCACTGTTTTTGTTTAACCAATAAGTTAACACATGTATCACTACTTTGTGGGAAGTATACTGAATATAAACAGGGAGAAACAGCCAGATGTCGTGGCACACACCTTTAATCCTAACACTCTTGGAGTAAGAGTCTTGGTTTCTTAAAAAACTCAGTTATATTATGTAAACATATTATTGTTTTACTCCCAGTATGGGATATGGGGCTGCTCCAGATTGGCCATAGCAGCAGTTTTGCTCTAGGAGAGGTATAATTTTTGCCAGCTGCAGATAGCTTATGTTTGGAATTATGGGGACTCTGCAGGAGGTTTATCAGTGCCAGAGTCTTCAGAGAGGCAGCTGCTGCTGCTCCCCGCCTGCTGCTGGTAGTTCCTGTTGCAGTTTGCTGGACTGATGTTTGCTGTTTGCTGGTTGGAGATATCCTGACAGTGAAGACTGGACTTGCCTGGAGGAACTTGACATCCTTAATCAGGAAGGAGCAGTATAAAGAGATCTATGCCCCCTTTCCCCTCTAACCTTCTTTCTCACTCACCTAGTGTTGGGTGGTTGGAAGGGATAGGGGTGGGGAAGGGTGGTAGATAAGGAACCAAAAGGAGCAAAAAAGTCTGGCTATTCACTCTGGAGGGAGAAGAAAGTAGATGAAATATTGAGGGCCAGCCATGTCTCAAAGAAAGCAAGGAGAGAGAGAGAGAGAGAGAGAGAGAGGTGGGGAAAGGGAGAGAGAGAACAAACTGGGCAGTGGTGGTGCACACACACCTTTAATCGCAGCACTGGGGAAGCAGAGGCAAGTGGATCTCTGTGAGTTCAAGGCCAGCCTGGTCTACAGAGGAAGTTCTAGGCCAGAACTACACAGAGATACTGGGAAGCAAACTAACACCATACTTATGACTGCAATATTTTACCATAAAGAAGTTTTCTAAGAGGCAAACATCCTATGCAAAAGATGTTTATGACACTACTAATTTCCTGAGGCTAGGGAGATTGCTTAGCAAGCAAAGGCACTTTCCTGAGGACCTCAATTTGATCCCTAGAATCTATGCAAAGGCAGGAAGAGAACCAACTCTACAAAGTTGTCACTGATTGCCACACACATGCCATGGCACTTCAATCCACACCACACCCAAATATTAGAAAACAAACAAACAAACAAACAAAAACACTGACAACTCATAAATAAGCCAAATTTCAAGCTTGGTAAATAAATATATTATCTCTATAGTTCATAACATTTAAATAACATTTGTGAAAGATTTGCAAATACAGGATTTTTTAAAGTAACACATTGAGCTTTAAAAGCTATATATCAAGTACAGAGACTTTTTAAAAGATTTGTGAAAACATTGAACTGAAACTTAAATTTCTAATATTTCTAAGGGTTGTGGTGGTGGCAAGATTTTTTTGTCCTTATTATTTCCATGGTTCTTTAATGATGGCCATGTAATGCTTTTATAACAAAAACACAAATTTCTCATTTAGTGAACTAAGAAGAAGACTTTTGGACAAATATGTCCTAAATAACTTCAAGAGAAAACATCTCGCCCTGGAGACCCTTCTCTCTCTTCTCATTTTTAATGTCTGGCTACGTTCAAGATAGGTTTCTACATGCCCAAGTCAATAAGGCATCATGATAACATATTGTCAAGTTTTTTGTTTTAAAATTTATGAAATCTAAATTTAAAATTCCTTAATACATTATATGCTGACCTTGCTGTTACAATGAAGATACAGACAACACACTAGTATTCCAATCCATTAAATTTTTCCAACATTAGCCAAGTGTGGTAGCACACAAGTTTGATCCAGCACTCAGAGGCAGTAGATCTTTGTGAGTTTAAGGCCAGCCTGGTCAACATAGAGAGTTCTAAAACAGCCAGAACTATAGAGTGACACGCTATCTCAATACAAACAAACAAACAAACAAACAAATCCAAAATTAAAAGAATTTTAATGACTTGACATGTAATATAAGTATATAACTTTAGTGAACATGTATAAATATCTTATATTTTTAAAAATTGTCTTTGGATGACACTTAAGATAATAATTATTCAGAGTAAATGAGTTAATATGTCTAAGTGCTATGTAATTATAAAGTATAATTCAAACATTGGTTTTAATTTTTTTCTGTAGTGTTTATGAACTTGCATTTATTTCTGATGCCACATTTAGCATACAGTGTATGGGTTGATTAATATTGTTTCTTTTTCCACTTTGTTCATGTCATCTATTAATTATATACATATATTATAATTTATTTTTTATGTACATTGGTGTTTTGCCTGCATATGTGAGGGAGTTGGATCCCTTGGAATGGGATTTATAGACAGTGGTGAGCTGCCATGTGGGTGCTGGGAATTGAACCTGGAAGAGCAGCCAGTGTTCTTAACCACTGAGGCATCTCTCTAGCCCCAATCTATTAATTATATTGAACTTTAAAATATATCGTGTAAAATTTTTTTCAACGCATAGGTAACATCAAATATATTTTTAAAAATCATGTGACATGCTTAATAGATCTCAGTAGAGATAGGCTACTACACATGCACTGGAATGGTAAATGTCAGAGTCAGAGACCCACAAGGGCTGATGTGCGTGTGACCACAAAGGGGCAAATACAGAGTTACAGCATGACCTAGGAGTTAATCCTGTGACTACACGGGAGAAAAAGGAAGATGTGTTTCCACAAAGGCCTTGCCTGTGAGTGTTCATAGAAGTTAAAAGGTTCCTAACAGCTAAAAGGTGAAAATAAAATAATGCCTATCTACTTATGAACGGATGAGCAAAATATGAGATATTCATAAAACAGAATATCATTTGTCTATAGGAGGAATATGTTTGAGGACATTATTCTGAGTAAAAGATGCCTATCACAAAAGACCATATATATAATATGTAATGTGTAATATATAATACATATGTATTCTATTTAGTTGGAATGTCCAAAATGGGTACCTAGCATTGGAGGAGATTGTGTGGCATAATGAATGATTGAAAATAAATATAGTTTGGAGGGGGTATCAAAATATTCTAAAATTGATAACTTTACATTACTGTAATTATTTTACATTATTGCAATTATTGGGATGAAGATTACATTATTGTGAATATAATGGAACACCTAAATTATATGTTTTAACTGGGATAATTTATGAGATGGGCATCTTCATAAAGCTGTCTAAAATAGCATCAGTTACCATCTTATGTGAGTTTCTTGTATTACACATTATGGTAGTTTATCTGAAGATAAAACTAGCATTGATAAAATGTTAATAATTATGTGACATATTTCTATATATTTATATAATTAACTGGAGGCAAAGCTATTCAAATAATAATGTTAACCATAGTCATTTCTATTAGCTTGAAGCTGAAACAATGTAAGGGTTCATGTGTACTAAAGGATTCTAACACTGTGGTCTATCTACATAGTAAAATATCATCAACCATCAAAACTAAAAGCTGTAGTTCATAAAACCATACAGGATATTAAATGTTTTAAAATAATGTTGGCAAGTAGTATTTAAAATATAAATGGACAAACCTAAGTCATTTAAAATCCTTGCCTAGGTGAGAAGAATTGAAGTGGTTGGATTATAGAAGATTTTCATTGCCCCTTTCTTTTCTATAGTACTTTTCTGTTGAAGTCTCAAAATTAAGAGAAATGCTGCTACTGTTATTGCTTCATCAAACCAAAAATGAGTACAGAAGTCTAAGGAAGTTAAAAGATTCCCTATAGAGATCCAATAAGAGAGCACTGGGTACACACAGGGAAGAATGCCAGACACCAGTGGTATTAGAGCTAGCAGGATCTACAACTCGAAATCATCAGGTGAATGGAACATATGCAACTTGTACATGTAGTGCTTTGTTGTGACCAACTACAAGTACCAGGAATTGATGTTCAACCAATAGGAGCTTAAGATACTACTCTGTGTCCTAAGAGCTCACACTTGGAAGATAAAGTGACATCCTGAGGGAGGTAGAGACAAGGGGAGTGTTGTCTGGTAGGAAACGAGATACAGATCTGAGGAGATGAAGGCATTCATGGCTGGATCGTCAAAATCTTGAGTCTAACAGCCACTGTGTCAATATTGTCCAAAACCTGTAACCTCCAGCTTCCCGCTGCCCCTCTGCAGTGCAGTGCGCAGAGAAGGGGAAAGGGCAGGGAGAGTGAGGAGAATCTCTGCTAGTGAGCCCATATTCTCCGTTTTCCTCACAGTGGTCTTCAGTGTGACGGGAAATAGGGAATTGAATCCTTATAAATAAAGTTCTGCCGAAACATCAACCACCCCAGGGCTCATCTGCCTCTCAACACATTAGGTATCAAATACTTGCATTGGTTGGTTCGATTTAGATGCCTCAGGCTCAATGCCGGGTCTGTGTACTGTGTAAGCATCTGTTCAGGAAGTACTCACTTTCTGACATGAGCTCCTTTCCATGACCTTAATCAGCTTCTGAAGCAAGCAAGTGTCCACAACACATTTGATTATGTATTGCTTTGTGCTATCTAAGCCTCCTGTTCCTTCAGTTAGAAGTTAGTAACAATGAAGCAAAATTGCCAAGTTTGTGATGTTTGTTTTAAGAGATTTAAATCTCTTGTTTATAATTTTTATTTATTTATTTTTATGAGTTTGGTATTTTGCCTGTATGTATGTCTGTGTACCACATGTTAATGTATGGTTCAGAAGCCGGAAGAAGGGACTGGATGCTCTGGAGTTGGAGTTTCAGACAGTTATTAGCTGCCACGTGGGTGCTGGGAGTTGGACCTGGGTCCTCTGGAGGAACAGCCAGTGTGCTTATTCATGGAGCCATCTCCCCAGCCCCTTGTTAGCTACTTATCACTAAGGTCAAATTTGCTTTTCCTGAATATATAGATGAGTAGGGGGGAAAACAACCCCAGTGTTCAGTGATAAGTGTTGGAGAGATCTCACTGGATTTTTCCCCACTCTTTCTTTCTATGAACAACTGATACACTCTTTTCTTTAAGTAGCATCACGATGAACACATGGTGTGGCACACACTCTTAGGAGGCCGCCATTTTACAGTGTCAGTTTTTTCCTCCATAAAGCCAAACCTTATTCCTCCACCCTTACTCAATTGTGGGACTTGTCCAAAAGTTAAAAAAAAAAAAAAAAAAAAAAAAAGCACTGCCATCTCTGTGTTGAGGCACCTTCCTGCTTTGTGTGTTTACTGTTCTCTTCTGTGCAGGCAGGAGCCCCTGGAACAGCAATAGCAGCCACAGTAAAGTGGAGCTTTATCTCATCACCCTAGACATTGGGAACTGTGCGTGTAGCTTCATGCACCTAGTCAGATCCTTTACCAAGACCTTTTCCAGGCATCTCCTGTGCTTCAGTTCACTGCGGTTCTATTATAAATACGTGAAAGCAGATGCCCCCCTAACAATAAAATCCCCACTGAAAACTGTCCTTCTGTTCCTTTAACTCATCATTTGTTTTCCTACAAGGGACAGAAACTAGATAAACGCCCATCTGTTCACCGCTTAGCGTGGGGATAACTCTGGGCCTGGTTCCCTGCGATCCAAGTCAAACTTCTCTCTTGGCAGCACTCCATGGTTTTCTAACCTCATGCCTTCTCTATACAGAACCACAGGCTGACTTCCTCCAGTACCCGCTCTGTCCTGGAAGTCCTCTAGGATGCTGCTTCTGGGGCCTGCCCTTCATCCCCACACTCCACAGATGCAGATGGATGGGGCTCTACAAGGCCACACAGTCCAGGCCAATGGGAGAGACACTCAAGCACCTCACAACTCTAAGCACAGCAAAACATCCTCGCAGACCAAATTCATGACCTGGACACAAGAAAAAAACATTGGCCTGGTGCTTCCTGAACAGTTAGGCCTAAACATGGATATATAGAAATCATAGAAATCTGAATGTTTCCCCAGAAATGTTCAATCTGTTTGAGGACTCGAGTTCCCAGAAGCCTATTTTTGCTATATCCATTCCACTTCTAGAACAATCATTGTCAGCTTAATCATTTGACTCATCCAGCTGCGTGTTTGTGTACACTAGAACACCCACTACATGAGTCTTTGTCTCATGACAAAGTACTTGGGATTTCCTTGTGTTGCTGGGTGACTAACAATGTGCCTTTTTTGGACACAGTCAGCAAGTAAATATGGTATAATGGTGGCTGGCTGCAATGTCGCGCCTGAACGATGAAGTCTGGATTTCTCATCGTGACAATGGACAGAATTCAAATGGCCATAAAGTACTGTTATTAAAAGAGTGAGACAGATCCTACTTTAGCTAGTAAGATCTTTGAGTTCTGGAAGGTTTTATTTCCTCTTCTTTAGTTTTCCTCTCTCTGAACAACTGTAAACATCTGTGCAGTTGCTGTTCAGCCAGCTGCTGGCCAAGTGTGAGTCTGGATGATAACCATGTACAAGTTCAGAATATCATTTTAAATGTAATGCTTATATGTTCATCGAAACTCCATGTAGGAATGGGGGGCGGTAGCTCAGTTAATAGAGTACTTGCCTTGCAGACAAAAGGACATGAGTTTGATCCCCTGAACCATGTAAAAACAAACAAACAAATCAGGCATAGTGTTAGGTGCTTCAAATTGCAGCACTAGGAAGGAAGAGACAGGAAGTTCCCTTGGCTAACTGGCAGCCAGCATACCCTATCTGGCAAGTTCCAGATCAGTGAAAGACCCTGCCCTCCAAAAGGTGGAAGACTGTGAAGAACGGAGAAATAATATACAAAGTTGTCTTTTGCTTCTGGCCCTATACACATGTTCATACACAGACACACACGCATGCGCGCACGCACGCATGCTCACACACATGTACTTTTCTGTCTCTGTTTCTATATCTCTGTCTCTCCCACTGTGTGTGTGTGTGCGTACATGTGTGTGTGTCTCATCTCTCCTTTCAGTCAAAATGCTGATGAGACACCAACTATGCTAAGTGCTAGCCTTCATAAAGTCCATTCTCTGTGGAGAAAGTGATAGACACCACCACCACCAAAATAATAATAATAATAATAATAATAATAATAATAATAATAATAATAATAATAATGTGACAATTTAAGTGTGAAAGGAAGTTGCCAAAAGAAAATAGTTTACTACCACCTAAGGCATGGTAACAGAGGGCGAGAGGGTCCTGGGAAATAACCGGGAACACCAGACATACAAACATAGAAGAACATGTGTGTGCAGAAGCCTGGAGAGTGCCCTGCCTGTGGCAGAAGGCAAGCCTCTGCTTCTCATGGCCCCGGTGCACACTTCAGACAAGGAAATCGCACTTCCTGTTCAAGTCATGAAAATAACCTGATTGGAGAGAAACTTGGTTCCTTGCCAGCCTCCCTGACACCCCCACCTCTTTCGCCTCCACCTTTTCAGTGCAGGTGCTTCTCCCACGGGCCACATTAATGGGGCACACAGCACCTGACAGGGCAGCTGTTGAGAGCACCTGCGTCATGGAGTCTGTAGCCTGTGCACTGGCTGCTCTTCCTCATCCTGCTTGCATTTCCTATGCCCTATTCTATCCTCACCTCCCCTATTACCGCTATTGGCCAGGCTTTGTTAACATGTATGAGTTCTATTTCTATGTTACTGTTGGGTCCTCACCTGTTTGTGGTCAGGTGAGTCTACTGGCCTTAGCAGTTTCAGATGACAGCATTCCTCATTACTTTAACTGCTATCAGCACACCCATCTGCATAGTTATTTATTTAACTAGGTTCTCACACAGACTTCCATATGATGATGGTAACAATTATTATTATTATTATTATTATTATTATTATTAGTAGTAGTAGTAGTAGTAGTAGCAGCAGCAGCAGCAGCAGCACTGGGGTTTGTTAAAATTTTTTTCTTGGTGTGCATAGGGATTGTAGTCTCTCATCTTAAAAGGCACTCACACAAAAAGACTAGAAGCTATCTTATCATAAAAAGAAAGGCCCCAAATTTCAGCTCAGTCCTTGAGATCTGGTTAGTGCTATCGTTTTCCTGAGGCTCAACAGTAGTTCCTAGAACCCATTTTATGGAGAAAAAAAACCAACTTGTGTGTGTGTGTGTGTGTGTGTGTGTGTGTGTGTGTGTGTGTGTAATTGACTTATAGGCCAGGAAACTTAATTTTGTACTTTCTTTTGCATCTGATTGGAAAACCTATTTTTAAATACACTTTGTTTATATGATTTCCCAAAAAAATTGGGAAATCTCTGTATACAGTCAAAATGTAAGAATTAAAACATCATTGCCCACTCTTAGGTTCGCTATTCGAACCTCTCCCAGCAAAAGTGGCTGTCACAAAACAGGTGCATGGATGGGGGCATCATACTGAATTGGAGAATGACTATAATATACAATGACAAGTAATAGTGTGTGTGTGTGTGTGTGTGTGTGTGTGTGTGTGTGTGTGTGTGTGTTTATCATGAAAAATACAGAAAAATAAAAAAGTGTGAGTCTTGGATTCAGCAAGATCACTATCCATCTACCTTTGGGTAGGTTCTTTATCTATATAATGGAGAGAGTACATATCCCCCAAAAGTTTTGTGCAGATTAAAGAAAGTGAAAGACTTAAAATGCTTTTTACAGCAATGAGTAAATTGTTATTATTGTTACCACCTACACCACTTACTACTATAACCAATAAAGTCTGGCAGTAAAGTCAATGACCTAATTAAGTAAGAGGTATGGATGATCCTGAAGGGACTAGGAGCATCCTATTTGAAATCAGAGCCAATCTCAGAACCAGATACATCACTTACATGTCAAAGGGCTAGAAATGGTGGAGAACCACATAACCTAGCTTGGGGTCTATTCCAGCAGTATTGAAGGGGACAGGACTTTGCCAGTAGAGATTCTGGATAATTGATGTAAAGAGAAAATGCCTTAGCTACTGAGTGTTGCCAAAAATTATCTCCCAACAGCTCTCATGAGCCCCCATCACCTATATAAAAAACAAACAAACAAACCCAGGTGTCACTGCCAGAAGCCCTGAGATGCTGGTGATAATAATGACAGCCTATTTAATGGCATCTCCCAAAGAGATTAGTGAAACTTAACACAACCGCCATTAGAACATCTCACCCATTGCTTACGATGATTGCTTGCTCCTTGCACTGCAGTAAGCTTAGAGAGCTCTGAGTTGTATATCAAATTAAAAATTATGAAGATTTTTCAGTGATTCCAATAAACAGGTATGGATTTCTGATACACCCACATCTACTAAGGACGGGAGCCACCTTAGCAAACGGCATGTTTGTACTATCTCCACAAGACAGAAAGTACACAAAGATTAGCATCTCTTGAAGGAAGAACCTCTAAAGCAAACAACACTTGCATAACAAGCTCAGAGCTATGGAAGAAATTGTTTGAACCAAGAGCAAAAGTTAGGTTTACCCTTCGCTTAAATGCCTGCTCCTTGCGTAGTCTGGGCCTTTGTAATGAGGTGGGTAGCAGAGAAGAGGAAAAACAAGTTCCCTCATGATCCTGGGGAGAAAAGCTGTTTTCCCAAATCAAAACAATGATACAGAATTGTTAATCTGCATAGATATTTCCCAAAACTCGTTCTGGTCTTTTCATGAGATGAAATAACATGAATTCTAAGCTAATGTAAATATATGAACATGCTCTGCAAGAGATGCTAAAAGATCACAGAATGGAGTTTGCAAACTTAAAACTATTTGATTTGTTGTCTGATATCCTCCAAAGGAAACTTTAGCATTTTCTGCTTTAATTACTAGTTCCTACGAAGCGATTTGTCTTAAACACTTTTCTTGTTAGTTTTATTAATAAGCTTCCCAATGGTTTGTCCACTTCTTTTGGAACTATTGGAATAGATTGATCCTCCAAGCACAGAGATTCTCAAGGGCTTACTGACAAGTCCATAAAAAGGTGAAATAATCAAGACTACAACATGGAATAAGCACCAGCAAGTGGAAAGAGCAAGGTGAAAACAAAACAAAGTTAGTTTTTTCCCTTAGGGCTGAAATTGATGTATTTTGTATAATTCATTTCTTCTAGGAAATTTCTCCAGTTTGAATATAAAATCAATTTTTCTTAGAAATAAAGTAAAAGCTACGAGAAAGGTCTTGTAGAAAAGAAGAAACTGAGACGTTGCTTCACATTCTAATGTCCATTCTAAATACTAGGTATAAAATACTATCAACTACTTAGCTAAATAATTCAGGTCAATCATTTTTTTGATATTGATAAAGCATTTTATTATATAAATCTACTTCTTAAAATGGAATAAAACTTTCATAATTCAAAAAACACAAATATCCACATCCATACTAGAAGAATTTAGGGTGAAAATAATCTTTCCCTTAAAAGATTAGCCTTCAAATGTCCTTTAAAAATTAAACACAGCAACCATTAGTTTCACTTAATATAATTGAAGGGAAATATTAACATCCAAATGGCATTTTAAAAAGCTGAGACCAGCAGCACTTCGGAGTTCCAGCTGGAGGGCCTCTGAATCAGTTTCCCATGGGAATAAGTGGAAGACCCATGAAAATTAGCAAAGTCAAGAACTTCAACTCTGATCATCTCACTTCAAAACAAAGGCCCATCTCCCACCTAAAACCAAATGCAGGCTTTGCAAACTCACCTTCCTCTGGGGTTACTGACCTCCTGTGTCGGCACTTCCAGGCCTTGGGAATGGAAACAGACTGCCCGTATCTTGG
Organism: Acomys russatus; assembly: GCF_903995435.1. Classification (NCBI taxonomy): domain Eukaryota; kingdom Metazoa; phylum Chordata; class Mammalia; order Rodentia; family Muridae; genus Acomys; species Acomys russatus. Next base: position 49,772,664 of record NC_067140.1, on the reverse strand, counting down.
GTTATAGCGGTAGCGTGCACCCATGGTGCTGAAGGGTGGTGAGCCTGTGGTAAACATGATGGGGGCTCTCAGCACAGCCTGAGAAGAGCTGTGTGGAGAATGTGGCTTCCTTGCTCCATCACAGGAGCGACTGGTACAGTGCCAGCTGGGAAGAGCCTCTGCCAGGAGTAATGAGTCAACCTTCCAACTGCATGGTGGGCAGACAGGTTCCACCACCTCACAGCCGGGGTAAGGATAAAAACGCTTTACAGAAACCAACAGTGTCCTCCAAGGTCTTCCTTTTGTTCTCTTCCTTTTTCAGGAGCCAGCAGAGATCACTTTATTGTACAAGAGATGTTTTCTGTGTTTAACAGAACTTACGATTTTTGACTTTCATATTTTTAGTATCACTCAAAACTAAGTTGTCTTGTTTGAAAAGTGAATGGATCTACTATACCTGTCTTTGGACCATGCTAGGAATTTGATTTCCAGGTTTTGAAAGACAACCCCTTACCCGGAGCTTCCCAGGTGACCTCCATGGCTACCTTAGCCCTGGACATAATTCTGAACTCTGAAAAACCACCATGTAATTACTTTGTGTTTATATTGTGTTTTTTATCTAAAGAGCTCAAAGCATTTTGCAAATATGTCTTACTAAGCTTCACAACACCCCATTCAGGAATGCTACACTGACGATTATCATTACCCCATTTTACCAGGTGGGGAAAGAGAGAGATTACCAATTAAATGACTCAATTTGAGGTCACAGTGATAACTAAAGACAGCATACTGCAGGGCTCTGAACTCTAGTTCCAAGGACATGCCAAACCAAGCAAGAGAACTGCGGGTTACCATAAGTTTTCAGTTTTTTGTTGTTGTTGTTTTGTTTTGCTTTTTGTTTTCTGTATACACTTAGGCAAAAGAAAGCGAATTAAAATATACCATATCACAAATGAAGTCACACCTCCCAGAGTTAGCACAAGTATCCAATTTACTTTACATTCCTCTTTCTGTTTCCAAGGGCCACCGACGACATCCCCTCTATGATGGGCCAGGCCACAGCTGGTCTTCATGCATTGCATAGTGTGGTGAGTCAGTGAACTTTCACCCTGACTTTCCAGAAGGAAAAGAAGGGCCCTTTCCCCCATTTCACATTTTTAAGTCATATGGATGATGGTAGTGAAGCGTCTTACAGAAAAATTCAAAACCTCCGCTGCAAAGTAATCATAAAAAGGAAGGAACGACAATTTTATCTTCCATCAAAGGTTGCAAGTTTGTTATCCTATGCGCGTTCACTGGGAGTCAATGCAGAGTTAGACAATTACAAAATGAATCTATGTTGCCGCTCCAGAGATTTACTCTCTTGTACCAAGAGATGTGTGACTATCCCTAGGCAAGGATGCAGCTTAATTTGGCTGTTATTTGGCAAACCCTCTTTCCCATTGTTATTGCTTAGTTTGCATATAGTCACAATGTTCTTTTAAGTGACTACATTTACATTTCACATACACGTCTGAAAATATATAACATTTATGTCACCCTTTCCCATTTTATTTGTCATTAGGGCATTTCCTTTTCTGTCATAAGAGCTTCAGTGGGCATCCTTGTATGTCTAAATTTGTGAGTTTTTTTTTTTTTTAAGGTATTTTCATCTGTCTCCCATTATTACATAGTCTGCAGAATGCTTGATTCTAAACCATGGTTGTTCTGCACTGCTGTACACAAAGAGCTGCTTATAGTATTGTGGGTCTTGGATAGAAAATAAAGTTGTCACCCCTTCCTTACTTTGCAGCAGAGGTTTTACCCCTTTCTGCAAGATGCTACCCTGCAGTCATCTATATGACCTCAAGAATGTGAAATGTGGGAAAGGGGCTTGCTGCTCAAAAAGAGACACTGGGCTTGATCGCTAATACCCACATTAAAACAAGAACCACAAAACGTTTTCAAAAGCCAGCTATGCTGATCTGTGATTCTAGGGACATGGAGACAGGTGAATTCCTGGGACTTGCTACCCAGTTGGTGACCTCTAAGGTCAGTGAGATCCTGTCCCAAACAATAATGTGGAAAGCAAGAGAAATATAAACAACAATACTGACCACTGACCTCCACAAAGGCACACATTCTCTCTCTCTCTGTCTCTCTCTCTCTCTCTCTGTCTCTCTCTCTCTGTCTCTGTCTGTCTCTGTCTGTCTCTCTGTCTCTCTCTCCCTCTCTGTCTGTCTCTCTCTCTCTCTCTCTCTCTCTCTGTCTCTCCTCTCTGTCTGTCTCTGTCTGTCTCTCTGTCTCTCTCTGTCTCTCTGTCTCTGTCTCTGTCTCTCTCTCTCTCTCTCTCTCTCTCACACACACACACACACACACACACACAGACACACACACTCACACACTCAAATGTGAACTAGAGAATGTTTCCCATGGACAAATGGAACACTGACTAGAAGAGGTTGTAGGAACAGCATATAGAATCATTCCTCTGTGAATAACTAAACTACAGCAATATCAAATCTTTGTCTTTTGCCAAAAGACAGGATGGTGGGTCCCATGTCTCAGAGAAAAATGTATTTTGCAAAAGGGCCTCAGTCACATGATTATCCTGAAGACGAATGTCTTATGACTGACTGATTTGTACGGCTTCACTCCCAAATCACATGGGATGTTCATAGTTATATTCAAATCAATGCCAACAGTGTTTTCACTGCCCTAGATTGCCCGTAAATGGAAAGGCCAATGAGAAGGTCTTCTTTCCAGTGGGATTTGGCCACTGTGTTAACTTTATTATCACAAAATACATGTTTGGCAATCCTATGTCTATCTTCTCACTTCCTAATAACGATATAGTTGGTAAGATTACCTTTTAGTCTGAAGATCTTAAGTACTAAGAGAAATCAAAAGACTTTTTTCCTTATTAGTGAATTCATTTATTCATTTACTAAATATGCACTTCAAGCAAACAGAGTAAATCAGACACAGTCACTACTTTCCAACAGCTGAGTGCAGTTAGCCAGAGAAAGAGCAATGCTCTCAAGGCATGGCCAAGACCTCCTGGAAACTCCCACAGCTAACTAAACAGTGAGACAAGTTCTGCCCAGCTGACAGATGAAGCACTCTGCCTGACCTGCCTTCCACTCCTTCTCAAAGACACTGAGCTGTGAATGCTTGCTGATTCTTATATAGTCCATTTCCACTTGCTCCTGGTCTTCCTCAAAAATTGTTGTGTTCTCCAAGCTCAAGTAACTAAACGATGGTGCTTTTCAGCTTTTCAGGGAGAACGTTTTTTTTTTTTTTTTTTTTTTAACCCAGCAATCCTTTAACAATATTCTTACTGAAAGTATATGCTGTGAGCATGGAGGTGAGGTGGCTTAGAATGGTCTTTGTGGGAGCTCTGTGGCTTTTAGGCTATACACAGTAGTCTTGTCTTTTTGATGCTCAGCCCACAGAGAGTTTCATGCAAAGTTTCTAGATGTCTTGAGTATATAACAAGCCACAGAATAAACAATCAGGCCAAACACCCTGACATCACCTTCTAAATAGTCCCGCAAGGTAATGCTCTAATAGGCACTTCTAATGACCATTGACGACATGTGTGATGTGAGGGAAACAAATGCTGAGTGTGGTCTTCGCTGCCCTAGCCTACTCCAAGTTTGTTCCTCCAGACAGCTAAGGACAAAGGTCTCTGTTTAGATTACTGCTGTCACTCTACTTCACAATCTGAAAGGAGAAAGGGCTGGTAATATTTCCTATGTGTCAGGATAGTGAGAGGTGGGCATTGTATAGGGTTATAATATACCCTTTAATATAAAGGGTAGTAACATCAATTTACTAAGTATTATATGTCAACATTTGATTTACATATTTATCTGTCTATCTATTTATCATCTGTCTGTCCATCTATCATCCCTTATAACCACACTGCTAAGTAATCATTACTAATGTCTCATAAATGAACAGGTAGGCCATAGAGTTTCAATGCTTTTACTATGCTCACATAACTTAACAGGTTTAGAGAATACCCACATCCTTCTAACTAAACCTCAAAAGATGGAATTACTTACAATCCTCCTCTTCCCTTAGCTTCATATTATGAATCCTAATCATCTGTTCTGGGAATGTTTTCCATATACTGCCCTTTCTCTCCAGCCTCAGGCTTGGTTCTTGTCACAAATTGGCCTTCCCCTTCGTAGCCTCTTTTCACAGTTCACTCAGGCATCTGGTTAATATTTCTGAGCCAAGGCTGAGATCCTGCCCCTCCTCAGATCAAAGGCCTTTTATGACTTTTCACTATCTTTTTAATTATGTCAACACTCCTGTATATGACATTCAAGCCTCTCTTCAGAAAGTAGCTCATAGACATGATTAATCAATGCCTGTTGAATGAATATATGAATGAAAACAGTAGCTCTTAGAAGAACAGTCATAGTATTTTATGTGACTTAAGTTGCAAATATCAAGGTCTTCTAGTGTCTATTTGGTCTTCAATTCAACAATACCCAGAATAGATACAACTGAAAAAGTAGCATTTGTGGGCAGGTGATACTATAATGGTTGTTGGTGAAGCAGAAGTAGCTATTTGAGTTCAGATTTGCAATAACTGTAAGTCTTTTCCACAGATCCTTGGCCTAATGTTAAGCTGTGCTTTGCTTCAGTTGACCTGTGGGTCACACTCAGTAGAATCCCTTATTTAGAACTCACTATGTTGTGTCAAAGTGGCATTGGCAGAAAAACATGCATTAACTCCTATAACCCCACGTTCCAGTCCTATAGACACAGTTCAGGCCAGGTACCCCAATGATAAATGACATCTGCATCTCTTGATTTGGCTTTCCCCTTATAGTATAAAGATGGTCTTTGTAGCCTCAGAATTATACCCTTCTAGCTCTGTAAACATAGTTAGGAAGAATTCCCTAGGTATTTCAGCAAAGTCAGGGTGAACCCATCAGTGAATAGGCCACATGAACTCTCCCTGCCCAACCCTAGGTCACAGAGGCACCTTCAGCTCTGGGAGGATGAGCCTTATTCTAACCATATAAAGACAGAAGTGAAATAGAACTTCTGAAAGGACAGAGAAGTGTCATTCTCAGACAGATGGGGAACAACTGTGACTGCAAGAAAAGAAAACGTTGACATTCACTGTGAAAAGGTCGAGTCATGACTGAGAGAAGGACAGTCAGCTCCTTGCTGGGCTGTTAGAGCTTCTCTGTGCCACTTAGAGATTCTGACCAACGAGAAGCAGTTTTGTCCACTTGACTGCCTTTGCTGTTGGCTTGAAGAGAATGCTTTCCAGACCCTACCTGCCCCAGGAAAAGACAGCAACAGGACTTCCTTTAATCACTTCATGAGGCTGATCACTGGGGTCTTATAGAGGAATTTTAATTCAGAAAATGGCTTCTCTGGCAAGAGATCACACCCAAAGACCTAGGTCTGTATGATCCAGCTAGAATACAGACATACCTTTAATCCCAAGAGACAGACGCAAGCAAATTTCTGAATTCAAGGCCAGCCTGGTATAGAGCAAGTTTCAGGTAAAGAAAAGTTTAGGTACACGCCTTTAATTCCAGCAATCAGGAGTCAGAGGTATGCAGATCTCTGAATTCTAGTGAATTCTGTTCAAGCAGTTCAGTTGAGAGTGAGTTGAGAGGCAGTGCAGTACACTGCAAAGGCAGTTTTTACCAGAACAGTTTCACAGAGACGTATTGCAGAGACAGATAGAGAGAGAGAGAGAGAGAGAGAGAGAGAGAGAGAGAGAGAGAGAGAGAGAGAGAAAGCTATACATAGGTGAAGACAAAATGAGCCAGAGAATGAGAAGGAGCCAGATGATTATAATATGGTGACAAAGTTAGTATTAGGCCAAGAACAAGTCACTCAGGCTGAGAGAGAAATCAGATTGAATCAGTCAGCTAGGAGAGGAGTTTGAGCCAGAACAGCTGAGTTGAACCATCCAGCAAGAGTTCAGAAAGAACTAGAAAGGGTGAGCTTATTCAGTAGTAAGTCTCAGAGGCTGAAAGCATTGTAGGCCTAGACTAAATCATATTGAGGCTAGACACTTCCAGGCTTACGTTAGCAAACAGAAGCAGTAAGCCTTGAAGGCAATAAGTAAATAAGGTGAATAAAAGTTACTTTTATGGGGTCTCTTTACCTTCTGTGATCCTAATGTGCAGTAAAGTTGAGAGTCCCTGGAGAGAGAAGCTTTCCATCTTTACCAAAGCACATAAAGTACTGCTGTAATGTCACTGTATCTATCTTGTCACCTAATAATTAAATCATGTAGAAGCTTGTGATCATCTTTAGAGACTGGTCCACAAAATACAGGAGGGCAAAGACTAAAATTAGTCCAACCCTAGACACAATGGCACTCTGCTATCCTCTCATTACGTTCTTCTTGCAGAGTGATCCAATACTGAGTGGGAAGGGGGAGGGAGCTTGCTTTTTATTTTACACATTCTCCCTAAATCAGAAGGGAATAAGCCCATGGTGCCCTTGCTGGCTATAGGGCAAACCTTAAAATCCTATGTGCTGCTCTCTGTTGAGGCCTTGCTGTTGAACTAGAGGTGACCTGCTATGGCAACATCTAGGATATACAAGCACACTGCCCAGGCCCACATGCATCATCATGATTTTCAGATAACTTAAGGTAATGGAGTTTCTCTCTACTACTCCTCTCTCTAAAACTTCCTGGCACCTCATCAACGAGAGTATAGTCAGGGAGGACACATGGTGCTCTCAGGTGCAGAGGGCCAGTCCCAGTTCCAACTAATATTCGCTCTAAGTGTTCAACTTAAGAAGGTCACTTCTCTAAGCCCAAGCTTGTCATCCACACATTGGTGCAGTCTCTCAAAAAACACTCTTGGAAGGTTTAGTGATAACTCGTAGAAATCTTCAACAGATGGTAAGCTGTGTCTAAGTGTTAACTAGCGACACTTGGCAAAATAATTTTGTCTTAAACTCACTCTGAAGATGACTGCTGATGGAGGCAGAAGTTAGATTCTCTATGGACCATGAGCACTCCTAGGGCCTGAGAAAAGTGATGCAGAGGAATCACCCACTGGCATTCACAAATTGTAATGTTTGGGGCCCAAATATGAATACGGAACTCTCACATTTTGATATCTAAATTGCAGCTTTAAGTGGTGCATTTTGTATAGTGAAAATTTTGTAGAGCCTTTCACCATTTGAGTGACGAAGGATTCCATATCTTCACACAGGATAATTTAGTAGGAGGTTTGTTAATATTAGATGGCTAAGTGCCTAACTTCTTAAGCAGAATTTCATTATTTATAGCCTATAAAAAATACCAAATTGCTTATTGAGTTCTCTCTTTTACAAACCCGCTTTTTGTGGTTAAAAAGGCTCTTCTTTTCAGTAAGCCCCTAAGTTGAGAAGATGGTTCCTAAGTGAGGTGATGACAAGGATGTCAACCTTGTAATACAACTGTGAAAGTCTGATGAGATAAAGCAGATGAAAGGGCTCTGAAAGGGACAGAGTACTGTGTGAACGGGACACTTAAGCAGCGTGGCTCCCACTGCAAGCACCACAGCTGTTGACTTCAAGGGTTACCCTGGGTCACGAGGTGGCGTTCATCTTCCTCAGAGACATGGTTTGTTACTAAGCGTCATGTGAGGACAGACAGGAAGTTCTCCTAGACTTCAGAGGAAGAGAGGAGCAGTGATCAAGTATGATTGCGAAGAGGGCAGGACTCCAAGCCTTCATGGGCAGGCAGGGGCTAAGCAAGGAGGAATCGAAAGACAACAGTGGACTGGCAGTTCAACACAGCAGGATGGAGTCTAGAAAAGAGGGGGGTATAGGCATAGTGTCTGTGCAGGAAATAGGTTGTGAGATGGAGCTTGGAAAGGAAGGTCAGTGTAGGTAGATGATGAAGAGACAGGCCACCTTTGCGCATCCTCCAGACTCGCTGAGTACCTCCAAATTTACTGAAGACCTTCCACAGATCTAGTCGAGTGGTCTTAATAGTTCTACTTATCCTGCAATTAGACCAGGGAGAAAAGGAGGAAGAATCAAGAAATAGGCAGAAAAGAGAGAGCCCAGAAGCCTGGCAGCATGCCCAGAGTGGAACCAACTCAGGAGACAGGAAGAGGAGGCAATAAAAGAGTGTAGGCTGCAGGCAGGTTGGAGCAGAAACCAGGGAAAGGGGGCAGGGAGGGACAAATTACTGTAACAGCTAAATTGCAGGATCTGCCTTCCTGGTGAGTCCTCTGGCTTTGATAGCTTGGGAAGGAAAACCGATACTCATAATAGCCATGGCTGGGAAAAGGCTTCCTGGTATACGTGTTCCTGTGGATTAAAGGCAAGGGGGTTCCTACCCCCTGACAGAGAGCAGGCTGGCTGGAACTGCCAGCCACTGCAGGGTGCCCTCATGGCTACATGCAGGAGTTAGAGAAAACTATGCAAAAAACAAACAAACAAACAAACAACAACAACAACAAAAAACCCATGCAGAGCTCCGGTTGTTATCCAAACCTGAGAGCTAGGGAGGGGAACGGTGAGATAGGGTCAGGTTGGCAAGGGCACAGTCTGAGTTTTACATCTGATGTTTAATGCAGAAGATAAGGAAGACCTGCTTCCCTCAAGACATTTTTCTCCCAAAGAATCAAATGATAAAATGCACCATCATTATCCAACCACAGACTTCCTTCCCCATTAGTTTTCAGATGCCATGGTTAATACTCCCCACACTTACCATGTACCCTAAGGTCCTGAAACAAACTAGATTCTGTCCACGCATAGACCGCCCTCTTCGCTGCACCCTCAAGAGATAGATCAACTGCAATAGATCAGGGGGTTGAGGAAATAACTCAGTCAGTGAAGTTCTTACTCTGTAAGCATTGAGACCTGAATTCATTCCCTAGAGCCACATGAAAGAGCAGATGTGGTGGTGGTATGCACTTGTAATCCCAGTCCTGGGGATCTCTGGGACTCTCTGGTTGGCCAGCCTCGTCTACTTAGCCATTTCCAGGCTAAGTAATAGACCGCCTCAGAAACCAAGATAGGTAGCACCAGAAGTTGACTTAATGAAGTAAAAACTAAACGAAAAAAACCAAAACACTGAATCCTTTCAAACAAACCAAGTCTTCAGGTGTATTAAAGGTACTTAGCCAAAGCAAATCTAAAATACAAATATTTTCAAATCAAACCCAGCTCCATTCCAACTGAAGCTCCTACTTGAGATTATGAGACCTTGACTTCTAGTGTAGGTATGCTAAATAAGCCGTCAAAGAGAGAGGGACATGGATGGGACATGGCTGTGATACTGAGAGACTCTCAGGGCCTGTTCGCTCAGCAGACACAGGGGGGACATGGCTGTGATACTGAGAGACTCTCAGGACCTGTTCGCTCAGCAGACACAGGGGTGGGGAGGGAATGGGGTGGGGAGAAAGAGTAGAAAAATCTGAGAAGGAAGATAGAAAATGGTACAAGAAGGGGTGGAAGAAGGGAGTAAGAGACAGATGGAGTCAAATGCATGCAGTAGAAAGCACATGGACAGTGACAGAATGCCCTGAAGTAGGGCCAAGTCCAGGGACAAAGAGAAAGGGCAGTTAGGGTAGGGGGGCAGGAGAGAGAAATTAGGTGAGAGAAGGAAAAGGAGAGTACAACAGGAATAGAAAGAAAGTGGGGGACGAGGAAAAGGAGGAGGAGGAGGAGGAGGAGGAGGAGGAGGAGGAGGAGAAGAAGAAGAAGAAGAAGAAGAAGAAGAAGAAGAAGAAGAAGAAGAAGAAGAAGAAGAAGAAGAAGATGATGATGATCAGTAAAAATCAAAGGCCACAATTTCTTACAAGATACCGATAAGCTTATGTTTGGCCATGGCTGCTGGTTCTGATCCCGGTCTGTGGATTCCTAAAGGATCCCCACAATTCACCGGCCTCTCTTGGACTTCCAATTGCCCATTCATTACTCAGCAAAACCCCTCTTTCTGACAGAAGAATTTATATCCATGGGACACTTCAAAGTCCATTGGTAAAAAGCCCCGTGGGAGCCACCACAGGCATTATACAGAGGATGAGGCATCATGGTATTTTGTGTAAAGACGTATTTTAAAGCTTCGTTTGCATAACTGTCAGTGAAAACAGCAATTAGGTGACAACACTGTGTGATTAGCTTCCAAAAATTAGAGGTGAGAATTAAAATCACTCTGTGAAATCTACAAACTCCAGGTCACAAAAAAGTACTTTAAATACAAGTAATGTATAATTTTAAAAAAATGAGTTAAGTAGACCAAATTGAGCTAAAAGAAAACAAGCCTGGGACATGAGTGGCAAAGCACCTGAGTGGTGACTGCAATGCTATTCAGATGCTGTTGTAATCAGCACCTGCACCCTTCCTCATCCATTCAGTGAGATGCTACTTATTTCTAACGTGCCTTTTAACTGACAGGTTGATCTGGAATTTTCTGATGTCTACTTCATGGCATGCACCTTACCAGTCACCTCCACATATATGACCTCAGAGAGGTGCACGCCATCCTCTGTTGTGGGTGTGATCATTCCTATTCCAGGGGAGACCAGAGCTTGAGGTGTCTGGAGGAAACTAGCCCCATACAGTGGGTAACGGCAAAGCAAGGACAGAGGTCCAGGCCTGGCACACTTTTGTAAAATACCAGATTGCTTCAGTTGTTCAAACCTCTAGCCAGGAAGCTGACTGGCACCCAGAAAGTAGAGGCTAGAATGTAAATATTATGTGCTTATTCATTCATAACCACTTGGAACATTCCACAACAGATAATGGAGGACTGCCATGAGCTGAACTGTCTTTCCCTTAAGTCCCTATGTTGAAGCCCTAATCTCCAGTACCTCAGAATCAGAGACTGAGGGTACAATGAAATATTTACAGTGGTCCTGAAGCCAATCTGACTAGTGTCCTTGACAAAAGAGTATGGGACCCGCAGTCCCCAGGCAATCAATTGCATAGAGGGATGACTACAGAACAGGCAGTTGGCCACAGCCAGGAAGAGGGAGTTTTAATGGTCAGGGTCAGTGTCCTAAAAAGCCATTGTTGTCCACCCATCAATCAATCAGAAGGGGAACAAGGAGATCCAGTGATCCGCCCAAGTACATCCTTGGAGTCCTGACTAAGGTACACAAAGCTCAGCATCCAGATCAGTTTACAGCTCACCATTCAAAGTCTAGGCTCTGGGATCCTGCAAGCTACAATTCAGCTGTGTGTAACATCTCTTCTCTTTAAAGATGTATTTATTTATGTATTTTATGTATATGAGTGTTCTGTCTTCAGCATGTGCGTGCCAGAAGAGGGCATCAGATCCCATCACAGATGGTTAGGAACCACCATGTGGGTGCTGGGAATTGAACTCAGGACCCCTGGAAGACCAACCAGTGCTCTTAACCTCGGTTTTCTAAAGATAAGCCCGGTCTTTGCCTGGATGGAGGCTTGAGGTTCCTGGGAGGAAATTCTGTTTCTTGGTGTCTTGATTTAACAGTCTGATTGCCAAAGTGAAGGGACACAGTGAGTCATTAGAATATCCTCTTTCCTTTCAGGTATGTGGGTTACAAATGGAACCTCCCCTAAAAGCTCCTTGATCTCCAACTGGCAGCCTTTAGAACAACAAGGAAATAACAATTCTGTGGTTTAAGCCACCCGGTATATGGTATTTTCCTATAGTGTCATGGTAGCTCTAGCAAACTCACACAAGTACTTACTGTGTGCCATATACTGCACTCAAGCTATAAATGTGATATGATCAAAATATACTGTATAAATGTGTGAAATTTTAAAAGAATAGATAAAATTATCATAAAAATAAATGTCATTATAAATAAGATTGAGGCTATATTCTCAAGATTTTGTAGGAGCTACACAAAAGCAGCTGACAACTGCCTGTAACTCCAGTTGCCGGGCATCAGATATCCTCTGCTGGCTGTCATGGACATCCATGACATATACACAAGTAAATAATATTGTAAATGCTTTTTAAAAGCAAACAATCCATAACAATAAAGCATGTTAAATGCTACAGAGGGATATCTTCAGAGTGCTATTGGCCCATAGGAAGACCATATAGTCTCCTGGGGATATATATATATGAGATGAGGCTTCTGGGAAAATAGCTTTTTGACCCAAATTCCCCTGAACCCAGGAACTTTTCCTCTGTGGCAGTCATTTGAGGTCACTCTACTGACTTTTCTAGTCCTTACTTATTATACCACTTATATCATTAAGAAGAAACTCATAGCATTCAGAAGACTATACAGAACCCCCAAACATGGCTATACATATGGAAACATGTACATACACTTCAAAACCCAAGCATACAAATCCACGTATATGGTATACACCTGCAACCAGGACTACAGAGGACAAAGCAGGAGAACTGTGAGTTCAAGTCCAGCCTAGGGTACATAGCAAGTATCTGTATTAAAAAGGCAACCAACCAATCAACTGACATGGAAACATTTTAAATGCTTAAGTCTAGGAATCAGCTTTATGAAACTCTCTAAAAATGCTAACTTATGAGAGAAAATGTCTATATTAGAGAGCAAGGATCAACACAAGCTAAGAATGTAACAGAAAGCTTTTAAGCATTACAGTGAGATCAATGTAGAGTATATAAATACATAGAATATATAAATATAAATATAAACATAGATATAGATATAAACCTTAATTTTAAGGAATTCTGGGGTCAATAAAATACTGAGCTATGATTTGGCTAAGATAGATGAGCCTGTTTAAATCCCAAGTGGTATTTATTTTTAAAATAATGTGTTCTAGTTTTATTATCGAAATACCCAGTGTTGTAGGACTTGTCACTAGCTGCGCTTCTGAGTATAGCTTCAATTCTGAGCTTCAGTTTTTCTGTATGTGGTCAAATAATAGCATTTGTAAATGCCGCCATGGAGCTGAGGGTCAGATAAGATGACTGATGGCTATGAAAATGTATGGCAAACTACACAGTGCTGTATTAAAAGAAGTGTGGGCGGGGCTACTACCTTTAATGATTCAATGGCACTCCTGATCAAGTCAATGGCAAATGCACAGAGAATTAAGTTTTTAAGATACCTGGTTCTCACTAGTTATCAGCACAGGCTCACTGTAGGTCTGTGAGGTCAAGCTTACCCTGACATGGACTTTTAGAGCCCCCATGACCACACATTTCACATGAATCTTTTATAAGCTATGACTGTAAAGTACAAAAAGCCTCCCGCTTCTCCCAGCAAACATCCTTCCAAATGACAAGGCTGCAGAGTATTCTATACAGACTGATGATTAGATCATATTGGGCCAATGATCAAAAGCCCCCTGAGCAACCAACACACCACCGGGAAGGTGCTGAGACTGGCCACTTAGGGACTTGGAAGAATCGGTGTGAAAAGTACAACCAGTGAGTTCTAGGAAAATGTCCTTGGAGGGTAATCCAGCTTAAATGGAAGAATCCGCAGTGTCATTCAGTGCTATTTAAAAAGACGTGAGAGGGAGCTTTAAGAGCCCTGCTGACAGACAGAATTTCATCACCTCCACATGCCTACCCTGACCCTCTACTCCAGAAAGGAACAGAGACGAGGATAACCATGGTCCGAGAGGTGTCCTGAGTGCTGTGTGCTTTCCTCCTCACTCAGTGCAATCGTTTCGACTGGTTAGAAGACCAGAAATAGTATTTCCCATATCTACATAGACAAAATACTTTCTTTCCCTTCCTTTCTTAGCCTGTAGCAGTCTAACCCTTCAAAGTATAACCGCACACCCCCCCACCCGCCTTCTATCCTGACGGTAAATAGTTCTAATTGAACAAGCTATGAGCAGGAGGATGTTTCAATGTACCACCCTCCACGCCCACCTCAGTGCACTTCAGTATCGCTGTAACAGTTTTTCCTGCTGCCATCTATACTGTGCACAGGAGAGATGCAATTTCACACTCTGTTTTTCTTTCACGGAACTCTGACTTAACACACTGTGGATCAACTGGTATTTCAGGCTTCAGGGTTGAAGATGCCACCCATCAGGTGACCTTACATTTTCCCCTTATGCACATTATGTCATTTGACAAAGAGGCTTCAGCCCAGGACTGACTTGACATTGTGAGATGCAGCCATCTTCTGTATTACCATCATCCACACATAAGAAGTGAGGGAACAACTGCTCATCAACTTCTCTTTCTCCTTCGCCAGGCATTCTCCCCAACACTCTAAGGGACGTAGGGAAATGTTTCCTAGGCATTCTTACTATTTTCTGTGCTAATTCTGTATAACGAAATGACTTGAAGTTTTACACCACTGTGTCCAGCTCCTCCAGGAGTGTGCCATGTCCTTCCTGGACCTGCATTATTCTAACACCCTTAGGGGACTCCCTAAGTATCCAACTGGGAAACACCCAGAGGGGCTGTTAAGTCTGTGAGCGCATACCTCCCTCTACTGGAGAAAACAGGAAGGTACATAGGCATCTGGGAACGGACCACAAAACTCCCAGACTGAAAAAGGGTCTCTTGTCCACAGCCCTGACTGCACATGAGCCAGCAGAGGCCTTGCCACAGCATGGAGAGCTGGAGGAAGAGCGCCATGGCCGTGGTCCAAAAGCCATCATTACATGCATTCTTGCACAGTTCAGTTTGCTGGGTCTGTGCAATTGAGCTCGCCGAGGGTTTTCAGGTTATAAGTTAAAAGCTTATCTTGTACAGCTCCCAGCAACAACTCAGAGTGTTGTGAGACTGAACTGTGTGGTACCCTTGCAGTTGAGAGCTGGGCACTCACCTCTGTCACAGCATCAGCAGCCTCCAGGAGCCTAGACACAACAAGGCTACTCTTGCTTTCATGGCCTCTATACTACAAGGGAGTGAGAGTAGTAGGGGAGGAGGCCTCACCATACAGATGTATAGGGTCTGGGATTCTCTGCAAGTGACAGTGCCCCAGTTTACAAAGCCATTGTGGCAGTGTAGAGGAAGAGTGCCCACTGGAACGCTCCATATCAGTGTCCCAATCCTGGCCCTAACATTGAACAGCTGTTGGCCCTTGAGGAGTCAGCTCTTGTCTCTAGAGCTCTGCCTTAAGAAGAAATGAGGCTGTGTCAATGCCCAAGTTTCATAGCTATTGATAATTGCCAGGATTGATGTTTTCTTATAAGGACTCCAACAGTTCCCAGGGGTATTTTGCTGCATCTGAGAGTATTAATGATTGTACTTGTTTTATAATGAATGCAACCAAGTCTATATACTAAACTCTTCTCAGTGTTCGGAAGAGCACAATTCAGCATGCTGACTTCTGGACAGCCCTGTGAGTGAGCTATCAGACCAGCACACTGCCATCATTCTACAAAGCCTTTATAAGTCATAGCATAAAACACCCAGAAAGCCATTTGTCGTCTGTGAGTGCTAAGTGCACCCATCAAGTTAACCCAGTTGGACAGCTGATTCCACTAATCTAAAATACAAATGTAGGAATTTACATAAAAGACAAGTCAAAATATGGTGAGCATGCCACTGGGTTATACAAGGCTAGCTCAAGGGGCAGGTGAGCAGTTCTACACAATTCTACACAATCTCAAAAATAAACAACAGCCCTGGGGAGAAAAGTATGCTTGCCAAGTAAACAGTTTCAAATTAGAATCTCCACCTAGCTGCATCACTACTCATAGTGCACCCAGGCCCCAGCCCCAGTTCCACATTCATTCCGTGGTCACCACAGACAAGAGAGGAAACAGTAGTGTACAGGGTTAGGCTTAGCATAAGGTCAGGTCAAGAACAGGAACACTAACAGGTGCGAGCTGGGAAAACTATGATCGCAAACAGTGGCTGAACTTGCCTGATACTCAGCCATCTTGCCTTTGATGGAAAATCTAAAACTTTTTGAGTTGATCAGAAAGTTTTAAAATGCACTGGTCTCACAATGGTTTGCAAGTAAAATAAAGGCCACCTATACACCTGAAATAGTCTGTTCCTGGAATTTCTTCCTTCAATTTATCTTTTAATGCTCTTCTCCCTCCCCACCTTGCTCTCATCTATCTATCTATCTATCTATCTATCTATCTATCTATCTATCATCTATCTACCTATTTATTTTTGGCTTACAATGAAATTTTGTTAAAAGTGTTAAAAATCCAAATGAAGTGCAGTTTTGTCTGCCTTGCACACAAGACCAATAAGACCTAAAAAGTTAAAGATACAATGTCAGAACTGGTACTGAAAGTTCCTCTGGGCAAACAAGTCTTCTCAAGAGGCCAATATAACATCTTAAGATTCTTTGCACTCTCTCCCTCTCTTAAGTCTTCCACTGTAGAGCTGTGTCTTTTAAAAATAAAGAGATTTCTGATGGTAACTGCTGGTGCCAACTACAGATTATACGCCAGATCTCTCAGAGTGCATCACAGCCTGGTAGAGGAGGAGAAGCCTGCTCTGCCTGCCTGCCCACTCTGGCGCTGTTTCCCACCTGCACTAGATAGAAAAGAGCCTGTCTCTTAGATGTGAGATAGACAGTTTCCTTTGGAACCCCAGGTATCTTGGCAGGTGCTTGTGAAGCTCCAGAAGCACCGACTCTCACAGGAATGCCACCAGAGTCAGCTGAGTGGCTTCCTCATGGTTATGCAACACTCGTAAAACACACCAAAGTGGACAGAGTTACCATCACCCATTGTACTAACACTAAACTACCTAATCTCTAGGTCAAAAAGCTAGGGAATTTTCCTGCGTTAAGAGGTCACAACTGATGTGGTTGGCTTATATGTTTTGGCATTTATCCCTCTAGAATGAATCTGAGCTCTGTGAAGACAGGAATTAGCTTTGGTTTTTATCTGTCCTGTCTATGTTCATTATGCCTAGAGGGTTGATGAATCCATGATAGGTATTTTTGATGAATGATGGAATGAGTTTTGAATGTCTCATGATTACAGACACAAATGATCACAGTGGCAGAGCTGTGGACATGGTTTAATTTCACAGCATGTTATTTCACAGTTGCAGGGACATTACAATGTGTCTAAGGGGGTTGGGGAGGATGACTGGTGACAACATCAGAGTCCTTTTTCCCTTAGTATGTAATATTCTCTATCTTGGTACCACACTTATTGGAAAGACAGGGCTTTATTTCTACATAGGGCTGTTAGGAGTCTTTTTTAAAAAGTATATGCTATTGAAGAGGTGTATGTCTCTTGAAAAACTATGAAAATACACATTTTCATGAACATATGCCATCTGCCTACACAGACAAGGACAGAAACACATGAAAAAACAGAGACAGAAGGAAAGTTGGGGGAAGGTTTCAAATCTTCCTCCTCCTATATCTGTAGAGTGGTTCTTAAAATTTGGTTTGCTAATTTTATAACCTATTTCAGAATGGAAATTTCTAAGTAAGTGCTTTTCTTGGTGAACAACATTACAGCAATATCTTCCTCAAAACAGAGAAGCAAAGCTCATTGTAAGGGATCCATAGAATTTGATTCTGAAATATAACAAGGGTCCAGGTAAATTTATTTAAAGTCTAAAGCAATATTTCCGCCTCTAATTTTATCATCATTTAAAAACATATTTACCTATTATTTTGGATACAAGTCCTTTCAGTCTTTCCTGGAATGAAGAGTTAAGAAAAAAAACCAATAAAACAAACAAAAAAGGCAGAACTATGCATACTTATATCAGAGAGATTTTATAAGAATCTGTTGACAGTGCATGTGAACATGTTCTAGGTAAACACTAAAATTGCAGCCACAGGTGCCTGTTTTGGTGGTTCTTCTTTTTCTTCTTCTTCTTCTTCTTCTTCTTCTTCTTCTTCTTCTTCTTCTTCTTCTTCTTCTTCTTCTTCTTCTTCTCTTCTCTTCTTCTTCTTCTTCTTCTTTTCTTCTCTTCTTCTTCTTCTTCTTCTCTCTTCTTTCTTCTTCTTCTTCTTCTTCTTCCTCCTCCTCTTCCTCCTCTTCTTTCTCTTCCTCCTCCTCCTCCTTCTTCTTCTTTGTCTTCAGCCAAGGCTACCCTGACAGTTCTTTGTAGCACTCAGATCTTTACTTCTGCCATCTCCACATTTTCAGCAGGAGTTTTAGCGCCATTTGGGAGTTTTCACCTCAAATGAGAAAGGTAGCTGCATACTTTTAGGAGAAAAAAAGTTACTTGGCATGATTTAGAACTAATGTGGTTCCCAAAGAATGTGCCATAACTTATATATCAGTTAAGGCAAAGATAAATAAGCTCAAACAAAAACACTTCATTATAACACCAAGGAGATTTCTAGTATCTATCTACATTTCTTCCCTGAAAGGGGTAGGGTAGGGAGTTCTGATTTTTTTTTATTTTTATTTTTTTATTTTTTAAGCTGTAATTCAGACATGACTTTTCCTACCTAAATCAGATAACATAGTTACTTTCACATTTTCCACTGCATATTTAAAATTTCCTTTTCATGTGATGTATGTGTGGTGTGCATGTATGCAAGTTCACATACGCAGGTGCAGCCACACCTGCACATGTGTGGTATATGGGTATGTAAGGCGAAGGATGATGTCAAGAATCTTCCTCAATGACTCTCTTCCAGCTCCTCCATTTCCCCCTCCTCCATTTCCTCCTCTTCCTCCTTCCCCTTTCCCCTCTTTGAGACAGCATCTCACAATGTAGAACAGACTGGCCTGGAATTCACAGAGACCCACCTGCCCTTGCTTCTCAAGTGCTAGGATTAAAGGTATGCACCACAACACTTGGTGAGCCATATTCTTTTTGTCTTAAGGCCTCTCAGTCAAACACAGAAACTGCTGATATGGCTTGTCTCACTGGATAGCTTTCTCTAGGAATACCGTCTCTGCTCCCTGAGGCTGAAGTTTCTAAAGGACAATCATATCCACCTGGCCTTTATGTGGCTCCTGGGAATCCAAACTCTAGTCCTGTTGCCTGTGGGGCAATTGTTATAACTGCTGAACCATCCTTCCAACCAGCCTACATAGTTCTTTATGTAATTGACCTTATGGAAACAGGGAACCCCAGGTACTACAGCCTCCTAAGGAACTCTGCTCTGCAAATAGGTGCCATGTTTTTACTCTACACCCATTGAGTGTGAAAGGAGGCATTCCTATCAGATATAGGTGTGAAATTGCAGTTGGTCAAACTTGGGTTAACTCTGAGTCCCACCATTGATGAGGGACCCAGGCAATTTACTTTAAAGTGACTGAGGTAATACCATCTTGGTCTGATCTTACCCTGACTCTACTTAGCATCTGCCCAGGGGCTTTCAGCCCTTAACCTCTGATCAGTCGCACCCACTGTGGCAGCACATTTGGGACTTTCTATGACTGTGGCCACTGCGCAGAAGTAACAGCTAGTGTGTTCGACCAAAACATATGTTACCAGGTTTTCCTGACCCACTCTTGACAATGATGTCATTGTGGTTTTGGTAATTTTTGCCTTTATAAATGCTGTACCGCTGAGCTTTAATACCTAGAGTTCTTTGGGGCAAGAGCCTGCTCTTGGTTGTTGGCTAGTAAAAGACTTAATTTGCCTTTGTATTCATGGTGGTCTATAACTTTCTTACCTGGACTGCAGCAGCTTCACTTCTCTGGCATTGCCTTTCCTCCTTGATAAAATGAAGATAGCAGTAACTCTTGGGTGGATGGTGGGTTGAGTTACCTATACTATTCACGAAGTGTCCACTCAATCCCTGGTAACTATGACGCACTGTTCAGTAAATGCCTGTTGTTGCTGTCACTGCCGTTTGTGAGCTCAATGTCCAAAGGCAGGGTCAAAGTCAGTGTTGGTAAAGGGAAGAGATAAAGGAATACGAGAAGAGAAATGAACGCATGTCAGTGCTGGGAAAGGCCTCCAGGAAAGGCAGTCCATGGGAACACTATCATCAATGCCTACATTTACAGGAATTAGATTCCTATCAGAAGCAACCTACGGATGAGTAGACTGAAATGCATTACCAACACTTGGTCACTGTGCTCTGCAGCTGTTGCTTCTTGTCCTCCTGAGCTTCCTGTTTCACTCTCTCTTGCCAACACAGTGTGGCCTGAGCAGGTTTCCTTACAGTGGCGTCATTTTTTTCCGCTGCCACCAGCTTCCAAGCACAGCTTACATGTCTCCCAGTGCCTTTATCCAGGACCACCCAGGCCAGCTGAACTTCAATATGATGGACACACTGAGACTTGTGTTTGCTTTTTCATGTTTTACTAGATGTTGTAGTTGCTTTGTTTTTTTATTGTTGTGATAAGACACTATGACTAAGGCAACTTATAAAAGAAAATGTTTCTTTGAGGGCTTACAGTTTCAGAGGGTCACCAACGTGGGGAATATAGAAGCAGGCAGGCATGGAATTGGAATAGTAGCTGAGAGCTCGCATCTGGGACATAACCACAAGGCAAAGAGAGTTAATTGGGAATGTTGAGGTTTTTTCAACCTGAAAGCCCATTCTTCCTGAGACACCCACTCCAACAATGCCACACTTCCTAATCCTTCTCAAACAGTTTCACCAGCTGGGGATCAAATATTCAAATATATGAGCCTATGGGGGAACAATTTCATTTAAACCACCACATTCCACTCCCTTGTGGTCACACCATTGTACAAAATTCATTTAGTATAATGTCAGAAGTCCCCATAGTCTTTCAGAGTCTCAATATAGTTTAAAAGTCCAAAGAGTCTTCTGAGACTCAAGACATTCTCTTAATTAAATTAAGTTCTTCTTCTTCTTCTTCTTCTTCTTCTTATTATTATTATTATTATTATTATTATTATTATTATTATTATTATTATGTACTAATTTATAGGCCATGATCAATTTATGTGATTGTCTCAAAGCTGTATTTTTAACAAATGGGTTATTTCAGTCATGTTTATACAAAGTTTATACATTTCATGTAGTTTCTATAGCTTTAAATTCCTTTTGTATGCAAGAGCAATTTGTAGTCTCTCTTCCTAAAAGCTGACTTTTGTTTAATTAGTTGAGTAAATGCAGTCGCATCCCACCTTCTGGACTGATTCAGTTTGGATGTAAATGGTCCCCTAAAGCTCACAGGTTAAAAGTTTAGTCCTCAGAATGGTGCTGCTGGAGGCAAAAAAAAAAAAAAAAAAAAAAGAGCCTTTAAGATGAGACAGGATGTCTTCGGCTCTTTGGAGGCAGCCATTGAAGAGGATGGTGAATCTCTTGTCCTCTCCTCACTTTCTTTTGCTTCCGGATCATGAGACAAACAGATTTTCTTGGTTCCCCACCATTGCCATTTGGCATCCCTATAATCAATGAAACAAATCCCTTTGTACATTAAGTCATGAGCTCAGAGTATGTACTCCAGCATCTCAGGCTACTTTTTGTTAGTTCTCACAAAGCCTGTTTCTCAGGGTGCAGCAGGATGATGCTTCAGTTGAACCTAGGTGTCTTTCTCCTTGGCTCTTCACTTTCTTTTTTCTTTCCTCATCATTTTTTCTCTACCCATTTCTGGAAGCTGTCTTGGCTCTTACAGTGTTTAACGTACTCGATACGCACATTACTTCTCTTGGCAAGAATTTTGTCTATAATTTGCTTGTTTGCAACAATGTCAATGGCAAGCTGAGTGACACTGGAAATGATTCCAGCTTACCATGTGACATTCCTAGGGCATTCTTTTTCTTTTAAACAGTACCCATTTCCTTGATGTTTGTAATATCACCCCTCCTTTTTTGTAGATTCACATATATGTGACCAAAAGGACAACCTCATGTTCTTTTATTTAAAAGCACAGAAAACATATAAAGGGTGCCTCTCTTCTTTCCCTTTGTGTTTTTGATTTTTGTGAATTACCAGAGGAAACCTGCTCTTTTTAAAAGAGGGTTTTTGTTGTTGTTGTTGTTTAAAGAAAAAACATAGCTGAGAGTTGTGCATAGTTAAAATCAAGGTTTAAATCTCACAAAGAAGTATTTAAAATGTATATTTTAAGATCATTATTTTCAAACAATGAAAGAAATATAGCCATGAACCGGCTGTGGTGGAACATGCTTGTAATCCTAGCACTCTGGGAGGCAGAGGCAGGTGGATCTTTGTGAGTTGGAGACCAGCCTGGTCTACAAAGCAATCCCAGGATAGCCATACACAGAGAAATCCTGTCTCAAAAAGCCAAAAGAAAAAAATCCATGTTCTTTAAAATCACACTTCTCATACGGCTCACTGAGCAACGCACCTGACAGTTCTTGATGACACGGAGTCAGCTTATATGCGTAATCCAAGAGGAGAAAAAGATCAAGCTTTTCTAGAAACAAGGCTCTGTGCTGTGAAAGCCACTCAGAGCTACTCAGATCCCAGGAGACCTGGCCTCCAGCTGACACCAGTAAGCATAACTCCCCAGGCGGCAGGGTGGCCTGACAGCTGAGGAAAGCAAAACATGATGTCTCGGAAAGAAATGAAATCTAATGGATGGAAGTGACCAGTTACCAGAAGGAGCCAACCAGGAGACTTCTTGGGGGGACAAATTCTAATCCTGAAAACCTAAAAGCACAGATGATCTTTTAAGGCATTAAGTTATAGATGGTAGATTAGATGCAAGAAAATGATTTGACCAACTGGCCTTCCCAATTAAAAAAAAAATATATATATATATATATATAAGTATACAACTGAGCTTTTGTTTTATACAAAGAAATAAAATGCAGAAGCTAAAACCCAAAGCAAAACTAGACTGCATCTAATTGCTGAACGCACTCGGACGGGCAAGGCACAGATCCCTGGAGTGAAGTGTAATCCTATGTAATCGGGTCTACAGAGGCAAGACGTTAAAGCAAATGGAAAATCCTCATGTCTCTTGATCACTCTGTCCTCTGGACCTTGCTGATTTTTACAAGCCATGGAAAAAAAAGAAGATCTGGGCTCTGCCAGTCAACCAATTAACAATAAATAGATTCTTCCAATTTATTTTCCCAGTGATTTGGAGAATGGGCGAGAGAAAAAGGACACGCTAGCTAGTAAATGCAGGAGGAGTATAAGTGGAAGTGCTGGGGAATAGTTTTGACAACATTAAAAAATAACTTCGAGCTGTAATATTAGAGTCTGAGTAAAACCAGGGCATTGATTAGAAACCTAATTTTAGATTAAAAATTGCTCCTGCAGGAACAAAATCGTTCAGTGATGCAAAATTAATATTTGTTGAACTATTACTTAGAAAATACTATTAGCAAATGAAAATTTCATTATTAGCACAATTTAATACTTTTTAAGTTGTATTAGTAGGATACCTGAAGTATTTTTAGTAAAGCAGCACTCTATACTGAGGTCATGGTCATTCTATGCCTACCAATTTTAGTTATGAAACTCTTGTTTAGAACAATTAAATAAGACCTCTTGGCCTATTATAACAAAGCCCATGGCAAGAACTATTTTTTAATTTATGAACTTACAATGACAACAAAATATTTGCCAATAAACAACTATACACGGTTCAGTTGAGATTAACCTAGGCAGATTAATGCCATTTTTTGATGTTTATGAGAACAGCCTGAGCACTGATCAAGTCTGACATGGAATCTTTTTCTTCTTCAATCATTATTCAAATAGTGTGGACAAGCCTTGCTATGGTCTTACGCCAACTTTCATGTTTTAGTAAACCCCTGGTGTCTGAAATATGAATAGAAGCCAGAAATGAGCAGTTTTTAACATATGAAATTGAGTGAAGTCTTTCTCAGCACCAGTGTCACCAGTGTGAGAGGCAGTCTGTTTCATCTCAAATGCTATATACAATGCTCACTATCTGTTGGTTACAGGCTGGAGTGCAGACAAGAAAAAGAAAGGGCATAGCTCTCGACTAGAGAAATGCAATTTACTGATTCCAGCCCCTTTGAGCCCAGGCATTGGTCTTCTTGAGCACTTTCAGACAACAGTGGAAACCCATTTGCCATGCATTCTTTTAGATAAGAGTGGCAGTGAAGAAAAGCAGAGAGGTTATTATAGAAATCAGAAGCATAACTCTTATCTTTCCAGACACATCCAACTTATGACTTCCTTGAATATCCAATCAAAATCTAAGTTCTATGAAAACACATTCTGTGGATTAATATCAAACTAGTTAATACTTTCACAAAACCAACAGAACAGAGCACCGTGTCAGCAGTTGAAGCAGAAATGTCACCAAGGTTGTTCCTCTTGGCACAGCCCAGTAGAGTGTGGTTGACTGATGCTGGGATGACCGTCTTATGGACTCTCTTAAGAACTCTGTGAAGTGCTTTTTCTTATTCCCAGAACAGAGAAAGTTGAAACCAAAGAGGCTTTCTATAATGTGCAGTGCATCATGGCAACAGAATGGCAATTTGCTTCATTCTGTGATGCCTCTTTTGCTCATCATCCAATCAAGCACGGAGAAACCACACAGTTTCAGCAACTACACCTTTTAAAATTTACATTGAGAATAGTCCACCAAGTGAATGGAAGACAGAAACATAGAGAAGGCAGTTAGTGAAGCATATTCTTAGGAGCCTTCCAGAATGACCATGTAGTATTTTCATCATATATTACTTTTGGAAAAGTAACAAATGAACCACAGCAAATGAAAGAAAACCCATTTATTTCTTAATCTCAGCCTTTTGGCACCAGGTAACTATGGATGATGAGCAGATTCTGAGTGAACTTTGTTATTAAAATTACAGAACTAGGAGGCTTGCAGCCGGCCGAGCATCAAAGAGTCACCATCCTCTGAGATTCATTCTGAGCCTCTCACTTGACAATTAGCAAAAAGAAGCCCAGGAACACCGCCAATGGTATTTCAATGGCCATGATTATACTTAGAATTTTGTGATATTTTAAGTACTGAGCAAAGAGGGTTCCCCCCCCCCAAAACCTTGCCTCTTAATGCATATTGAGTAAAAGTCTGAATGTTATACTGCAGAAGTTGTTTATCCCATTGGGTGTGGGTACTAGTGGTCATTAATTATTGATAATAATATTAAGGGCAGCAATAAATTGCTTTTAGGGCTGGAGAGATGGTTGAGAGGTTAAGAATACGAGCTTGTCTTCCAGAGAACCTGGGTTTGATTCCCAGCACCCACAAGGCAGCTCCCAAAAACGCTTTCCTGGACTCTAGGGGCACCAGGCACACACACGCTGCACGGGCATACATTTCGGCAAAATACCTACCCACATTTAAGAAGTGTTTTTAAAGAGCTTCCTTATAGAAGAAATTTTAAGCTCCAAAGAAAACTTAGATACCTATTGTAGCACAAACTCAAAGTCACAGATGATTCGTGCACTTCAAGTTACCTATAAACTGGTGGTAGGGGCGTCTGTGCGGAAAGAAAGACACCAAAGCTCAAGTTGGAAGACCCAGCATATCCTGCCATTCAGTGTGGCAGAACATAGAACAGCATGCCGTTCAACACAGGCAAAAACCTGTTTCTCATTGTCTACAACATGAGGAGACTACCCGAGGGATCCCCCAACATCATTTTATAATCACTAGAAGGGACCACAATTATGATTAAATATAATGGACATCACTGGCTTTAGAAAAAGAAATTAGAAATTGGTAAAATCCCTTGAGGGCCTGTGCTTCCAAGGACTTATTCCTGAGGGTAATTCTATATATATTTTTTTTTTAAATATATGTGAACATATCTTATCTCTCAGGCAAAATACACTTATCACAGTTCTTAGGATTAACAGTAAGCCCGATGTTACCACCAGGCAGCAATGCATTAGAAAGAGACACACTGAATGACAAAGGCCTATTTTGTTTCTAAATCAGGCTCTGCCATTGGGGGAAAAAGCCATGTTATCTGCTGATCCAGTTGAACTCATTTGGTTGTGGGGACCACATTTAAATGCACATTACACTGTGAGTGGTGACTGATGAGGAGCACTTCACAAATAGAGCTGATCCTGCAATAAGGTTATGAGGTATATCAAAAAAAGACACAGCCACCATAGCAGGGCATCTGTGTTTTCAGCCCTCCTCTTGAAGAGGGTGACCTTATAATAGAAAAGCCACTTGGAGCTAGTGAGTGCTCTCAGTCAACCAAATGCCAGCCACAGGTGGCTGCAGCCTAGTTGGTAGAGTGTCTGCCACACAAGCATGAGAATCTGAGTTCGGATCTCCAGCACTTCCTCCAGGTCAGGCGGCTTGTGCCTGTAACACTAGCAAAGGTGTGGGGTAGAAATAATAGGAGGGTCCTTGGGGTTTGCTGGCCAATCAGTGAGCTCCAGGTGAGACTGCCTCCAAAAGTAAGGTGGAGAGCATAGAAGACACCAAACTGACCTCTAGCATCTACATGTACACACACACACACACACACACACACACACACACACACACACAGAGAGAGAGAGAGAGACAGACAGACAGACAGACAGACAGACACAGACAGAGAGAGAGACAGAGAGAGAGGGGTGTAGGGAGTGAGACAGACAGACAGACAGACAGACAGACAGATAGACACAGACAGAGAGAGAGACAGAGAGAGAGGGGTGTAGGGAGTGAGACAGACAGACAGACAGACAGACACGGAGAGAAGCACTAGTGTTAAAACACTCCCAGCAGAAGCAGCTTAGGAGAGGATGGGATTTAATTAGCTCACAGCTCCAGGTCTCAATCCATCAATGAGGGAAGTCAGGGCAGAAACTCAAGCAGGAACTTGAAGCAGAAGCTATGGCGGAACGCTGCTTGCTGGCTTGTGCATGCTCATGCTTAGGCAGCTTTCTCATACAGCCTGGATGACCTGTGATGGGAATGGTGCTGCCGGTGGTTGACTAGCCCCTCCTACCTCACTTAACTATCAAGGCAATCCTACACAGATATGCCCATAGGCCTGTCCGAACCAGCCAAGTCCTCAATAGAGTCTTTTCCTCTCAGATAGCACGAGGCTGTGTCAATTGACTGTTAAAGCTAACTAGGAGGGAGGGTAAATATAAATCATGCTTCTGGTGGCTGAGAAAATGTGTTAAGCTTCCAAAGATGTATTCTGCAGAGAATGTCTACCCAACTTTGGGTCTCCGTGGCACAGAGACTGGAAATCACAGAACAATTGAAAGGCTATTGCTATTTTTGAGTTTGCTACCTGCAGTTATTATAATTCCATAACCATTTCATTTGATCTTCACAGTTCTGAAATCTTAGCCTTTTGCTACACAAACAAGTTGAAAAAAGGGTCATGCACTATTCGATTACACATAAGCAGTAATTGGCAGGGTTTATCGTGGATATTCTGATTTCAAGACAGAGGTTTGGTCCTATAGTAATGAACCTGGCTGCCTTCCAAGACAGGGGCCTCTTCCTCAACCCAGCTCAACTGACTGTGTGAGTTACCGCTTACTTAGCCAATGTGGGAGAACGTGACCAGAAGGCAGGTGAGTCTTCAGGAAGGCAGATCTCTTTCTCTGAAAGAGAAACCAGTCCAAAGGTCACAGAGACATGCATTTTCTCCAAAACCACAGAGGCCAAGATTGAGAAGCTTCTGCAGTGACAAGACTGGCGCAGTTTCCTGACAGAGGCTGTTTTCGAGATTAGTCATACATCATCACATGATTTTTTAACACATTTGTTCTTATAGATATCAGGAAGATGATGATACAATGGCAGGACTGTGTTCATGAAAGAAAAGCTGCAGATGTGTGACTGTAACTATGATGTCTAAATGTTTTCAGTAAATGAAATCCAATGGTTTAAACAGTATTTTCTGATAACATAAGACTGATTGTAAATGCTATATACTAGCACGCTAATGTGCATGTAAATCCAGTTTAGAGTAGAAGCATCTTGGACAGTATGGCAGCAGCTGGCACTTGGCAAGCCCATTACAACTTGAAGACATCTGTATTGAGGCCAGAATGGCTACCATTATGACCACATAAAAACTGTGACCACAGCAGCAAATGACAGACAAGAAAAATGTTCAGCAAGACTCCATGCCTTCCCACGTAAAAAGCAATGTGTAAGAATCATCAGTGAGCTAGTAAAAAATAGGAAATGTATTTATGCTCACAAGCGTACAACTTCCTAAATCTGATTAGATGTGTAACAGTTATTCAAAATAATTACATATAGCTAAGTGGGAATTCAATCATTTGCCAAACATGGTTCTTGATCGTTTCCCTAATAAAATATTTGGATGTAAAAGATTTCCAATTCACTTAGCAGAGCTGCATTTTAGCATAATGTGCTTTTATCTTGGTTTCTATTCCAGTGATTAAAGACAAACTGCTCAATCCCAACACCTTACCCTGTGATTCAGCAGGTCACAGGATGCAGCTTCACAGCATTTCAGACACCTTCTGTGTGTGGTCAATAATGCAGCTGTCCAGTGGCCACACTAAAAAGCGCTGGTCTCAGCCATGTTGACTCTCCCATGAGTTAGCATGCCCTATGTTCACAGCTCCTTTGTCATTGCCGAATCACTTGCATACAATACTTGGAGACCTTCAAGTGCTATGCACTTAATAGCATAGCAGTTATGTAACACAGGCCATCAGGCATGCCCAACATTTTGACACTGACACCTGACATTGCCATTACAAAATTAATGTCTAAGAACCACAAACATCAAGGTACAAGAAAGAACTCATAATAATAAATTTGTATGACTTAAGTAAGTTTATAATTTTGTGTGGGGCCACATTCACAGCTATTTTGGGGTACATGTGGTCCTCAGGTGGGACATGTCTACAGCTATGTCAGATAGTGATGCCATATGTCCCAGAGACACACAGGTGAGTAGTGCCCGCTTTCTGCTTCCACAGGGTTCAAAATCTAGATTGATAAAACAAATAATTATGATGTTGTCTGATAAAAATTATGCACACATTTCCATGAGAATGCAAAATAAAAGATGATTATCCTACAATTGGAGAAATCATAAGTTTTATAATGGAGAAGACAGCTAGGATTTAAAAGAATTTATTATACTAAAATAAACTTAGATTTGTTTTAAATATTGGGGATTCCCTATTCCCTTCTCCAATCTTTCCAACATATGTAAAGTTTGTGGCACTACATGACAAAAAGGTTAAGAATAGGAAAATAACATGTGAACAAAAGCTTTAATACTTTTAAAGTTAGAATGGAGTGATCTAAGCATTTTTGGAGAAATATGTGTTAATATTAAGGCAAGCTCTTTAATACACATACCCATCCATTCCTTTCTTGCTTTCTCCTCAGCTCCCACTCTTGGAATTCTATAAAAATATTGCTTTGCTAGGTGATAACAGGAGCTTAATATGCAGATCAATGTGGCATCTTAGAGTGACTTGCACTGGTAGCTTTCAGAAACCAGTCACATGGCCTCAGCGTATGGCTGCATGTTAGCAAGTTTCCTAGCACAATGCTTTCACACAGAAGGTGAACTCTAATGGGGGGCATTAGGCACTCAGCAGGTGAGCTTCACAGACAACCCCGGAGCACAGCCCAGAGCACCAATGTGCACCTGCTTGGCCTTCTATTTCATGGACGATGGGTCATAAAGCATAGCTTGTGCAAGGCAAAGTGCAAATGTGCCAGCCTTTGATCACGCATAATGCAACACATTTAACCTGTGACCAGTGGAACACACGAAACGTCAAATGCCTCTGGTTTCTATGTCACGTTTGGTCACTTGGATACCCCTGGGTTTGACAATAAAGTTAAGTTTCATTATAAAATAAAAGATCTGTTCTGATGAAGTACCTTTGCACAGGAAGGAATCATTTTGAGTACCCTTTTCATTTAATTTCATTCTCACCTTCTCTGGTCCCTAGACTTCTTAAACCATTGCAGAGATAAGGTGTAAGATTGATTGTACTGCAACAGTGTCTAATACCAACGGCAGTCACATAACACAGCATAGAGTAGCTTCCTTCTGTTTAACATAGAGTAGATGGGAAAACATTGTTCCCATTGTCAACTTGCAGACAAGATGTTACAGCATCCATCCATCTTTCTATTCATTCACTCCTCAATGAAATGCTTATTGAGTATATAGACTGTTTTCCATATTCAAATTGATTCTACATATATAGAATACCAGTCCTGATTTTGAGGGGAACTTACAAACAAAACAAAACAAAACAAAAAAACCCAAACCAAAACAAAACAAAAAACCACCAAAAAAAAAAAAAAAAAAAAAAAAACCACCAAAAAACAAAAGAAAGGAAGGAAGGAGGAAAGGAAACAAGACTGATTTCAATTCCACTGTGTTCTAGTAACAACTGGACATGTTCTCAGAGGTAACAGGATACCAAGAACAGGGTAGAGACAAACTCCACTCATGGGAGTCAGCTAAAGGAATTTCTAACCATTATGCCTGAATACTTTAAAGGTCAATGTGTCACCCCTCCCAGCCGCTGTCTAGACAAACTGAAGTCACTCAATCACATTTCAAAATTCTTTCCCTTTTGCATCATTCCAGAGGTTACGGCAGGCTGCCACCTTTGTGGTGATGGTCAGTCAAGTGCTTGGGCATTGTAAATTGGAAGGTTGCTTTGGATTAAACCCAACAAGAGCACTTAAAAATATGAGTACAAATTGACCCACTATTAAGGGAATGTAAATCAAAAAGTGTGATGGGTCTTCTGACAGATACAGCAATGAGGACTTTTTAAATAAGACACATATAACTGTGAAATGACACAAGCGATTGAGGTCCAAAACCCATCACTTTGACAAAATAAAAGAGAAATCAGGAGGAGGTGGGAGGATGATAGTTGTAGACATTAAGAACACATCCGAGAGGGAAAATACAGTCCAAAAATAATTAGTAGGAAGACAAAGAACTTTTGCTTCTCTTGTCTTTTACTATCTCGTAACTTAATTTATGATTGTATATTTAATAACCAAGCATTCAATTTTAGTTATTTTGTGATTTAATTAAAATTTTACACCAGAGTTAACTTAAAAGGCTACTGTGAACCATTTCAAACCAAGCTTCATGCAAGTACATTAGAGGCATCATATATGAATAATCCCTTTCTGTATGATATTTACAGATTTGTTAGAAAATCTAATATTAGCATATTCAAAGGAGACAAAGTCATTATGTAAACCATTACCTTAAAAAAACAGAAGCAAGCCAACTCATGGGTAACTTTACACCTGAAAGACCAGCACCTGGGAATCTGAGGCAGGAGAATTGCCATGAGTTTAAGGCCAGGCAGGCATACAGAGTGAGACAGTGTTCCAAGAAACAATACAATATGGTGCAAGGCAAGATAATACAGAACTAGAAACAAATGTAGGAGATTTAATGAAGAGCAAACTTCACATGGAGTAACTGGTTTTAAGCTATAATTTGCAACAACGTTTTATCACTGGAGATCAAGAAATGATGAGCTGTTAAAAGTTCTTTCTAGCCCTATAGGCTGATAGTAATGTGTAGTTATATAAAGTTAACATATCCCAGTGATTTATGAAGTATTTTCAATGATACTGTGTCATTGGCTCACAAGAGAACATCCTGAATTTGATATTATCCCTTCTAACAAATTCAGTCAGTGGGATATTAAGGTGCAAAATAAGCTGCCTGTAACCACCATTGGGATTGAGCTCCCCTACAGACACACCAAAGTCTCCTGGATCTTTCTAGAAGTCATATGGACCTATTGATGAAACTCTCAACCTCGTGGGCGCTGTTCTCTTGTATTCCAGCTGCTTAAGGTGCCTCTTGATGCTGACAAAACTGGCACAGGTTCTGCTCCAATCGAAAGTGCCAGATGGATTGCTCAAGGCACAGCTGCCTGCATCTCCCATTTCTCCTTAGGAAAAGATAAAATCTAGTTCACTCTGCTGTGTTATACCTGTCACGCTGTTTCAAAAGTACCCTGGATAGAGACCTTGCGTTCATATCAGTCCATTCTGCTACACAAATTGCCGTCTTCAATGTCCCAAAGAAATTTTCACAGCATTATATTTTAAATATCGACCCTATCTTTTGTTGTTCTCTTTCTAGGATGCAGACATGAGCTCCCTAGGATCCCAGTGGGCGGGAGAGCTGGGGGACATTCTGTTTTCAGAGCTATCTTTCTCAGTGAAGCTGGAATCTTCCAGCGTGCCCCAGAACCTTCCTTCTTTTAGGTGAGCTGTGCCTTGTGGTATCCTTCTGGGGATTTAAGGAATAGACTCTTGATGGGCCTAACCCTTCTAATTATGCAGACATGCCCAGACAGTTCTGGATTCTAGGGAGAATAAAAGAGGCCTCAAGCTGCACATGTTATTCACTTTCCACAACTCCTCTGGGAAATCTGGAAGCCAGTGGCTTTAGTAACTCATGGGATGATCTGGCAGCTCTTCCTTTAAACAGGAAACTCAGGTGCAGAACTTTAACTTAAAGTCCACAACAAACAAAAGGTATCATCATGGCTTATGAAGAAATACCCAGAACTTACTCTTTTAGGAATACAGTTGTTACAAGAGTTACAGACGTGAATTGCAACACCTTAAGTCCTGGTTCACTTGCTAGGATGAAGACAGATCTGTTTCACAGCCCCTTCTCTCCACTGATGATCGGCCCCCATTTGAGGGCCTGATGTTCTATTCAGTCACATTGCTCTTCTCAGGGCGGTGCTAACAGTGTCTTCCATGAAGTCTCAGCTTATTTCTTAGCAGGAAGGATTCTGCTTGTTCTGGGTCTCTGTACTGCTAGCTGTTGCACTCTGACTATAAACACTGCACCTCCAAATGCCCTTCTACCCGGACACAGAGGCGCTCTTCTGGAGGGAGGGTGCAGAGAATATCTGCCCAGGTACTTGGCTCAAACTTCTCTCACAGTACTCTGCCCACTCTTCAGTGAACCTTTCTATTGCCAATTGTCCTACAAGGACTCTACAAACCCATCTGCATCTCTGACATGTCTGAATTCTAATTCTGACCTAGTTTCAAACTCCTTCCCATAAGGTTCTAGGCCTCACAGAGACAATCAGGGTTGAAACACTGGAAAATTGTAAGGATGAAAATAACATGCAGACATCTCTGTGGCAGTGGGAAACTCCACAATACACTTCCTTGCCAGGCCATGCAAAGTTACTCTAGGCTGATGGCATGCCTGAGTTTCACATCCCATGGATGACTCAAGATGGTTTGACTTCTATCTAAGAATTAATAAGCTGAGTGTGTTGATTCAGGTCTACAATCCCAGAAGAAGAGAACACTGAGTTTAAGGCCAACTTGGGCTACATAGTGAGAGTCTATTTTTAAGGTAATTATTTAATAGGACTGAGTATAAAGCAGGTGAAATA
Organism: Acomys russatus; assembly: GCF_903995435.1. NCBI lineage: Eukaryota > Metazoa > Chordata > Mammalia > Rodentia > Muridae > Acomys > Acomys russatus. The sequence continues at coordinate 49,739,620 of NC_067140.1, read as the reverse complement.
AGTCAAACAAGAATGCTGTTATATAATAACAATTACCAAGAGAAAGAAGGTGGGCCGAAAGTAGTAGCTAATGTTTTCACTGCTCTCAAAAAGCACTCAGAGGAATTCATAAGTAATGGGATAAGACATCTATCTTCATTTTTCAATATTTAGTTTCATCAGTTTAATAAAATGCTTGTAATTCAATTATAGTCCCCAAAGCATGGGGTGTTTCATGCTGCTGGTTTGAGTTATTTATTTATTTTTTATTTTCAAACAGGGTCTTCCTAGGTAGTCCTGGCTGGCCTGGAAATCACTATGTAGATCAGGCTGGCCTACAGATGACAAAGATTCACCTGCCTCTACAGGTGATTAGAGGCATGTGCCACCATGGCAGGATCAAAATTATAAGTCTTTAGATGCCTCAACGAATGACAATCTGGCAGAATGGTTATGAGTGTGTGTGCGCGCGCATGCATGCGCACGTGTGCGCACACGTAAGTACATACACATATGGACAAACATACAATAAACTTCTTCAAAGTTTAATATTTAAGTCTTAGCATTTCTATTGCTGTGAAGAGACACCAGGACCACAGCAAATCTTATAAGGGAAAACATTTAATTGGGCTGGTTTACAGTTTCAAGGCTTTCATCCATTGTTATCATGGTTGGCACGCAGGCAGACATGGTGCTGGAGAGGTAGCTGAGAGTTCTGCATCTGGATCACCGGGCAGCAGGAAGAGAGAGAATGAGCCACTGGGCCTGGTTTGAGCATCTGAAACCTCAAAGCCGACCCCCAGTAACAGGCTTTCTCCAACAAGGCCACACCTACTCCAACAAGGCCACACCTACTCCAGCAAGGCCACATGTCCTTATCCTTTCAAATAATACCCCTCCCTACTCCATTTTCATTCAAACCGCCACAACCTATTAAGTATCTCTTTTCTTTTTGATTTTAAGTAGCTTTTACTTTTAACCACGGTGCTAATTCTACTGTTTCTATCATCTTTGGAATTATTTAGATGGGTTTGCAAGTCTCATACCACAGACTGTCCCCTTGCTTTGACTCTCGTTCTCTGAATCTGAGACTAGAAAAGAGACAAATGGAGCACCATTCATTAAGAGGTGTTATCCTTACAGCACATCACAACCACAATCCGGGAAAGACCTTCATGGCCATAAGGCTAGTCTGAGAAATTTAAACATCAGGTCTTGGCCACAAACAGTCTTAATTTCTGAAGCATATCATTCTTTTTTAAGTCAAAAGTGAACAAGAAAAATACTCCTCATTTGTTGTGTATGGAAATTGACCTCAAAATACAAATTGTTTGTTGGTAGAGTGTTTCATGTGATAATCAACTATTCTTAATTTGAGATAACTTGGTAGGATAGATTTAACTCTGAGTTCTTAAAAAAAAAAAAGGGCAGACACAATATGATGCCAGTCACTGTTGAGAACAATAGCTCTGGTTTCTAATATATATATGTTTTTTCTGAATCTATGGATCAAAAATTACACGAGAATTTTCTAATTCTTCTAATTCATTTAGTTTCTCTATGTGTGACCTCCTAACAATGAAAAAGACAGTCATCCTGACTCAACATAAAGTTGTAAAATATGAAAAGGAAGGGAAACACTGCAGTGGTCACTTACCACCCAGATGACCACTGTTCAATACAAAACATCTTCCTATCCACTCTGTCGCCATCTAAATACCATTCTGTCTTTCCACATCTATTCAGGAATAAACTGGGTTGGGAATGGGGACGTTAGCTACTCTTTCCACTTCCTCATCACCCCCAATCACAGCTGCTACCACCTACTTATAAGCAGGTCATTCTGCTGAAATGGCTTCCAGGTCAGTGACAGTCACGTCTTTCCTTGCACTCTATGCTGCGGGCAGCTTATCTGTATCATCAAGCCCCCTCTCTGTTCCTCAGGGTCCGCCTCACCCTTCTGTGCTCTGAGCTAGAAGCTTGGTGGTTTCCTTACACTTGGTCTTTGGCTTAGTTACTTGAGAAAGGCAGGGCAGGCTATTGACTACCCCAGGAACCACACCATTCCTTGTCACCCTGCCCCAGTTTAAGGAAGGGAGGCTGGAGGTGTCTGTTTCCTGTCAGAAGTCTGTTGAATCTGAAAGTACCTCTACATTGCCTTCGTGATTAGGTTCTGGATTTTGTTCTGTTCTCATCTAATTTTACCACCAAATATACCCCTAAGCTTTGCCTTCATGACTCCAGATACTTACCTTCTTTTCTTTTTAAAAAAAAAAAAAATGCTGTATACTCACTGCTTAGTTTCCTGCTTCATTTGAAGGCACAGGCACAGGAAAACACAGAAAAGTATGGTTCCACTATAATCTTACCCCCTACACATATATGACACTCAATAAAGCATACTTCATCCTTTTCTCTAAAGAAATAAAATTGCAATTTCTTCAAGGAAACACAGGGGCTGGCCTTCGAGACACTGGGTTAGCTATAGAGGTTTTAAATAGAACAGTAAGAGCCCAGGAAGTAGCCCTAAGTATCACCAGGAGGGGCTGCAGGAAAGAAGGGGGACAGTCAGCCGAGCACGTGGACAGTCTACGGAACGGGAGACTGACCTTTACTAGCTACGCTTAAGCAAGGAACTAAATACCTAGGACTTACAAAGAACTGCAGAAACTAGATGCCGCTGAAATAAAACTGCCAATCGACAAACAGGCAGATGAACTGAATAGGCACGTATTAAAAAGAAACAGAAATGGCCAATAACCGTTTTAAAAGTGTTCAACATTCCTGGCCCTTGGAAGAAAACAAATTGAAACTATGCTGAAATCCTACCTCATCCCAGCTACGATGGCTATCATCAATAATTCTGACCACAGAGAGGATGGGGAGAGAAAGAAACCCTTATTCACTTTCGGTGGGGTATAAATATAGCCATTGTGGAATCAGTTTAAAGATTTCTCAAAAATTAAAACTAGAACTACTGTATGACCAATTTCTTTTCCTCCTGGGCATGTATTCAGAGAACTCTAGATACCACCATTGAGATATTTAAATGCTGTGTTTATTGATGTTTTATTCACTACAGCAAAGAGCCGGAGTCAACCTAGTTGTCCATCAACCTATGAGTGGATGGTAAAAATTTGGTACACATGGCTGGAGAGATAGATCAGCAGTTAGGAGCCTTGTTCTTCCTATGGAGGATCTTGATTAAGCCCAGCACCTGGATGGAGGCTCCCAACCATACACTACTTTAGTTTCAGGGGATCCTACACCCTCTTCTGACATCAATGGGTACCAAGCACTCTCTGGGGACATAGACACTCATGAGCAAAGCACTCATATACATAAAATAAATCTTGAAAAAGAAAAATTGGTATGCAGGCACGCACACATACACACATGAATGTTTATCCATCTCTAAAGAAAAAGAAAAGCAGAAAGGAAAATGAAAACACAAAATGCCAGGAAAATGAACGGGCTGAGAATGTATAATTTTAATCAGGGACACAAATTCTCAGAAAAAGAGGCATGTTCTCCTCATATGCAGAATCTAGCCAATAAGATAGAGTGTACATAAACATATGCACATGTGGGTGCAGTATAACATGTTAAAAAGAAAAAAAAAGATGAAATGTTAGGAGATGAAGAGGGACTAAATGTGGGCAAAAAATATGAGTTATGAAAGAGAATATAAAGCTAATCGTTTCTCTAGCTCTAATGATGTCATGGATTTTTTCTTTTGGGTGGTGGATAAGTGTATAATATATATTAGATACAGATAATATGAAAACACAATATGCAGCTCTATAGATTCCCTTTCAAATGGCTACTTTAACTGTATAGAAGTTCATTGAGATGTATAGCTTGGGAGCATGGCTAATTTTGGTGTGGAATTTTTCCTTAATTTAAAAAATAATAATGTGCAAAATAAATTTTAACATATTAAAAAATTAAAAATAAATAGAAGTTGACGTTGGAGAAGCAGCTTGCTGTGTAAGCATGAGATTCTGAGTCAATGCCCCAGAACTCACATGAAAAACTACGTGGCTGCATTTGTGCCTATCACCCCAGGACTATGGTGGGCGGAGTCAGGGGGACCCACTGAGGCTTGCTGGCTGCCAGCCTGGCTCCAAAGTTAGTGAGAAACCTTGTCTCAAGAGAATACGGTGGAGAATAACAGAGAAGAACGCTTGCTGTTCTTCGGCCTCTGCATGGGCATGGGCACATGCCTACACACACACAAATGCATACACAGATAAAAATAATAAGTGAAATAGTTAAAATAATTCTTACAAAATTATGAAACTTACACGCACCCCACATCTAGAGGAACACTGTAGAAACATACAAAGTAACACACCCGGTTTTCACATCTTGTCCTTTCATTGTCAACAGCCTGGCCAGTCTTTCTTTACACCTGTTTCTCTGACAGCCAAATCTGTGCAAAACACATGAATTTATATATGGGAAGAAAAGATGGTGGCTTTACAGGAAACAAGAACATTTTGTATATTATTTTGTAATTTGTTGGAAATCTATTTTGATACTTTAGACAGCTTCACAGCATTATAGAGGAAAAAATGTGTCATAATTTATTAAAACATGTCTCCATTGATGAACGTTCACTTTTTTTCTAGATGTTTTAAGAACAGAAAAGTTTCCATGGGGCCAAAAAGATGCTCAGCAGGTGCAGTGCTTGCCATGGAAGCCTGATGACCCAAAGTCAAACCCTGGAGCCCAAATAAAGACACTAGCAAAGAACTGTCACCACAAAGCAGTGCCCCTACCTCCATGCCTGTACCCCATCTCCATCACACACAGGCACACAAATAACAGGCAGAATAGTGGTAATAAAATGTTAAACTGCAGCAGCAAATACCTGTGTGCAAGTAGTCATACAGGAGCGTACATTCATTTAAGGAGAGTTCTTAAGGTAAGACCACTAGGTCACATTTATATGCAATTTTAATGATGACTCTTTGATATCTCTTGTTAACTCATTTATTATGTTCTTTTTTATACCCTAGATATAATAAGGTGTATGCAATTTCTGGAATCTCTCTACTCTCTTTACTATTACAGGTAACTTTCTGTGTACTACATACTTTCTGAAGTTAGCTAAATATGTGTCTATATTTAGCAATACTTGGGACTTTTTAAATTTCATCAAATTATATCAAACCTCAATATTTATAAACAATACATTTGCCTCACATCATATAGACCCAAAGGGAAACCAAAGATTTAACAGAAGAATTAGATATAATATACTCTTTTACATGAGTGCCTCTCAACTCCAAATACGGTGGCATTAATTACATCTTTTATGAGCACAAGAATTGGTCAAATGATTTTCAAGATCAAGAAACTCTCTGCCTGAGGCGTGTGCTCCCATCATGCCTCACTAACTCCAAAGAACAAAAACAGTAAGTGTGCTGAACAGCACAAGAAAGAGTAGATATTCCCTCAGTGTGGTGCACCGTCATGTGATGCTTGTGTGATGAAGGGGTTTATTTTTGGTCAAAGATAAATGAAACCAGGAAATCAGGAAATAATCTCTATGCTGAGTGCCCCCAAACACTGTTATGTAGGTTAGCACAATTAAAAATCCCTCTAAGTTAATTTAAGGAAATGCATTTCTCATAGGTTAGGTAGCATGTCATTACTTCCATCATCAGAGTAAGGTCCTGTGAAGCCACTGTAAAGAGGTCACATGATGGGTCCATAGACACTTTTCATATTTAGAATATACTCTGCCTCATCATATTGTCAGCGTGTAAGAAATTCCTGTATGCAGTGCATGGAACAGAGCGTTAGAAAATGTATAAAGCCAACAGGAGGTGGTTCTTTGGCCTTTGTGATGCCTTCATGGTATGATCTGCACAGTGGAAATGATGCTGGATTTAAATGCTTGGTATTCTAAGATGTGGATTCCACTCTCTACTCAGAACTAACTACTTGTTTGTAACTCTAGAGTCTTCCAAATAGAAACAGGTATTTTGTGGATAAAAAAATAAATGAAAACAGGAAACCTGAAAATAACCCAAACACTAAACCCCAAGGAGTTAATCTCTCACTTGAGTAATTAATGAGTGCTTTCAACGATCTTACTCTCATCACTTCATTGAAAGTCCTAGTTGTTATTTCTACAGGAAACACATGTCCACGGACCATAAACTCAATCCAGTTAATAGCTAACTTGGGGGAAAGGTGGGAGTTGGCTTCAAATGAAGGACCACTCTAGGGAGATGGTAAATGAGTTACTTTTGAGCATCTGGCTGCTACTGTCTGAGGCCTCTGCTGAGACTGAGGGGGAGGAAAGGTGAAAAGCAAGAGAGAAAGGATATTCTTCCTGGCTGAGCCCACTGGCTGCAGAGGTAACTAAAAAAATGACAAGGACTCTGGCTATAGGATAGAGGGTAAAAAGAAGAAAGGGACAAAAACATGCACCATTAGATCAAAGATGCTAGCTTCAACTCTCCCCTGCTCCATGCCTCTCAAGAAGGAGCCAGTAAGACAGGACAAAATGTAAGAGATACTATTTACTACAGAAGCCAAGGCCTCTCCCACTCCGGCTCTTCTCCGACTTTCTTACTTCTTATTTAATGCTAGTTGCATACAAGGCCTCCATGGCAGAAAGTCTCTGTGATTTTGATAATTGCCTCCTAACAGTGCTACTTAAGATCTCAGGAGAAGAGTGAGCCAAAGTGGAAAGAGTGTTCATAGAGAAGCCACATGGAGCATCCATCCAACTTGCCCCTCGGTGGGTTCACAGCCAGTTGCTGTGAAACTGAATGCCTTCCTACGTGCTTACAGGCAACCAAGCTTAATCCTTATTAGCTTATAAAAGGATGGGGGCTTTTATAGCATAAGAAACTATAATAAATTAAGGGACAGAGGTCTTACAAAATACCAAATATATTCAATGTGGAGATTTTGGGTGAGGAGTGCATAGAACCCTAGAATTTGATGTAATTTCTAAATCTTAGTTTCTTTTTCTGTTGCTGTGATAAAACGCCATGACAAAAGCAACTTAGGTGAGAAAGGTTCATTTCGGTGCTAAGTTCATCATGGTAGGACAGCCAAAGCAGCAGGAACTTGAAGCTGTTGGTCACACTGCATCTACAATCCAGAAGCAGAGAGCAACGAATATGCTGCTTGTCACCTCATTCTCTCCATTTTATATGGCCCAGTATTCCCTGCCAAGGGCATGATCCCAACCACAATTGAGATAGGCCTTCCCATACATCTAATTCCACTGAGCTTGCTTGCCAACTGATCCCAAGTTGCCAGCATCTGTGCTCAGAAAGTATTTTCATTATTAGAGTTCTGCAGTGCGTGATACGAACCTTAACAATTCTATGACTTTCCTACTGAGGCAGAAAGTGACAAGTCTTTGCCAAACAAAGATGGACATATTGAATAAGCAAGATGGAAAAGTATTTACTGCATTTCTTTAAAAAAAAAAAACCCTCCCTGCATCAGGATTTAGAGAAACTTATAAAATGTCACAAGTTCAAGAGAAAGCTTTTGGCAACTCTTATTTCCTAGATCAATGCTATTATCTCAAAATTTCACATGAGTTTTCTACAAATAAAATTCCAGTACCCTCTAAGAGACCATATTACAAGTTCCTTTCTGGCCTAAGACGCTGACCATGTGCTGCCAAAGAACCAGTTGCCGGCACAACGGCATACAAACCCCCGAATCAGCACACTGGCTTGGGAAAAGGATATAGGGCTGGGACCCCTGATTGAATACTCAGAACTATTTTCATGTAAAAATTTAAATTGCATCAAGCATACAAGTCAGAGGAGCTCCTTAGTACCTTATGTGTGAGAAATGGTTTTGTTATCCTAGTCACAGCAGTAATGCATAAATAAAACACACTTAACGTTCACAGCTGCTTTGTGCTTGTTTGAGTGACTAAATAAAAAGAGAACAAAAGAAAACACAAAACAAGTTTCCTTTTCCAAAACAAAATTTGTGTTTTGTTTTCAGAACTAGGGTTTCATATCAAGTCCTGTAGGCCTTAAATTCTCTTCATAGCTCAGGCTGGCCTTAAATGCTCTTTGTAGCTGAAGTTAGCCTTAAAGTGATGATCCTATGATGCCAGCCCTCCAACTGGGCACAGACAAGCACACCATGCACCCACATATCTTCACATTAGATTTAATGCTTCCTTTCAGGTTAAAAAAAAAAGTATTTTTGTCATAAATCATGGCACTTACAAATATGTTTATAGAAAAATAAAACAAACAAGCAAAAACCCTGAGTATCTATAGACATACGAGTAAAAACAGTGTGCTTTTGTGCTTCTGCTTAGAGACTCCCTAGAATGACATCAACAGCACCACTGGTAGAATTTAGGTCAATGGGCCAATTACTCAGTGCTAACATCAAAGGCAGAGACAAGCTGCTGCTTCTCTGTTTGTTCCCTTCTGAGTCTCAGTGTTAAGCAATCTTGAAGGCAACTTTATGTGCCACAAGTAAATGAATGAATGAATAAATAAATAAATAAGTAAATAAACCTCAAAGCTCATATAAAGTAATGCTTCTGGGAACAATTTTAGTCTTAGTTCTTTGGGGCAACAGCATCTCACCATTACCACACCACAGATGCAAATCTCATTTCTTGTTGCCATGTGAATGGAGCCCTCTAGGAGTAACCATCCAATGTTAACCAGCCAGTCTCTAACAGCAGAAGTAGATCGATAGCTGTTGAATCTCCTAAGCACAGATCTAAACAGCTTGAAACGAGACTAACCTGGTGGCACCTGGTGCAGGGGTGGAGCTGTGGTCTTCTCCGGCCCCAAGCTTTTCTCTGAAGGTTCCTCAGATACCAGCCAGCTCTGGCTCGCTCTGAGGGAAGTTGGGCTGGTTCCTTTGATCTCCGTGACCTTCGTAGAAGATGATGGCTCCAAGGTGTCGGCAGAGGGGAACCCAGAGGAGACACCGTTCTTCCTACTAGGGCATTCATTAAAAACAGCTTCTCTCTCGCTAGGCAGTGGAGGGAGCAGGAGAATCCTGTGGTGCTGCTGTGGGCTGGGGCACCTTGGAGACAGAGGCGAGGGAACAGGTGACAGCCGTTTGTGTGCGCTGGACTGAGGCAATGAATTATTAAGTACCATGCCGAGAGCTGTTGGTGCTTGGGGGGCTGGCTTCTTCTCACTGCACTTGGGTTGTGGGGAATCAGGACCTACAGTGGGGGGTAGATCCAGAAGCAAGAATTTATGGCCACTCCGGGGTAGCTCGGCCTTCGTTTGGCTTCTAGTTTCTGGCAAAGTGTGGGTGGCCCTTGTATTGAGAGAGAAGCCCAACCTTTTCCCCTCAGTGGCTTCATCTAACTTCTCACTCTCTATCACCTTCCGGAGAACTTTGTTCACAGCCCCCTCGGTGCTGGCTGGTTCCCTGGTAATGGAGGCCCTCTCTGTGGCTGAGGGCTGCAATGACTTGACCCCTCGCTGCTCTTCCCCCAGCCTCCTGCGACTGTGAGGCTCAGCCTCAGCTCTTGGAAGGGCTAGGAAGTCAGCTTCTGGGAGATATTCAGTTTGGGTCGGTGGGCAAAAGGCATCCCTTCCCTCGCCATCGGGATGCGCTCTAACTACTCTTTGCACTGGAGCAGACAGTTCCTGGACCTTGGCTACGACTTTGGAAACAGGTTTCTTCCTGCAAGTCCGCTCCAATGACTTTGACTTCCGAGTCCCGCCGCCCCATCTCTCGGCCCTTGGATGTTTCTCATGGCTTTCAGGCAAAGTTGGTTGTGGGGGCTCCTGCTCATGAGGATTCCTGAGCTGCCCACCTCCTACCTCAGTGGGGCTGCTGTCAGGGGACAGAGGTCCTTCAAGATCAGTGTCCTCTGAGGTCCTTCCAGAGTATCCGAAGCCCAGGTCTGCATCTGATGTCCTGAGGATGTTGGCAGGGCAGCTCTCTCTCCTCCGGAGGGAAGACGTAAGTGTTCCCTGGGGAACTAAATTGCCTCTTTCTTCTAGGAGCCGGAGATTAGGCCTAGCTCGAGAAGAGGAAAGGGAGCTGCTGGAACAGACCTGGTCCTTCCCCATCTGAGGAGCTGACTCCTGCCAGCCACGCCCTTTCCTCCTGTTTCTCTTCTGCCGGAGCTCCTCAGGGCTCTCTCTCCTCCTGCCAGACCTCCGGGGCTTTTTGCTCCCTTGGGTGCCCCTCCTAATGAGAGAGCTCACAGGGAGCTCTCTGCTCCAGTTGTCAGCCCTCTGGAAGCAGTCCTCCTCCGGGGCAAGGCTCACTGACAGCTCCTGCAACTTCCCCTCCTGGCTCCCCATCGAAACGCTCAGGATGTGGTCTGACCTGAGCAGACTGTCCAGCAGCCTCTCTCTCTCTGCTGTGAGCTTGTATAGCTCTGTCAGAATGTCTTTTGTAGGAGTCTGTTTGAAAAATATGTCGCCTGGATGTTCGTTCGGCTGCTGGCTGAGGCTGGTGATGTCTGGCCCCTCCCTGACTTGGTAGCAGTTTGTGAAAAGCGTTATTGGATCTGTCTAGAGTTACGGTGCCCTTGTATGAAAATCCTCTGACTTCCCCCTTCGGAAGATAGAAGCTGATATAGCATAGTTCGGTGATGGGGTTATGCAACTGGAGGGTGCAGTAAGTGCCTTCCATTATGCCTACCTAATTATTCATGCCGTGGAGATGCTGGTCTGTGGTCAGCTCCAGTGGGGAGGCATGTGATGGTGGCTAGGCAGCTGATAGTCCTCTCCCGCAATGAGGCTGCCTGTTAGAGAAACACAGGAAGAAAGCAGCTTGTCTAACAGAGTGTACACATCACAGGTTGACATCAATAAGGGCGTAACTACACTGATCCTTTCTGGCCAGGAGCCTGGATGCAGCTTCTTAGGCTCTTACCCACCTAGATCAGGAGGCTTTTCTATAGCCAGGAGATGGGTAAGGGCTCTCACTTTAGTCCCAGGCAACACGTTGCCTTTCTCTGCTTGGGAACCCACTGTACAGTCCAGAGCCAATCTGTCTACCTCTTCAAGCCACAGTTTCTATTCTTCTGTTAAACAGCTATCAAGAGCCGGGCGGTGGTGGCGCTCGCCTTTAATCCCAGCACTCGGGAGGCAGAGGCAGGCGGATCGCTGTGAGTTCGAGGCCAGCCTGGTCTACAAAGTGAGTCCAGGACAGCCAAAGATACACAGAGAGACTCTGTATCAGAAAAAAACAAACAAACAAAAAAAAAAAAACCAAAAACTAGCTATCGAACCTTCCAGGAATTTGGGGAGGACAGGACTTCGAGAACCTTAGAAATGATAGTTGTTTCAGTGACTCATGTTTGGGATATTATTTTCAAAGACGAGAAGCTTCTAAGATTCTCTTACACTAAAGCACAGTGTGAAGTAAAAGCATCAGACCAGACAGCTGAAGTGGGGTGAAGCTTCAGGCCTGCCAGACTCTTTGTAGAGTTTTATTGAAATGCTTTCTAAAAAAAAAAAAAAGAAGTCTTACCTCTAAAAGTTTAAAATTAAGTAACTCGGGAAGCTTAATTAAATTTTTGTTTGTTTGTTTTGAGACAGGTCTTTCTATGTAGCCTTGGCTGGTCTGGAACTTACTATGTAGACTAGGCTGGATTTGAACTTGTGAGACAAGTTGTTATATATAAGCTTGACATGACCCTCCTGCCTCTGCCTCCCAAATGCTGAGGTTAGAGGTATGCAGTATCATGCCCAGCTTGGTTTTGTGTTGTAATGTTTTCCTTTTCTATCTGTTGACTATCTGAAGCCAAGTAAAAAGAAATAAAAAATACTGCTGGTCCTTAGGGATTTCTAATGACTCGATCATAGAAGTGGTTGGAAATGCCATGTGAAGGGCAAAGATAGGGTCTTCCTTATGTGATCTGAAAGGGTCTCAAAATGTCTTCATAAATAACACCTCCACAAACAAATATGGAGCTTAGAATGCTATACTGTAACACTCATTTTTTAAGTTACTATCCCGCCCAGTCTTCAAGTTGCTCTCACTTAAAGAACATTCCCCTAGGAATAACAAAATAACCATCTGATGTAGTCTGTAATTTACTTTGCCCAAGTGTTTTTTTTTTTCCTTAACTGATTTTAAAGTAGAAAAAAGTTATATAAAAGTGCATTTTGAATTCAGAAAGGAGGAAGAATTTGTAATGCAAACTCCTTCAGGAAAACCCACAAAGCTAAGTGACAAAATGAAGTGTGGGTGCCTGTGGGTGGATGGATGGGGGGGTCATCTGATCAAGACCGAAGAGTCAGGAGGAGTTACATAATTCCAAATAAAAATATGTCTGCTTATTTTTAAAGCCTATTTCCTAGGAGGAGGAATTCTTATAGATTAAGTACATATTCACATATACTACTGTTTCTTCTTCACTTAGTCAAAGGGTCATCAGAGAACAAGGAGAAGATGCACAAAAGAGATGAGTAGCCACAGGCCTTGCCTTTTTCGCAGTTACATGCAGTCTGCTCTCTTTCACTTACCATATCTTTAAAATCTTTGTAAATTGCTTGCTGTTAGTACTTCCTAAACATGTAAGTGTGTATGGATACTTGATAATTACTGGCACAAACTCTGTGAACATATCCAAGAATTCGTTTGAGAGGTAATCCTTCAGTCTATGATTTACAGCAGATACGAAGAGTGGTGTGTGTCTGCGGTGCATGATACTGAGCAATCAGAATTAAGAGTTCCATTTATGAATTCTCAGACAAGCCGAAGGGAAGTACCACTAGTGCTATCGTGAATTATGGAAAGACAAGCTTCCCTCCTCTGCCTTCAAGTATCCTCCTCCAGCTCAGCGTAGCTTAATGACTTCCCAGGATAAGAGTGCCTGTTATAAGGGAGGGAAGCACACTGCAGACTTTTCGGAATCCTTTCCTAGTAGCAGTTTACAGTTCATGTCGTAATTTCAAGTAGAACTATGACGGCCTAGTGCCTCTTTCCCAGGAAGACTTATACACACTTATACTTTGAAATTATCATCTCATTTAATCAGCACGGCACCATTTTACAGATGAAAAAACCGAAGGCTGGAGACATAAGAAATTTGTCTATGAGGATTCCTCTAAGAAGATGCAAGTTTAAAGGCCAAGTCTGTCTCCCCACATTGATTTGTGGGTAACTCTGCTCTCCCTCTACTGCTTCTATTAATGAAGAGAAGACTCCCTCTGTTATGTCAATGTGATGCAACAATTTTTTCATCAATGCCCCATATCTTCTAACAGTCACTGGACGGTGTCAGCAGGTCCGACTACATGAGGTACCCTGATATTATGCTTTAAATCATAAAGGTGAGAAAAAGAACAACAGAAATTCATTGAGTCGGAAAGTAAAATCTGCCTTTGCCTATAAAGGGAAACCCAGTGGATACTCTGATTTAAAAATTAAGGATGGCACAGGTAATATTAAGGGAAAGGATAATAATGGAGATGAGATTTAAGTAAGGAGAGGATGTTTGAAAAGCCAATATGAAAATCTATGGTTTTATACATTCATACATATGTTCCTATAAGAGTTTACTTGGAGTAACCTGCACAGGAGATTATGTTAACCCCAGACACCATAGATTGTAAAATAAAGAGCCCACTGCCAGATGTAAGATAACTTCCTTCAAGATGATAGTCACAGGTGTCTCAGAGACCATGGCACCCCAAATAAAACTTCTTTTAGTTTCCCACCAGAACTTGATGGTAAGATCCTATTGATGAAGGCGTCATACATACTGGTCATAGAACATGGGAAAATCAAGTTGGTACTGACCAAAAAAGAGGCTTCCTCCCTGCTGATAATTTTCATACTATAAGAACATGCTATTGTCTGATGAAGGGAAAAAAGTCGTTATCAGTCCTAGTCAGCTGTGAACTTCATAAAGCTGTAATAACAACCAGTGTGGAAAAATATGCCCCTTGGTATACTAGGGGCACAAGTGTTGTGAGAGTAACCAACCATTTTCTTATTGGTTTTTAAGGTTTGCTCCACACACATACATGCCTGGTATTGCAAATCCTCCCCCAAATCCACGAGAAGCTTCTAGGATTCAGGAGTGAACCTCTTACTATTATGTTGCTAAATGGACATAGGATCAAACTTCCATCTAAATTTTAATCTATTTACTGATTAATGCTGTTCTTAGACCCCATCAGAAAAGGTTCTTTGTGCAGCAGACAGTGGCTAACACAGAAACTCACAACAAAGTACAAAGAATAATAAGTGTCAGTGCAGTGCTCAGACATAAATGGGACATCTGTATCATAATCCTTCCCCAAAGCTCAGGCACCACCATAGAAGGGGGGTGGTGGTGGATACTGTAAGAGGCAGAGGTCAGAGGTCAGGGAGTACCAGAGTAAAAAGGACTGCTGTACTCATAAATTCACAGCAGTTATGGTTGCCTGAACAATATCAAGTCATACGCCCATCCCCTGGCTGTGGAACCATGGATAGTGAATACCTTCTGGGGGAGGGAAAGTCAGTTTTCCTTAAGGGTCAAAGGCCAAGATATTGCCCTATACACACAGCAGTATATGAGAAACAAAAATTGGGGTCAGGGAGTTACTTTAAACCATAAAGTGGGGGTGGATCTGAGAAGTAGAGGTGAATATAAACAAACTATGTTGTGTGAAGCTCCCAATGAATTAATAAAAATACTATTTTAGAAAAGAAGCCGAGTAGAAATTTCTTTCTGAAAGAGAGAGAGAGACAGAGACAGAGAGAGACAGACAGACAGACAGACAGACACACAAACACACAGAGAGAGAGAGAGAGAGAGAGAGAGAGAGAGAGAGACAGAGAGACAGAGAGAGAGACAGAGACAGAGAGAGACAGAGAGAGAGAGAGAGAGACTCATTTATTTCCTGAAGATATCAGACATGGCAGTCCAGGGGACTAAGTGTTTTGTGTGCTGGTCTTAGTGTATCTCTGTTATATAGATGGAGGAAATGTCATGATTAAAAGTCTGTTAGTCCCAATCACAATACTCAAATCAAGGCTTAGAAAACTATGATATGGTATTCTATAACAATAAATATATAATATAAAATTTGAAGCTACCATTATAAAAAAATGATACATAATTGTGCCATACCATTATGCATCTTCACCCTTCCTGAGACCTTAATATTGAGTATCTTTATATTTGTGGGGCCCATATCTATAGCTGTATTGGTTTGATGTAAACTTTAACACAATCTAGAGTTATGTGGGACAGGGGACTCTCAATTGAGAAAATGCTTCCTTAAGACTGACCTACAGGCAAGTCGGCAGGCCAGGCATTTTCTTGATTACTGATTGATACAGGAAGGCCCAGCTAGGCCACTGTGGGTGGTGCCAACCCTGGGCAAGTGGTGCTGAGTTATGTTAAAATAAGCGAGTCAATAAGCAGCACTCCTCCGTGGCTTCTGCTTCAGTTCCCGACTCCAGGCTCTGTCTTGAGTTCTAGCGCTGACTTCTCTCACTGACAGAAGAGTGTAAGTGGAAATAAACCCTCTTCTCCACAAGCTGCCTTTGTGACACAGCAACAGAAGCCCTACCTAACGCAGTATCTGTGACCAAGAAACTACAAAACGTCTTCACCCAGAGAAGGAAACTGTGTGCACAACCGAACATTCTGAACCCTCTGTGGTACCAAGCAAGAAGCAGGCTTGAAAGCACAGGAGGAGCTCTAGCTCTGAGGAGCCATTAGAAAGCGGGGCTGAGTCATCACACAGATGTTTCCATTTGAGAAACCAGACGCAAGGTAAAAAGACACATGGTGCGGAGTGGGGTTCGGTGCTCCAGCCCTACCCTCTGTGCTGAGCTATTTCGGGCAGCATTTCCTCAGTCTGCTTTGACTCACACACAGCAGCTCTGCAGGAACCACACATTCGATTATACATCCTAATTCGGCCCATGCAGTGGCTTTCTCTGGTTGTACTCAGTGTCAAAGCACTTTGCTTCCCTGGGGAGTCTCGTGCTTTCCATTCCTTCTTGTTAACTCCCAGGCTGACATTTTCTCTGAGACAACACTGTGCGGTGATCTATTCCCTGACTGGTTTCCCAATAGCAAGTAGATGACATCCTTCTACCCCAGATGGAAATATCTGTTGTGCCTCCTCATAATGAGAAATGATTGCCTTTTAGGAGATGGTATCCAATGCTTATAGTACATTTCACAAAATACCCAAAATAAGTTCAAGGGATTAGTTGTGGTCATGCTGTCTGCTGACTGTAGATTCCCTAATTGATTTTGGCCCTAAAAGACCAATTCAAAGCTTTCTTTGGTTAGTCACTGGCACAGTCATGGCCTGAGACTCCATCTGGGTCCAATATTGCAAAGACTGACTCTCCATAATGTCCATTATTGAACTTTAAATTTTCCACTGGTCCAGTCTTCACACCATTGAAATAGAGACAATTGACTTTAATGGATTCAGTTACTAAGTTCCCCTGCAGTTTTATTTCTACTGGGTTTAGACT
Source organism: Acomys russatus (assembly GCF_903995435.1). Taxonomy (NCBI): domain Eukaryota; kingdom Metazoa; phylum Chordata; class Mammalia; order Rodentia; family Muridae; genus Acomys; species Acomys russatus. Next base: position 49,723,201 of record NC_067140.1, on the reverse strand, counting down.
TTGAGAAACAATCATAGCAGATTGTGGAGAGAAATTAAGAGAGGCCATTGTGCTCGTTCCTAGGCTGCAGTTTGCTGTGGGTGTGCCCTCTAACAGCGGCCATGCCTCCTCTTGGGTACCAGTTGCTGCTCCATCCATAGATCCTTTCTTTGTGTACCAGTTATTGCTCCTTCCTGTTGCTTATTCAATTCTAAATGGTTTGAATTCTCGCTCTTGTGATCTTGGATAAATCATAGTTATCTGTCCACTTTCTATTTACTTCCCTCGCCCAACGCTGGGGATTCAGTGCAGTGCTACTATTTTGCACTTTGAGTAATTTTTCAAACGGGAAATATAACCATGAAGGATTTTCTTCCTGGATTTTCTCTCATTTGAAGACAATTTTGTTGTTTTGTTTTTGTTGTTAACTTATACATGGTAAAAGTAGGACTAAGAGTGATAAAAAAAATCACTAGAATTATACATTAATCTATACACTAGAATAGAAATCAGAGAGAGACCCAACCCATAAACTATCAAAAACCAATCAAGAAAAGCTTAAAGTGTTTGTAGCACATAAAGTTTGTAGGATTAGGATAATTTGTCAGGCAGAAGAAAACATTTCAAGTATCCCCTAACTAAAAGGAAGGTTTGATAGACAAAGATGCCAAGAATTGGGGACATTATATTAGACAGAAAAATCAGCTGATACATACGAAGGTCACTATTGCTCAGATATCTATCAAGAGAGATTAGTCAAAGAAGACAACGCAGAGCCTGAACAATTTTTAAGGATCATAAATGTAGTTCCAGAGGCTGGAAAGCTAAAAACATGGCATGAACACCTATGATGTGTCACCTCATCCAAAAGGTAGAAAGACCTTAGCATATGGAGCTAAACCAAACCCACAGAGCTGGATAGATAGTTCAGTGGTTAAGAGCACATGCTACTCTTCCAATGACCCAGATTTTATCCCCAGCACCCAAATGGTGGCTCACAACCATCCTAACTCCAGTTCCAGGGATCTGATGTCCTCTTCTGGCCTTCATGGGCATCAGACATGCATGCATGTGGTGAGCATACAGACATGTAGGCAAAATACACATACATATGAACAAGTCTTTAAAAAATGAAAAATTAAACTTAATATAACACATTTTCCCAGAAATGACAACACTATTTGTTTATTGGGGGGGGGGTTGCCTTCACAACCTGCATACATCCTGTTTCTCCCTTTACAAACACAATTGCATTGGTGACTGAGTTTCTAACACAGAGACTTTAGAGGGAAAAAACCTGAACCACAGCAAGAGAGATGCCCTGTTGCAGAAATATTTAAATTCAGGTTGGTTGGAAATTAATTCTAACTTCATGGGAAAATTATTCATGAAGCCACTGATGAGTTTTGATCAGGGGAGTATGTTTAGCTCTAAATTCAAGGAAGACTATTGGCAGAAATGCCAGGACAGACTGGAGTAGAGAGACTGGCGGGTATTCAAGAATGAGGGATGGGGACATCAAATTCTGAAAGAAAGCTGAGAAGAAAGAAATGGGGTGGGGTTATAGACTGGGAAGTAGTTTTTTCAGCAGAGAAACACTGCACTGGATAATACTGTATTGTGTAAGAGAGAATGGTGAGGAAAAGGAAATACAAGAAGTAAGCACTAAGTTCTGTGTTTGCCATGTTGATGTCATTTTCCTAGGACATGAGAAACCTGGGAATGTTTTTAAGTTGAAAAGATGAGGACAGTGAGAATGGGGGATACCAAAGGAACAAGTGAGAGATGGAAACAAATATGAGACATCAGATAAAGGTGGGGCTCATGGGTAGGAGAAGGCATGAGTGCCAGGACACATGGGGGAAGAAGCATCACTGACAAGAAAAGTTTTATTTCATGCCAAAAGCCTGTAGCTAAGTAAAGGAGAGAAGATGGTGATATACGAAGCATGAAAACTCATGTTACATATCTCAGTGGATTTTCTTTCCTCCAGAAAAGCTCACAGTGTTTATGACTTTCTTTGCATTACAAGTAGAGGCACACCAAAGCAGTCTATATGCAAGAGTCAAAATATCTTTCTTCCTAGCTCCATTTCTACTGTGAAACCACCCACAGTCCATGTTGGGTCTTATGATGCTGGCAAGTATCTACCACAAATAAATTGGAGGCCAAATTTTGTTCAACAGAATTATTTTAATTGGTAAATAGCCAAATTTACAGTGAGCTATCAAAGTAGGGAGGGAAAGGGCTTCATTTTCAGGTTTTTTTTTTTCGCTGTGCTTATTTATTTATTTACATATTTATTTCTGACCCAGAAACCACCCTGCCCAGTTACCCAGATATGCTTTATAATACGCCCTGAAGAGCCTCTTATACCCCACAGTGAATCTTCTCTATGCCCATCCTCCTCCTCCTCTCCCGTAAGTCTCATTACACAAAGAAAAGTGAAAAATCAGTTTTCCATGTGATCTCCATGAGAACGTACGGTCTGACATTCTCCATACATCAGTGGATCCATGTGACTATCTACTTCATATCATCTCCGTAGTCTATGTCATCCATGCTGAAGGAATAAACCCTCTCTTCATGATGCAAAGTGGAAGTAGCTATGAGATTTTTACTCATTGGAGGCTCAAGGCTTTACCACAATGGCTGACTATGTAGCCTCTCACAAAGCAAGTTAGACACACTCCAACTCCAGTGGAATTTAGTATATATTTTATCTGTTGTACATATTTCCCAGTGCAGTGAGTCCTAGCTTGGAAAGTTGGTAATGTTACAATCAAATTGAAGTTTCAAAAGCAGGAATTTTGCCTCTGCGATGTATACTGCTCTAGCGCCCCCTTCTTGCAATGCTGCAAGAAGACAAAAGAAAATGATAAAATCATTGTCATTACAAAAAAGAAAAAAAAATCATCGGAAGACTACAAAAAGCCTCCCTATTTCAGTATTTCTTGTCTCTTAATTATCTTCTTTACTTATTTTTGAGCATGCAACAGTACATTTTATATATATATATACACACACACACACACACACACAAGTAGTGTATTCTGGTGAAATATACCTTCTTTTTCAAACTATAGAGTTTCTTTTAGATTTGACAGCTTACTCCATGTAGTTCTTACCCATCACCTCAAGGGGATCTTTCGGTCAAAAAAGAATTACTGCATATGCTAAGAGAAATTTGTGGTTCCATACTGATGGGTTTTACTCTTAAGAAAAGCTTTACAGGGTCAAGACTTCAGGCAGGTGAGGGAGGAACTCTCAGATTTGAAGCCCTATAACAGAGTGCAGCCCTTGAGAAGAGAAGGGGCCTCAGGATTTTAGGACAGAAAGCTTCTCCGTTGGAAGAAAACCCCTCTTGCTTTATATTGCACATGTTTATATGTTATATAGTGTACATTTTTATAGATCATGGCAATGTGACACGATGTACAAAACTCACAGAAAAGTTGTCCAGCTTGAACTGCTATGTGAGCCCCAACTACCCAGCAAGAGAAACAGCCATCAGTACAGCCACTGAGCATGCTGACTTGCTCCTAATCACAGGTACTAAACAATAATTGTGCAACTCAAATCCAAGTTTCTAGATACCCAACAGAGATCTCTTGCCACTCTCCAACACCCACTGACAGGCAATTTTTAAAGGGGGGAAAAAAAAAACAAGAGAAACAAAATGTCATCCGAAAAGCAGTATTTCTTGTTCAGTAGTATTTAAAATGCAGGTCAACTCAAAGCCACAGGTTCAAAAGGTTTCTCACTCACACATGACTTTTTAACTCCTCAGAGAGACATCCTTTTAGACTTACTTATCTGATTAAGTATTCAGGATACTGCAAGAGACTAATTTACAGGTAAGCATCTCATAGGCACACCTGGTCCCTTTCTACTTGTCATTATTCAGGGAGATATTTTCTTATAATTTGCTTATTTATTTTTATTTTATGTACATTGGTGTTTTGCTTGGGTTTGTGTGACAGTTGGATCCCCTGGGACTGGAGTTACAGTTGTGACCTTCTATATGGGCACTGGAAATTGAACCCAGGTCCTCTGGAAGAGGAACTGCTCTTGACCGCTGAGCCATCTCTCAAGTCCCCAGGTAGACAATTTATTCATACTTCACAAACTCTGATCTTTACCATGAGAATCAAGAGATTCCTATTTGCCTTAATCTAGTATAATCTTATGAAATCCAATTTCGCAAAAGGCCGTTGGCTGTATGCATACACTGATTAAACAGAAGGCACTCCCTGGGGTATAACTTTAGAAAAGGCCCTTGACTGTATGCATACACTGATTAAACAGAAGGCACTCCCTAAGGTAGGAAGAACAGGGCATCCCAGGGAGGGAAACTCTGGCCATGAGTTGGAAGCCCCTGCACTACATGGCATTAGAGTGAGGACAACTGCCACCACCACTGTGCATTGCCAAGTTTGGTTTTTGTTGGTGAACTATTCAAAGGATAGGGGAGTACCATTTAAGGATGAACAATCAAAATCAAGGTTGAACTGACTTAATAAAAATTGGTAGATTTACCTTTGGCTAAAGGGGTGGAAGGGGGCAGAGAGAAGGAAAATAATATTAATGAGAGCCAGGATCTAGGCTAAGTGTCTCTCAAGCCTCATGTATTCCGTTCCCATGGAGATGTGAGATGGGTACTAATAATTCTTCAGTTGTACCCATGGGAACCAAAATCTGCAAAGCCCTTAAGTTACAGAGCTGGAACTTGAATCGTCTTTGCTTTAAAAACCTTTATGTGTAGAAGCTATAAAAGTCTGCATTTCCTAAAACCTCACAGATACTTTGTATGTGAAGACCGCAAGGGACTTCAAACATTACCACTGAAGGACTGTTTTCCTTCCTTTTGAAAAGAGATTATCAATAGTTTGTTGTGGCTAACCTACTGACCATGCGTTGGGTAGCACTTGACCAGAATGTAAACTCCCAATCTCACAGCAGGGGGAGAAAGAACATGTAACTTTCATTCATTCTTTCTCTTTCTTTTAAATCTCAACAATGATTTGTTTTTAAATTTTTTATAATATAGAATATAATAAGATAAAACAAAACCTAACACATTGGTTTCAGACAAAACAAATAAATAAAAAGAAAAGATGCTAAGAGAAGGCATACGAACCAGAAACCCACTCTTTAGCACACTCAGGAATCCCATAAAAACACTAAACTGGAAGCCATAATATATATGCAGAGGACCTGATGCAGACCCGTGAAGGCCCTGTACATGGTGCCTCAATATTTGTGAGTTCCTATGAGCTCCAATCATGTTTTTTAGAGTTTTCTTGATGTCCTCTGTCCATTGTGGCTCTTACATTCTTTCTGCCCCTTCTTCCACACAGTTCCCTGAACCCAGAGGGGACATATTTGAAGGGAACATCCTGTTTAGGGCTGAGTGTTCTATGGTCTCTCACTCTCTGCCTAATGCCTGGCTGTGGATCTCTATATTTGTTCCCATCTGCTGCAAGAGAAAGCTTCTCTGATGATGGACGAACAAGGTACTGATCTCTGAGTATGACAGAATATTGTTAGGAGCCATTTTATTGCTACATTTTTTTTTAAAAGAATAGCAGTATTTGGTTTTAGCCTAGGCCCCTGGTCTATCTAGTCTTTGTCATTTAAGCAGTATTGGGTATGGGTTCCATCTCATGAAAGTGGGCTTAAGTCAAATCAGATATCAGTTGGTTCCTCTCACAAGCTTCTCGCCACCATTGCTCTAACATATCTTACAGGTAGGACACTACTGTAGATCAAAGGGTTTGTGGCTGGCTTGCTTTTTTATGTTATTCTTCTTGTAGTGTGCAGAGTCCCTTCCTGTACCAAAGATGTCAGCCTATAGCGGGGAAGGCTCTATGTAGGCACCAGTCCATGTTCAGTGACTAGGTACTGTCTTTAGCAATAGGGCCTTGCTGTCAAGTTTGTAGAAAGCAACCTATAGTCTAAGCAACAGCCTGGGTTGATGGGGAATTCCTGGGGGACTCCTTTGTCCAACTACTCAATTAGATGTAGCCCAATCCCAGTACTAGAAGCTTCATTGGTGACAAGAAATAGGCAGTTGGGGCTGTCTTCCCCATTAAGTGGCAATTTCTGCTAAATCACCTTCATTTATATGGGCTTCTACTGTATTAGGTTTCCATACAACCCCTCAAATGGCCCTTAATTTTGGCTCTCTCCATATTCCTTCCCTCATCCATTTCTTCTCTCCCCCTCCCCACTTGATCCTCCCATTCCAGGCCCCCTGCCCCACACCCCATCCACCTATAACTATTATCTTCCCTAACAAGATCTATCTGTTCCCTGACTCTGAACTAAACCCCTGTGGTTCTATAGATTGAAGCTGGGTAATCATTGACTTCACAGCTAATATCCACATAAAGCAAATACTGTATTTGTCTTTCTGGGTCTGGGTCTTTACTCAGGATGATTTTTTTTTCTAACTACATCCATTTACCTTCAAATTTCATGATTTTATTATTTTTAATGGCTAAAAAATACTCCATTGTGTAAATGTACCACCCTTTATTTATCTATTCTTTTATTGAATCTAGGTTCTTTCCAATTTACGGCTATAATGATTGACCATGTATAAAGGAGTGACTATGGTTGGGCAAGGGTCTCTGTGGTAAGATGAAGCATCCTTTGAGTACACAGCTGGATCCTAAGGTAGATTGATTCCTATCTTCCTGAGAAACTGCTATAGCGATTTCCTTAGTGGCTGTACAAGTTGGCACTCCCACCAGCAATTAAAGAGTGTTTTTCTTACTCCACATTCTTGCCAGAATGAGCTGTCACTTATTTTATTGATCCAAGCCATTCTGACAGGTGTAAGATGAAATCTAAAAGTAGTTTTGATTTGCATTTCTCTGATGGCTTAGGATGCTGAACATTTATTTAAATGTTTCTCATCCATCTGAGTTTCCTCTTTTGAGAATTCTGTTTAGGTTTGTTCCCCGTCTTTTAGCTGAGTTATTTGTCTTCTTGACATCTAGGTTTTCTTTTACATTTCTATTAAGAATTCTACTTGTAGACCCGTATTTATCACCATGCATAAAACTCAAGTCCAAGTGGATTAAAGACCTCAACATAAACTCAGAGACACTAAGTCTGTTAGAAGAAAAAGTAGGGGAAAAGCCTGGGACTCATTGGCACAGGACACAACTTCCTGAACAGAACTCCAGCAGCCCAGGCCTTAAGGTCAACAATTAATAAATGGGACTTCATGAGGCTGAGAAGCTTCTGTAAGGCAGAAGTCACTGTCAGCAGAACAAAGCAACAGCCTACAGACTGGGAAAAGATCTTCACCAACCCTACATCTGACAAATGTGTAATATTCAAAATATATAAAGAGCTCAAGAAATTAAACACCACCAAACCAAATAACCCAATTGAGAAATGGGGCTCAGAGCTAAACAGAATTCTCAACAGAGGAATATCAAATGGCCGAGAAACACTTAAAGAAATGTTCAACCTCCTTAGTCATCAGAGAAACGCAAATCAAAACAATCATGAGATTCCATCTTACAACCATCAGAATGGTCAAGATCAAAAACTCAAGTGACAGCATATGCTGGTGAGGATGTGGAGAAAGGAGAACACTCTTTCATTGCTGGTGGGAGTGCAAACTTGTACAACCACATTGGAAATCAATCTGGCACTTTCTCAGAATACTGGGAATAGGAATACCTCAAGACCCAGCTATACCACTCCTTGGAATATACCCAGAAGATCCTCCACCACACAACAAGGACATATGTTCAACCATGTCCATAGCAGCCTTATTCGTAATAGTCGGAACCTTGAAACAACCTAAATGTCCCTCAGTAGAAGAATGGATAAGCAAACTGTGGTACATTTACACTATGGAATACTATTCAGCTATTAAAAACAAGAAAATCTTGAAATTTGTGGGCAAATGTATAGAACTAGAAATGATCATATTGAGTAAGTTAAAACAGACTCAGAAAGACTCATTTGGTATATACTCACTTATAATTGGACACTAGCCCAACAGGGATGTTCTCTGAAACTCTTTACTTACCAGGAGATTGGGATAGATGCAGGCACCTCCTATTGGGACTCTAAGTGAGAGAAGTGTGGGAGAATGGGGAAATAGAAGGATCCAGAGGGTCATAGAAACCTACAAGGAGAAGATCATAATGGGTGGATCTGGACCCATCTGCTCAAGCTACTGCATCAACCAAAGACAATACATGCAGTAAATATTGAACCCCTATTCAGATCTAGTCAAGGGACAGGACATTATACACAGTTGTATGGAGAGCAGGGACTGACTCTGACATGAACTCTGGTACCCCATATTTGACCACTTCCCCTTGGTGGGGAGGGCTGGTAGCACTCAGAGAAATAATAGGAAGGCAACCAAGATGAGATTTGATAGGTTGTGACCATTTGGTGGGGGAGGAGGTCCCTTCTGTCACAGACCTAGGGGATGGAAATAGGGTGAAAGAGAAAGAGAGGGAGGAATAGGAGAATACAAGCAAGGGGATAAAAATTGAGAGGTAATCTGAATAAATTAATGAAAAATGCCAAAACAACAACAATAAAAGAAAAGAAAATCCTGACTTGTGACCCATGTTAAAAAAAAAAAAGAAGAATTCTACTTGTCCTGAATGGATGCTAATGTTGTGGCCAATGATTCTGCTAAAAGCCCACAGAAGAACTTGTTCCACAGTGTCCCCAGAAATGGAAAGACAGGTAAAAAAAATGCCCCAGATTAAGATAATTACAATTAAATTGTAGTGGGTTTCTACCAGAAGAGATGTAATCAGAAAAGGTCAGATTATTTCTAGCAATCCCTGGCTGTCTTGGAGCAGTTCTCCTTGTGACCCCGCTGGCTGTGAATATGGACTGTCGAGCTGTCTGCCTAATAGTCAAAGTGATGCCACCTTTGGCAGAAGGCTGATGCCACCTTTGGCAGAAGGCTGTATGTCCCAAAGGTTACATATGAACTATAACTAGTGTTTACCCTTGACATCAGCATTCATAGAAACTAAGACCTCAGTATAAACAACCATAATGTCAACAGGGCTAAGAGAGCTCTTCTAAGTTACAGAAGCTACAGTCTGGCCCAGGTACTTAGAAAGGAAACTGCACACATCTGTACCAGCAGGACACACTTCTCTAACAAACTGAGCTGCTCTGAGGATCCCTCACTCATTTGCCTCTCAAGGCTTCATGATCCTATGCCGAAGTGTGGTGCTCACAGTTAGACATGTCACATGAAAGTTCTCTAATGATTCTTTCACAATGCTATGTCCTATTGTAGGAAACTACCAGATGATTCCTTCAATCAATTTTCAATTCTTTTTCTTGATCTTAATAAGAAAATAGAACAAACATCATAAAATTGTACTATACAGAAATTAAAAATTATAACTATCCCAGTAAATAAAAGATAAGGAACATAAATGGACATTTATGAGAATTACTGGTAAAGCCACATTTCAGTGTCTTTGCAATTGCCCCTGATAGCCCAGTGTAGTGACTTCACATTGTTGCTAGAATTCTATGTTCCTGGGATTCAACACATATTAAAACAAATAAATGCAAAATAAAAACGTTAAAATAGTCTTTGAAAAAGAAATCAATTTAATAAAAAAGTTTGAATGTGGGATTAAAATTTTAATTCGACTGTGCAAATAAGTAATTTGTACTTAAGTTTTGTGACCAATGGCTGCAGCTCTGACTCCCTGTGAAAACTCTCCTGGTTCTCTTCCTTCTATCATGGGCCTGGAATTCTCTGAGTGCAGAACAATCTATATTGTCTGCGGCAGTTCTGAGAGACGCTCTGAAATGAAACAAACAACCCAGGAGTGTGGCAGCAAGATCTGCCAGAAGAATTCCTGAGGAGAAAAACTAGATCTGGGTGGGGATCCAGGCTTTATCAAACGTGTTCTCTTGGTATAAGCTTTGATTTTAAAAAGTTGCAAATGGTACAACTTACTGTATCCCAACTTGCAAAATAAATGTGTGAAACAAATGGAGCCACAGCTGAGCAACTATTGGGTACTATTTTGCCATGAGATTAAGTAATGGCACTCTCTAACGTGGACACAATACTTCATCATAAATCAACTTTCCAGCTGGAGGATTGTGTGTGGATTAAGAGATCAGGATTTATCAAGAAAATCCTCCTCAGGGGGCCAGACGTCAGTAAGAGAAATCATTTTGGCTGCACTGGAGGGCTATTTGAACCAAATAAATTTATAGCCTTCAAGTCTTTCCTCTAAACGATATGTTTTGGATCATTAAAATGTTTCAGTAAAAGCCATATTTATAATACAAGCAACTTCAGCCTGTGCAAATTTAATTCCACTAATGGCTGTTAATAGAGGAAAAGGGAAAAACGTTTCTGTTTGGTTTGCTTTTTAATCTTGAATTTGGAAGGCAGGCCACAGTTCCTTAGTTTCTCTTGAGTACTAACTGCCTTCCCAGGCCTTAAGCATCACTAATGTAACCATGATAGTCAGTGTTTCTTCATGCTAGAGTATTTAAATAAAATACATTTCACAAATGTGGTTAAACACATGGGATGACTCAGAGCACTGGATTAAGGTCACCAACTGCTAGTAAAAGAAATAGCCATGCATTGCCTGGACGCAATGACTCAAATGCTTTTATATTTAAAGTAATCATGGATTTAATGATTTTAATGAAAACTTAATGCCATTACTAAAGCATACAGAAGGGAAACATAGGTTACAAGTGCTAACTTAGTGTTAATTGATGGTGCGGTGTAGCCATTGGCCCCAGGCTGAGCATGACCATCATCAGCTAGAAGCTGAGCAGCTATGATGATATGCATGAGACCCTCATGAGATGTGGCCCAACAGTCCCTTGTGGAAGGAAGAAGGATGCTCACAGGATCCACACAAGGCCCTCCCCTCCCTAATATTTCAGTTGCTGATATATAAAAGATAAACAATGAACCAGACCCAGTGTTGTAACTGCCCTTGAGGCACTTGTGCTCCTATACAGAACCCCAATAAACTCACTGGTTCACCAAGCTGGATTTGAGTGGGATACTTTGTTCTGTTGGTGCCCCCTCTATCTGGTGTGAATGTTTCTGTATCTCTCACCCCCAAACAATTTGCCCAGTGGATAAAGCTGGGGCCACAGCCATGGATACACCCAGTTACCTAGCAGAAGAACGGTGAGAGGAGGAAAAGCATAGCACATGCTGTGGATGTGTTATGCAGATAGATCTTCGGAGCCAGAACCACCAGCCACAGCCAAGAGCCCTATGTACAGCATAGTACACTCACTGAAAACTGGGATAGAAGATTGGAGAAGGGAGAACGACCCTGGCTATGAGGTTTGACACTAAGTTAGTATTTTTTTCTTTTTGCTTACTTTGCTCTAGATATTTATCTTCAGCTTCATCAGGCTGTAACATCCATTTTCTATGCTATTATAGGAAGTTCCTGAGCAGCAATGAGGTAGAATTGAGCTTTAACACAAGGGAGTTTGACCATAGCCAATAATGTCTCATCGCAGCCTCTGTGAACAGGCTCAGGCTTGAAGACTGGCTGCTGACATGACTGCTTATTAGCAAGGAGTTTTTAAATGGTATAAGGAAGACAAGAAAGCCTGTGGTTTCAGTAAAGATCGAGAAAATATGGAGGATGGAGATGCAACTAATACTATTATAGGAAGGAAGAGAATAAGATAAGTGAAGGAGATTAGCCATGTCACAGAAATCATGCAGTGAGGAAGAGGATGGGTATCTGGACATTTCCCAATAAAAGAACAACAGCACATATCCCACAACTATTGACATTACAGCTAAATAACATGCAGAAGGATTATGGAACAGGGTGATGTACCTGAGTCCACCCAGGGTACATAGAGCCTACCTCTCCCAGATGCTGGTGAACAAAGGCTTCTTGGTTAGTTTATTATTCAATTAGGTTGTCAAGGAGATGTTGTGTTGGTGGGGGGCAGGGGGCTGAAGGGGAAGGGGAAGAGGAGGACAACATCTTTGGTTATAAAAATCTGGAGGAAGAAGGCATCATGTAGGGAAAGGGGCAGAGAGAGAAAGCTTACAACAACAGGGTTTTGGCCCAGGTGAAAGAAGGTAGGAAATAGCTAGTGTGTGCAGAGAAAAGCACTGCAGGCCCATGAAATTAAGCAGTGCTGATGCATGCCCAGAGAAAGGGGCCATTCCTCTCCAGCAGGGAAGTTTTTGTTTTCTTTTGTGGTATCAGGGATGAAGCTCAGAGCCTTACACAGGCTAGGCAAGCTGTCTACCACTGAGCTACACAGGCACAGTGCAGAGTCTTAATAGAGTGCGGCAGAGGAAGGGGTAGGGCGCCACGAGGACAAGGCTAGAGGCAAGTATGACTGGGCAGACTGCTGAGAATACAAGAGACCAGGAAATAACTTAGGGAAGGTTTAAGATGTAAGCTGAGGAAATAACAGGATGAATAAGGAAATAACAAGAGGCGTACTATTAATGTGACCTCAATGGAGCCTGTAAACAAGTGATTGCTAGGTTAAGTTTGTATAGGGTGAAGAAGCACTTGATGAAAGAGAAGAAACTCAGTAATAGATGTTTTTCATATTTTTGTTTTTTGTTTTTCGAGACTGGTGTAGCCTAAAGCAGGCTGGCCTCAAACTCACAAAGATCTGCCTGCCTCTGCCTCCTGAGTGCTGGGGTTAAAGGCATGCGTCACCATGCCTGGTTTATGTTATTCATCTTAAAGAATCAATATATACAAACAATTTTTCAAGAGAGGCTTGATACCCTTTTGTCTTTTAGATCCATCTTGATAGTTATATGATAGAAATTTTAATGAAGTTTAATAATTACCCATGCAGTTCCACTGGCCTGTAAGCCTTCCTTATCAAGGTCTCCTCAGACCCTAACCAACTTCTTCCAGGTTGGTAATGTCTATTTCCATGAAGAATTTTGTGCTTGAAAGAACTGGCCTCAGAACTATTACTATCCTGACTTGGTTTTTTTTTTTTCCCCATATCATTATGAGTTCTTCTTGGAAAAGCTATCCCCCAATAATCATTGTGTTTTATTGATTTACATAATTAGATCATTTGAGACTTCAACACATACAGCTTAATTCACTAGTATTTAAAGCCTCAATAGATAGCCAAAGATTACCCACTAGATTCTTGATCAAGTTCACAGCACTTTTCACGTTCTGCACCTCTCAGAGTGTTAATGATGCCAATACCCTTATGCTGTCAGTCAGTATGACCAACCTGACCAATATTTTGATTTATACAAAAGTTGGGCACTTGGTCAGAAGTCTTCAAATCCACACTCAGTGTAATGGGTCAGTTACATGAAGATTTCTATTTTAAAAACCTGAGGGCTGACCTGCAGGCCAGGATGGGAATCTCGCCATACTGAGGAGACCTTTCAGGTGGGAAGGGGTTTTCTCTCCACACCTGCCCTAATTATTTAGCTGGACCCCTTCCAAAGGCAGGAGCTGTTCCTACAGAGGAAGGTCTCAACTACAGAGACTTCACAGGTTATTTCTAAGGAGAAGACTGGTATTCTGGAAGGAAGCACAGTCATCTTCTAAGTGTATCAGCATCTAGTTTCTTCTTCCACTACTTCTCCTTTACAAGCAAGTCAAGGAGATGGACCACTCCTGTTCCTCAGCATCTATCACAGGCCCCGAAGAACCAGAACAGCCCATTGTGCACAATGCTTGCCCGGCAGTTGCTAGGTATAGCCTTAGTGAGGGAAAACTTGCTGCAGATCACAGCAGAAAAACCGTTCACCTTCTTCTGTGTGCTATGCCCTTCCAATAAGACAAAATATTATCAGAGTTGAGCAGACTGCGGGCTATGAAGCTTCCATGATGCTTTTTGGTTGCAGGGGGGGGGGATTCATATATGTCATCTTATTTAAATAGATAATTTACTTGAAAACTGCAGCAAGATCAGTGAGAGACATGAACTTCACTGAACGGGGTTCAAGAAGAGCTGTTTGGAGCACCACCAATGATAACAGCACATCTTCCATACAAACATCATCTATGGAGCACTTACTACATAGTGGGCATTTGCCGCGACACCATTCTAGATGGATAATGTGTCTCTAAGCATCTCTCGCCAGCCTCTCTGTATTTACTTTCCCTCTAACTATAGTTCCTTTCTTGTCTCTAAGAAAATTCATTCTCAAAATATGACCAATTATAAATCACGTAGGTTCTGATTATATATTCCATCCATAAAATCATATTCAAAGTCCCCTGTCAATGAAGAATGGTAGGCTGTGAAGCTAATTAAAAGAATTCCAGCTATATTTAAATAATAAAGGTACTGAGAGGGTCTTCCCAAAGGTCTTCCCAGTATTAAGGATGCCCTAAAACTGCTCCCTGCAGCTAAGAAACCAGTCTAGAATATAGAGGGTTCCTAAGCTTTGGTTCTTAAGTAAGAAATAAACAGTCTGTGTCTTTCAATAATGCATTTCCTATTACTGATGATTACTTGTGGTACGCTGGCCAGTCTTTTAAGGACTTTACCTGTTTTAACACAATTTTCATGGAATGAAAGCCTATGATGTAGGTAATATAGTCTCTATTTTACCTAGAAAAACCTGATACTGTCTGTGGTCTTGCAGGCAATATGTGGTTGAGCTGAGATATGAATATAGCTGGTTTGGGACCATGGGCTCTCAAATTTCTTCAAGGACTGATCAGGGACTGCAAGGGTCACTCAGAAGACAGATGCACTCTTTTGCTAGCTTCTCTCTTTCAATCACACAATATGGACCATTCAGCATGTACCTATATGCCCCAGGATTGAGTATTCTTTGCAAGAGACAGTGTACCTCCAGCAGTACAGGTGGAGGGGACAGTAATGAGTTCAGAGTGAGAAGCCTTGGACTCATGTCTAGTTTTATTAATTACTAAATAATTATTAATTAATTATTTGCCTTAGAGTACAGTACTCTAAGGCAAGTTTCTCAACCTCCCTTAACCATTTACCGTGTCCTTCCATATTCTTTCACCAATCCACTTCTGTAGGTAAATAGAAAATTCATAAGATCTGAACCAAGATGTGTAGAATCTAAAAAGACCCACAAGACAGTAAAAGGTGAAAGGGAAGCTTAAGAATTTTACATACAGGGAGTGAGGACACATCTTCATCAATAAAAACGAAAAGAAAAGCAGTTAAAAGCATCAAAACTAATAATGGCATGGAGAGTAAAATTAATATGTTTTTAAAATTGCTTCTATTGCTGCAAAGCAATCATGTCAGCTTAAGTGAGACTCGGGCCACATCCACAGCACCAGCCCAGTGTTTTTCCAGACTGCACCTTCTTTGACCTAGACATTTACTGTGACACTTAACATACACCACCTGAAGGATTGTCTTTATGTTTTCCTATGTGGCCCATGTACAAAGGCAGAAGTCTTCAACTGAAGACCTTCTGGAGTTTTGACCTAACAATTGAAACCAGCGTTACTTCAATTATGCCCTTGTAGCCTGCTCTGGGACTCCAAGCTTTCTAGAATCTATATTAGTCAGGGTTCTCTAGAATAACAGAACCTATAGACTGAATCTCTCTCTCTCTCTCTCTCTTCATACATATACATACATACATGCATATATAATAATATAATATAATATGGATTTATTAGAAAGATTTACAGGCTGCAATTTATCTACTCCAACCATGTCTGGCTGTGACAGAAAGTCCAAGAATCCAGCAGTTGCTAAGTCCACAGGCTGATGTCTCTGCTGGTCTTCAGTAGACACTGGCATCCCAAAAAAGCAGGCTTCAATGTCAGTAAAAGAATGGATCTGCTAGCAAGGCGAGTGCAAACAGACAAAAAACAAAAGCTTGTTTCTTCCACGTCCTATCAGCAGAAGATGTAGCCCAGATTAAAGGTATGTCTTCCCAACTCAAGATCCAAGCTAAAGGCGTGTTTTCCTTCCTCAAAGGTCCAGACTAGAAGTGGATCTACCCACTTCAAACCAAGCAAAATGTCTTTCACAGGTGTGCCCTCAATTTCTAGATTGTAATTCATTCCAGATGTAGTCAAGTTGACAACCAAGAGTAGCCATCACACCATCTATGGCACAGGTTTGCCTCAAACCTACTGTCTTGGTTTGGGTTTTTATTGCTGTGAAGAGATACCATGACCACCGCAACTTTATAAAGAAAAACATCTAACTGGGGCTAGCTTACAGTTTCAGAAGTTTGGTCCATTAGCGCCATGGTGGGAGGTGCTGGAGATGGAGTTTCAAGTTCTATATCTTGATCCATAGGCAGCAGAAGTGAATGCCATACAAGGCCTAGCTTGAGCTCCTGAGACCTCAAAGCTCATCCCCTCAATGTCATGCTTCCTCCAACAAGGCCACTCCTACTCCAAGAAGGCCACACCTCCTAATAGTGCCACTCCCTATGGGCCAAGCATCCAAACACATGAGGCTATGGGGGCCATTCCTATCTAAACCACCACACCCACTATGACAAAGAATTCAGATGTTCAGATGCCTCTGAGCTCAGCCTTTCGGACAGAGCATCCTTGATTCCCACCTTTAGCATAGCTTTAGGACCCAAGTGCACATGCCAGCTCTTTCATTTTTAGCAAGGCAAACTGAGACAGCTATATAATCTCTGGGTGCCTATATTTCTCATCCTTGCGATACAGATAATGACACCTGATGGCATCCTTTGACTAACTTGGTATCTGGCAGATAGCAGGATTATACAGGCAATCGCTATTATTACATTATGCTCTAGACCCCTGTTATTGAATCAAATCCCAGTGGACATTGCCTCCTACTGCTGATGAGGCTTTCACGGTGTGGTTATTTTTACTATGCCCCAGACACAGCTACCTTTTAGAGATTGCAATGCAGGCCACATATTCCTCCCTGGAGCTCTGCTCATGCTATTTCATCCATATGGAATGTGATTCCTCTCTGCCATTCATATACATTTTTCTGAAACTTTTTCATATATTTTACAGTTTTGCTCCCAAACATTTTTACACCAGGTTCTATCCCTGCCTGCCACTTTTGCAGAAATGTCTCCCCTGGTTTTCTAGAGTAACCAACACCCCTTCTTCTGAGCCCTTTTAGAGCTGTAATCACTGATGTTGGTGCCAAAACCGAACCTTCTCTACATCGACTCCACCGAGAGAGCTGCCCATGGCCTTGCTTTGTCCATGGGGAGGCAGGGAGAAATAAACAGTGAATATAGACAGACAATTACTCTGTTGTATGAACATTCTATAGATGGGATGCTTAATGGTGGGTGGCAAAGAAAAGCAGATTCAGAATTGCTGATCTAGACCTTGAGAGAGGCTGCAGGTGCCTTCTTAGGACCAGCCAACCACTAGCACTTACACTGGCCTGGGATGGCCTTGGGAGCCTCCCGGGCCACTAGCCCTAAAACTGCCCTGTCACCTCATGTTTCCTTGGAGCTGTGCAGACACTGACTCATTCACCTTCTCAATGGGAAGATGGTCCAGTAAGATAAGATAGCCTATTTGCAAGTCAGCTTCTCGGAACACAGATGCGCCTGTTTGCAGAGGCTCTGCAAGTACAAGTGAAGGAAGGAAGTCGCAGGAGGTACCCAGGGCAGCGCAGACACCATGCACCTCTTCGGGACCTCTCAGCCTGACGCTTCTTCACACTTCTCTTCTGACCAAGATTCTATCTGCGCGGCCCCGCCCCCACCAGATGAATTCCTGGGCTTTCATTAGAGTACAAGAAAAAGATCTCATCCCCTGGAACCCCTAGATGGGCAGGCATTTTTTTGTTTAAACATCCCGAGCACTTTGTAAAAACACAAATAATGCCAATAGCTGCTATTTCTTGAGCACTTAGGGGGATACTATGGTAAGAATTTTATCCAAATTATTTTACTTAATACTCTCACTGTTAACTCTACAGAAATAAAACTAAGGCATAGAGGAGTGAAAGGGCTTTCCTGATACTAGATATTCTGTAAGTAGATTATGGAGACTGTGCACCAAACAGCTTTCTAACTCTTAGACTGTACACACACTGCGATGCACTCGCCTCCCTGCACCAGAGCCGACAGGCATGCCCCACTTTCTTGTATTACCTCCAACAACGAAAGACCCAGTGCCAGAGCCATGAATTTTATAAACAACCCCTTTTGTAAAAATTCAGGATATTATTTGCTGAGCTTTGGTTTTGCCACCAATAAAACAGGGGCAGGTAATGTCTTCCTAATGGATCAAGACAAAAATTAGACAAAAACACTTAATGTACTTAATGCAAATGGTACCTAAAGACATAGTAAAATGCATATTTACCAAGTGACTATGGAATGCCAGGTCTTAGGTGGGGGAAATAATGATAAAACAGCTGCCATGGAGCTGACACACTAGGAATTTGCTGTATGTTGGTTGGGCTCATTCTTTGAGCACAGGGGCTATGTGTGCTTTAACACAGATTTTTCTATGGCAATTCCTGCTACTAAGTTAATATGCAATAACATTTTGGTCACTAAACAATAGGTTAGCAGTTTATACAATCTTTGGGATCCACAGTGTTAGGGATTATGTTAACAGTATCAGCTGGTATTTATCTAACAGTAGCAGGTAAAATACTTTTATATGAAGAACAAAGAAAACATCCCCAGGGGTTGCATACATGGAAGCCACTGAAGCTTGGCACTATCAGTACACAATTCCTACCATTACACTTGCAGCTAAAATAGAATGACAAGATAAAACAACACAGGATGAAGAATATATTTAATAATACTGAAGACATAGATAGGGAAGAGGAGAAGTTTCAGGAGTGCTCATATTTAAGCCATGGTGCTTACTTGGCGCTGTATGAGAACAACTTGTGAGCATAACTTATTTTTAAAAACATATTATTTTTTGTCAGTTTTAAAAGAAATAACATATCTGAAATGAGGTAAATTTAGTTGAAGTTCTTTTAGTTTCACTTACTTTAGTTGTTTGGAATTCCAAAAATGTATATTATTTTCATTACATTTGTTTATTCATTTTTACACAAATATTTACAAATATCCAGGTATATAGATGTCTGAAATAACAAGGTTAATAATGGCAACTACAGTATGAGATACATACATTTTTTTAGTTGTCATAATTTTAATTGTTGTCTCATAATTTTTGGCCTTACTGGAATTTTTGATAATCAACATACATTATTTTCATGAAGTGGGGTTCAGGCAGGGCTGGGAAGATGACTGATACATATAACTTCTAAGGATATGTCCTTTATACCTCATTTTCAGGTATTTCACCTACCACAGATGATGTCAACTTCTTCCGTTAACATAAAGCACTTGTCACACAAACATGGGGACTGGAGATGGGGGTCTCCAGAGCCAACTTAAATGCCAGGTTGGGCACCAAGCACTACCTGGTTTCCCAGCACTCAAAAGGCAGACAACGGATCCTTGGAAAAAGTGGGCTGCCTCAACTAGTGGAAGCGGTGAGTCTTGGGTTCAGCAAAGAGACCCTGCCTTCATTAAAAAAAAAAAAAAAATGGAGTAGTCAAGGAAGGCCCTGGATATCAACCTCTGGCCTCCAAATGTAGTGCACACAAGAGTGCACACACCCATATCTACCCATACAAGGGTACATGCACACATACCATAGCGACTATTATTTATGTAGTATATTGTTTAGAATCTATAAGCTGGTATTACTCAGAATAATTCAAGGGATCTACTCATGAAAAGTCCAGCATCCCCTGTGTTTAGCATTATCATATTTATATTACAAGAGGTATTTATCACAATTTCAGTGAACAATTCGTTGCCTGTGCACAGCTTTCATCACAGTTTACTACAATATAAAGGATAAATATATTCTTATTACCTTTACTTCGGAAATGTCTTCTGCCAATCAAACTCTGTAGCTTTTGCGTATTTTTTAATAAAAAAAGAAAGATTTCATAAAACTATATCTGTGAAGTATTTTAACTTCTACTGCATACTGTCCAAGTATGGCTGGCATCTCTAGTCTATAAGTCAGTGTAATTTACAGGGAAAATGATGCAATCTTTAGAGAAAATGTCATATTATTCACTGTGCCCTCTCAGTGCTGGCCTGACTCCCTCACTATAGTCCTTATGAGAACCTATCCTGCCATTCCTTGAACCAATTCCCTACCATAAAGGGAAAAGTCATGGCATTCTAGATAGCCCTAAATATGAAGAAATGTTTCTCTTATTCTGAGCCAAATCTATTTCTATCCATTTCTTGCCCTCACTACCTGGACTGTATGTAATCTGGCTCCTCTCCTGTCCAACCCCTTCAAAACTCCTGCAAACCTTTCATATTTCCTGAGATATCTCATTCTGGCTTTACTATCCCCACCTCTGCAGAGAGCCCACAAATGCAAGGGCTACCAGCTTTGAAAAACTTGATGATTACTCAGTTCTCTCTAGTGGTCAAGGCAGTGCCTAGAGCTAATTTTTTTTTTTTTTTAAACATGCCAATGTGTGCTCAGGAATCACAAGTCCAACTCACACAACTGTCACTTTAAATTATTCGATGAACACATCCTAAGTGGCTAGATTACATCTTACTATCGCTTCACCTGTCTTGGATTTCAGTTTCCTCTTCGCCCTGGCTTTGTTTCCTGGTAAACTGGTGGCCATTCTTACATTACTTTTAGCTGAAAGTGTCTGAATCTGGGCTTTAAGCAAAATCAGAAGCAAATGTGATACCATGAAATCCATGGACCGTTTCATGAAATTAGAGAAAGAGAAGAGTGAGCCAAAGGCAGGAGGAAGCAGAAGCAGAGCCTTCCAGAAGGTGGTTTCTCAGGCTGGACACTAGGGCACTTCTCCATGACGTAACTCAAGTGACCCCTACACCTTCCCATCTTCCAATCCAAAACGCTGGTTTGGAAAAAATAACTTGGTCCCACCTAGGTGAAAACTCAAATGCTCATTTAAATAGGTATGGCCAGGGACGGGGTTGTGACTATATGGACCTTATGCTTATAGGCTACCCTTAGAAGAAGGGAAGAGGGTATTAACAAGACATCCCAAGTTACTGTGGGTCTAGAGCAGCGGTTCTCAACCTGGGGGTTGCGCCTCCCAAATATCATTGGAAAACACATTTAACATTACAATTCATAACGGTAGCAAAATTACAGTTATGAAGTAGCAACAAAAATAACTTTATGGTTGGCGGTCACCACAATGCGAGGAACAGCATGAGGGTGACACCATTAGGAAGGCTGAGAACCACTGGTCTGGAGCAAACTAATATTCAGAGATACTAATCACTATTCCTTTTCCTACTTTCCTCCTTGACAGGCATCAAGACGGGCAGCTATTGTACACGGACAAATGAGGGAAAGAGAAAATGAAAAGTAGTTGATGAATAGGTCTAGATCCCCTCAATCTAAAACTCTTAGAATTTCTCAGGAGGACATAAAAATGTCTTAGAGAATTCCTTGGAAGCTATTAAAGAGAGAGAGATTCTTAGATATAAAGAGGTCTTAGGAGGAGGAGGAGGTGGAAAGACCCTGAAGGAAGGATGTCTATGCCTTGCTTCCTAGCGCTCCCCACAGAAGCCAAACACCTTGCAGAGTGTGTGTATATTGTAGAGTTAGGTGGGTACACAGAAGATGCCTCCAAGATTCCCAAGTAGGGCCAAGTAGGACCTGAACATGACAGCCAAGAGGGTCGTGATGGCAGAAATGCTGGGTGCCACAGCGTCGCTCATGAGGCCTCCTACTTCCATGACCAGGGGGCTCCCTCTGCCAACACTGTGGCATGGTACCATTGTCCCAGACCACAGCTCTGGGAGTGGTGTGCCTCTAAAAGAGTGGAGGCCAACTGCTTAACCATCACAGAAAGAACATGGCTAAAACATTTATTAAAGTTATTGGTAATAAATAAAGAGGTAGGACTTGTTTTGTGGCAATCATCACTGATGGAGCTTCTTGTCTGCCGGGCTTGGATGAAAAGACGGAGCAAAGTGAGCCTTGCGGTAGTTCTGCCTCCCCACTCTGGATTTATCCAGCAGGAGAAATTGTTTGTAATAGTGAAAGCCCACCCCACTCCCTTTAAAATATGCACAATAGTTTTTCAAATCCTCATCTAGTTTATGACATTCCTTTTCCTTATGCTATTCTTCAGGGCCCATGACACAGCCCTCCGAGTGCACTCTTGGGCTGGCCCCCTCCCCTTGTCGCTCACACCCCCTCCCTCCTAAATGTGGTCCAGGCAGAAGCTCCACCTTGCTTTGTCATTTGTCCAGCTTGTTTCATAATAAATTCTGTCTTAGCTAAGCTCTTCAAGTTACCAAGTAGTGATAAGTTAGCAGCTGTGGATATGTTTCATCCTACAGTGAAAATAAAAGCAGGAGAGAGAAAAAAAATCTAAACAGCTAGGCCATCTAAACTGAGCCTAGGATTTGACTGACCTTTGCACTTTTCATTTTTGGAATCAGCAGGGCAATTACTTCTGGAAAGGAGCACGGTGATGTAATAAATAAAGGCAGGGTGTCACGTGACCTCAATCTATTCTTAGCTGAGTTGATGCACAGGAGTGACCTTGGGCAAGTCATTTTTCACATCCTCATCTGACTGTTCTCCACTACACAGTAAAACAACAACAACAAAACCACTTTGCTACCTTCTCACAGAATAATGTGGGTGTAAGAATTACACATGTGATGGTGATTAAGAAAACATGTTTTCTTTAGTAATTCGTTACAGTTTTTCTTAAGATACTGTGGTTTTATGGAGTTTCAGTTCTTTAAATAGCTCTAAAAATTAGAATTAGTGCACATTTGCAAAGCTTAAAATTAGGACTAGTTTAAGCCAAGTCAGAAAGCAGACTTTCTGACGGTACCTCTACTACACATGAATGTTCTAGCCTTATTTACCTGAGACTTGAGTGGGTACAAAACCAGGATTCAAAACTCCTGCCAGTCTCCTAAGGATAAAAGATAGAGTGTGCTACAGAAAAAACAGAGACATATGGAGATGAGGACACTGTCAAACAAGGCCAGGACTGGTGCCAACTCTATAAATGAATTTTTCTTTCTGCAGCTATGTTAGCTTTAAAAAACGTTTTTTTCAACGCTTTCCAAATATGCATTAGGCACAGAAATTTGTCCAAAGTGACTGCCTTCATCTAAAAAGAGAACGGATGACCAGTTTAATGAGTATAAAAAGCTGCTCTTGCTTTTCACTAGATCTGTACTCAAAATATTGCACTATATTTATGGCTTATGCCACTTTAAAGTAAAATAAATTAAAACCAGGAGTATTCTCACTGGCCTCCTAGGACATAGAAAGCAGAAAACAAGCCTAGCAATGGGCAAAACACTAAGCAGATTCTACTTCAAACTGTCCGCTGGAGCAAAGGTGCAACTTCTGTGCATTCTGGTCTCCTCTTCTGTCCAACAGGGTCAGTGCCACTTACTCTGTGCACAAGAGGAGTTAGCAGAGCTAGGAACCAAGGCAAGGGTCTAAATCCTTCTATAAGGCCCAGGACAAGTCCCGAAAGCAATCGTCACTTCTTACCGTCTGTTCTTAGACTACGCTTTCAGGATTTTTTTTCTTCACTAGAACATTAGATTACATGGACTATGTGTGGGAATGGTGGGAACCCAGCTCTGTTAATATGAATGAGGCTAAGAGAGCTCTAAGGTGGGCTTCTTGCCAGTGAACACATCAAAACAGAAGTGCACCATCCTACACCCTACACTATGATGCCTCAGTTCTTAATCTGTGGGTCACGGCCACCACAGGGGACGCATATCATAAATCCTGCATGTCAGATACTTACCGTAAGATTTATAATAGTAGCAAAATTACAGTTATGAAAAGCAGCTAAATAATTTTATGGCTGGGGGCCACTACAACATGAGGAAGTGTATTAAAAGGTCACAGCTTTAGGAAGGTTTAGAACTGCTGCTACAACGCTTACGCACAAATTATTCTGTAAGTAGGTGACAAGATTGTTTTTCTCACTGAATAGGGAAATTTTACTTATTGCCTCTTGAGGACTGAAGGCATTTAAACACAACGGTTTGTGTCAATGTTTATTTCTCTCAGAGGAGAAAGATCAGTAACTATTTCCATAACAATTATCCCAAAATGCATTCTACCTCCTAGTTCAGCGGTTTTACACCATCAAAGTGCAAAACCTTCTTGCTTTTTTTTGTACTTAGAAAAACTGAGACCCCGGACAGAGATGTTAGCACTTGGGTAGAGCTCTCAGAGAGCAGGAGCGGCACCCCACGATCACCCCAATACTCAGAAGGGCCCCTCTCTCCAATAGGTGACGTCATTCACTCAGACGGTTTCATTTGAACTTCCTTTGCATGAGGGTCAGGTTTAGGAAACCAGAATCACTACAGCGAAGGGGTCACTAGGGAAGCCTTTTCCTACTAAGCAGACAGGCTCTAGTTCTCTCCGAAACACCTGTAATCTTTCTTCCCTTGTTTGATAGCAGGCATCACCAGAAAAAGCATCCAGCCTGGATGAGTGCCAGCAGATGGCCCTGTGGGTTCAAAACAGAACCACTGCGGCTGAAGGCTCATCTAACAATGGCACTGCTTTACTGGATGGATTTTCTTTTTAGTGCTTCAATGCTGAGGTTGCTCAAGGCCTCCATGCTTCGTGCCCCCCCCCCTGTGCCCCCACCCCCTGTGCCCCCAAAACATGCCCAAGGGCACTCTCACTGAGAAGGGAAAGCTCAGGGCAAGAGAGTGAGAATTGGACCTGTCAGCCAACAAATGTAATGCTATTTCCTGTGCTGCTGCTTATCTGTCCTCCCCAGTCTGCTGCTTCTCAATTAATGTCCCAACCCTGATGGATAAGGGGAATGCTAAAGACTCCTGCCTGCCTCTGAAATGGGGCCCCTGGGAGCTTGTCACCTGGAAGACCAAAGTAAAATGTGTTTAATTCCAAGTATATTGGTATTTAAGAGGAACCTGACACTTTAGACAGGAGAACGGGGCATGACTCTAATAAAACAGAAGACAAAACAAGCCACTTTTGATTGAGGTCGGGTATAGATGTGTTGGTTTGGAGAAGGGAGTGAAAAGGGACTTGGCTCAACACTGACTTTCTCTAGAGAATCTCAGAGGGTTGTTTGGCTTAGGAAAGCAGAGGTACAGAGGCTCAATGAAAGGTCAACTCTCCCCACAGTCACACTGGCATTAGGGTGGTATATGGTTAAGGGCTGTGTGAGGACAGGACATCACTAGATTATTCGGTTACCTGGAGGATTTTTGTTTTGTTTTGTTTTGTTTTTTGTTTGTTTGTTTGTTTTGTTTCTTACTGTTTACCAAAGACAAGAAAACGCTAGAAAAGACAGTCCATCTCTTAGTTTCCAGTTTTTTTTTTTTTTTTATTCTGTCAGCAGGCTGTGCCTACTCTACCTCCTCCCACTATAGTAATTATTGTTTTATAGGGTACACACAGATTACTGCTTTCTCACAGCTCAGCACAGACCCTACACGCAGGCGTGTTTCGTTTCCTTCCAAAGGCCAGCCTGTTGGTGCAGGCTCCCATTAGCTTCCTGTGGTTTAGCTTCTCTGCAAAGATCAAGCATGTCAGCTGTAACTTTTGTCAGCACTCAGGCTGAGACCTGCTAAGAATTAAACCGATTTCTCTTTTCAGTCAAATACTATGTACATCCAAAAATATAGAGCTGATGTTAAAACTTGGCCCAGAAGAAATTATAAGGAACTCCAAACATGCTCAAACTGCCAACTGTGGAATCACCACAGGCTCTTCAACATCCCTGATGACTTTTCTCCCTTACAGAAATAAAATCTTAATTAGAAAAATAAAATAAAATAAAAGCAAGGCCATCTGAAACACAACTCAGTCTGCAATGACATGCACAGGCCTAAAGCTTTAACATAAACGAGAAAGTGGAGCACTGTACACCAGGTCAGAAAAAGATGCTCCTCAGATCTCCATCAAGGGTATAAAATATCATCATGCCAAGTTCCTATGTTTCTTCCTTTGCAACACTAATTTTATAGCCAGATAGAGCAGAAAACTAGGGTATGAAACTCAACTTGATGCTCAGACAATGAGGTCTATAGCACCCCATTCCTTGGTGAAAGCTGTATCTGTACCCCAGGCTGTACCTGGGGATCAAGGGCTTTTCAAGTGCACTTCTTTCCTGGGACTTCTCACTTAGGACATGGAGAAGGGAGCAGCCTTGGGCTAGGGAGCTGGAGGTATGAGAATCTAGCGCTTATGAAGAAGGCACTGGGAGAGCAGGGTCTGTTAACAGAACAGAGCAAGGTCAGTAGGGGAGAGAAAAGCAGAACTAAAAAGGAAGCGGCGGGTAAAAATACACAAAGACAAAGAGCAAGAAAACAGGATGGCAACTTCAGAAGTCCCCGAAAGTGAGGGTCCACATCAAGGGAGATCGGCTTCCTCACCAGGATATGTTCTACTGATATAAAGGATAAAACCCTGCAAATTACAAAATATCCCCTTCCCCAAAGCAGAAGAGATGACGTTGACTTCTCTGAATAAGAGACATGAACCACATAGTTCAGTGACTCTGTCTAGTTTGTATTCTTACAAAAGAATAACGCTGTTACACAGTAAGTTACATCAGGGTGGTGATTTAGAGTCGCTTCAGTTCCCACAGACATTTGAAGAAAAGCTGTTTGACTTCCCCTGGGCAGAAGCCAATGCATGCACTAATGACTCTGCAGAAAGCACAATTTATCAAGTCAGTGTGGTGAACACAGCCAGTGAGAAAAGAACAGCCTAGGACAAACGCAAAGCCCAGAGAGAAGTCTAAAGCTTCATCTTTAATGCATCTTTACTGAGAGCTCGCTAAGCATTTGCACAAGCTGGAGCAAGACGTGGCTGCTTAGACTCAGCTTCCGCCAGTGGGATGCTGCTAAGAGGCAGGTCCTACTGGGAATCTGAAGATGACCATCCCCTATTAGCATCATTACTGAGATCTAAAACACACAGAGACCTGGGGGAGAAGATACGCTCTTGAGTGTCTTCGTTACTCTTCTTCTTGGCTAGTATCACTAACAGCACTGATCGTTAATTCCACCACATGCTATCTGCCAGGAACTACTAAATATTTTATACTATATTATTTCAGTTACTTCTACAATTGCCTTATGAACGGAGAGGTAAGACTGCTTGCATTTCTCAGATGAGAAATTAAGTTTAAAAAAAAAAAAAAAAAAGATGACTTACCAAAATCACTCAACTAATACATGGCTGGTCCAGGATTTGAACCTATGCCCAATGGGTTTATGAGTTTACCCATTATGATCCACTGTTGGCTATTAGCCACTGTTTCTCTCCAAGTAGGCTGCTACCCCTTAGTGCCTGTAGTATGCCTAGAGCCTGCCATTTGTAGGAGCTGTGACTAGATTGTGTATCCTTGAGAGAAAGAAAGATTGCTGTTCTGGTGTCTCTGGCCGAGGAGAATCAGGAGCTTTGGGCTACTCTAAACTAATGATACTACGATGAGGGGTAATCTGGTATTTGATTCATAGCTTTAACGCTTTCCTTTTAAAAGAGGGCTAATAAGTCAGAGGTCTAATAGACCTTGTAGCAAGCCCTGGAAAGAGCTAAGCAATGGTTGTTGAGTCTCAGAGGTATACTTAGAAAATGCCTTTTGGTGTATACAATAGAAATTCATTCATTCACTTTCTCTCTCTCTCTCTCTCTCTCTCTCTCTCTCTCTCTCTCTCTCTGTCTGTCTCTCTCTGTCTCTCTCTCTTTCCTTTCCTCCCTCCCCCTTTCTCTCCCTGATTCTCTCATGATGACACATACCCCACCTGCAAACATGAATACTAAACAAACTTTGGTACACCTGGAGCCACTGTGGAGAAAAGCAGATGCTTCGCTGCTTGACCTGGTCCTCTGAAAGGCTTGGATCTGGGCATTCCCCTCGTGATGGGTATGACTCACATGACATGGTACCATACTACAGATCCCAGACTTGACATTCAGCCCAACAGGACTGTGTCAGTTCAAACATCAAACTCTCTAGGAGTTAGTAAGCAGAAATGATGATGATTAATACAAAAAGGCTTCCTTTGGAAATCTCAGTTGCAGGTGGGAATATTGCCCTCCCACAAAGCGTGCGCACGTGTACATACACACACACACACACACACACACACACACACACACACACACACACAGAGTTCTCAGCTAATTGTCCTTGAGTTAAAAGAAGGTCTGGTTGTGGCCTCTAGAGACAAGGGCATTGCCTGTTATTTGAAGGAGGGGTGTCCAACACTTACATAAAGGAACAGAATCAGCCTTTGGAGAACTAGAGAGGTGTGATGGAGGAAGAGATCATGTTGATGATGGTTGTGAGGATAACAAAATGATGACAGAAGAAAACGGTGATGGTGAATGTCACCTATAAATACAAGCACAGCACAGCAACAGATATCCTCGTCATTGCCAAGATAAAAAGCAAGCAGCTTCTATTCTCAATCCAACTTCAATGCGGTGCAATTGCACCATTAAAGAAAGAGGTGGGGGGGGGGGGGCGGGAGCCTGCATCCTTCCCTCTTTGGTCCTCCAAGCCTCCCAGCTTTCCTGTGCCAAGCTGAAATGAGACTGCACTGACAAGTCAAGAAGGCTACAGCCCCCGAGAGTTAACGACAAGAAAGGAGTTCCATGAGTTCTGTAGAGAGGGGCGGTCAGGTGATTCTAGGGGCCACCAAGCACTTCCTAGCACCCAGCAGCCTGGCTGTGGAGCGGGAGGAACCAACTCAAGACAGAGGAAGCTAAGGTCGGGGGGCTTAACAGCTCTGACCAGAAACCCAAAGCCAAAGGGGCGGAGCAGGCAGACAGGCTTTGGTTGGGAAGAAGAGGTGGGACAGATGGCCAGGAAGACTCTTTTACCTGACCAGGTGCAGCAGCCGTAGCAGCTGCTGCCAGGATGCCTCCGCGCCCTCTTCCAGAGCCTGGGCTGTGAAGCGGCCACTGCACCTTCCACCGCCGAGGCCCCGCCCCTAGCCGCAAGCTCCGCCTAGCTAGCACGCGCCTGTCTGAAAGGCTGTTTGGGGGAGGTGTGCAATGGACTGATAGACAGCCACCCTGACCAATGGAAATGTGCAGCGGCTGCGGAGCCTGAGGGCGGGAAGGCGGGCAGAAAGCCGCAGCGCCAAATTAACTGACCAAGCGCAGTAATAGCTGATTGTTGAACCGTCACTACTTGGTGGGGGACTGGCTGCTCGGTGGAACAGGGCAGTCTTTAGGTGAACCGGCGAAGATGACAACCCGTCCTCGGAGACAGCTTGCTGGCTGGCTGCTGGCTGCCTCCCAGGGCGCAAGCTCGGAACTGGCTAGAAGTGATGGGGGAGGGGAACTGGTGGCCTCAGCTTTCCCAAGGTTCCCAGCTTTAGAGACCAGTTCCCTGGAGCCCTCTCAGCGCCTCTTGCTGATTTCTCTTTAATAGTGTAAAATTGGCAAAATAATAATAATAATAATAATAATAATAATAATAATAATAATAATAATAATAATAATAATAAATAAAAGAAAAAGAAAAAGAAAGAAAGAAAAGAAAGGAAACCCAACATAACCCATTCTTTTTGTTGTTATTGGTTTCTTTTTCGAGATTGGGTTTCTTTGTGTAGCCTCGGCTGTCCTGGACTCGCATTGTAGACCAGGCTGGCCTCAAACACGCAGCTAGCTAGCCGCCTCTGCCTCCCTGAGGGCCGGGATTACACAGGCGTGTGCCACCACGCTGTCTCAGGTTTACTTTCTGTTAATTCTCTAGCCGGTCACTGCCCAACCTTCCTGCTCCCTATAAACTGCTCTTACCTCTAAACGACTCAAAAGCTAAATCGGTTTAAACAGAAAAATGTTTCGGCTTCAGTGATGCAGAAAAGAAGTACTGAGTCAAGTTATCAAGGAGGCTGGGTCTGGCAAAGCATCATGCCTGCTGTGTGACTCTTGCATAGTTGAAGCTCTTTGCGGCACTGTTGCAGTGTTGGTAACTCAGTACAGACTTTGATACCCAGAGACACTGTTGTGTTCCAGATAAAGGCCTAACCACTGATGATTGCAGCTCAAACCAGGAAACCTTTCATAAGAGGATTAGAGGTTTAATGACATTGAGATGTGGTATGTGATTTGCGGATCTCTTCCAAGTAGGTGGGCAGGAAAGGGCATTGCCTTTAATCCACTCCCACATAAATACAAATCCACCATCTGGCACTCAAAAACAGAATTCTATCCCGAGAAGTATAACATGATAAAAAGCACAAAAATATCTAAGAAGGTATAAAATGATTTTTCTTTCGAACATTTTTCTATAAATAACTTGTGAGAAATCTGATTTTTAAAACATTAGTTAAATGCTAATAGATGCCAATAGATAGATAACAGACAGACAGATAGATAGACAGACAGATAGATTCATAGTCTTCTTCAATCCACACATCTATTCGAAGTGAATTCCACAGACAGATGTGGAAATTTAGTCTTCTGGAGGTTAAGTAATTGTCTAAGTAGAGTTCATACTAAATCAATACCTCTCTGCAGTTATCACAATAGAAGAATAACATGCATTACCACCCCTTGAAAGTATTTTCTTATTCCCTGAAAAGTATCCTATAGGGACCTAGTTCCTCTATGACCAACTCCTTCAAACTGCCATGTTCAGTGCACCTCCACTACCTGAGCATCACCTCTGAATGCATTAGGACTGTTTGCAAGGCAGCTTTGCTCATAGAAGGGGCTGTGACTTGATAGTCATGGGAAGGAAGTACATTTTTTTCCAGGGCTTGGCTCCAGCTGGTTGCTAATTTATGTAGGAATTTCTTAAAGTACTCTGACAAAATAGTGTCTTGGCTATGAGTACTAGGAAGAAAATAAAAAATAGATCTAATAACCCAAAGTCTGCACCTGGTATTGCTTCGACAAAATTCTATAGATATTTCTAAACCTTATTCTGACCTTTAATCAAGGCCACAAGTGTTGTTCTTTCCTAGTAAGGTGGGAAGAGGAGGCTTATTAGCTGTCTGTTACTATGACAAAATATCAGAGGTAAAGCTCTTAGAGGAAACAGCTCGAGAGAGGACTCATAAGTTAAGATCATTCAATGCTCTTGCAGAGGACCAAGGTTCAGTTCTCAGCACAATTCACGCACAACTCCAGTTCCAGGGGTTTCAATGCCCTACAGACACTGCGTACACATGTAAGCATTCATACATGCATGCAAAACAATCTTCCACATAAAAGAACAAATTAAAAAATACTAGAACAAAGGGAGAGAAAAATCTACAATGTACAAGTTCCTTTGTGACCCTTTTATTACCACCAACAGCAAATGAAACTGTGGTCCACAGGTCACAGTAGGTAAATTCCACTTGGGAAAAATAACCATTTTCTTTCTACAAGGAGAGAATAAAAATCTTAAGTCAGGTTTTATACTCAGATGTGACCCAAGACATTATCAAAGTTTCTCAGCATTACTACTCTCGTTTATGTGGCAATGTTGAAATTAATTTTTATTTATGTACATGTGTATTATGTGGCATGTGTGTGAGGGTACCCAAAGAGGCCAGAAGAGGGCACCAGAGCCCCTGGAGCTGGATTGGAGGTAATTGTGAACCATCTGACAAGAATCCTGGGATTGGAATTCACAGGTCCTCTGGAAGATCAGCAAGTGCTCTTAACTGCTAAGCTCAGTCTCCAGCCCGTCTACAGCAAAGAAACCCAAGGGCATAGTTATTCAGCTGCTAAGAGTTCTCTTTTTGAGAATAAGTTGAATAGGCCAAGTCACTTTGTGGGAACCCATGCCAAATTCCGCCATGTCAGAAATCCTGTGCTTAGGCTGTATGTTGTGACCTTCAAGTTGCTGACTTTTACCTCAGGAGGTCTTGTGTTCTAGGCTATCCTTGGACTATTTACCTTTGAAAGAAGTGAGGAAGTCCCAACTTGGAACCACCCAGAGGATCAAGGAAGTTCTTACAGGGAACTACTCAGGCTATTGTATTCTTGCCTGGGGGCCAGGGTGAGTGAAGATTAGAATAGATCCTATTGACCTTGCTCTCTATATATTCTTTTTTTTTTTTTCCTTTTTTTTATTAATTTATTCTTGTTACATCTCAATGTTTATCCCATCCCTTGTATCCTCCCATTCCTCCCCCCCCCCATTTTCCCATTATTCCCCTCCCCTATGACTGTTCTTGAGGGGGATTACGTCCCCCTATATATTCTCATAGGGTATCAAGTCTCTTCTTGGCTACTTGCTGTCCTTCCTCTGAGTGCCACCAGGTCTCCCCCTCCAGGGGACATGGTCAAATGTGAGGCACCAGAGTACGTGAGAAAGTCGTATCACACTCTCCACTCAACTGTGGAGAATATTCTGACCATTGGCTAGATCTGGGAAGGGGTTTAAAGTTTACCTCCTGTATTGTCCTTGGCTGGTGCCTTAGTTTGAGCGGGACCCCTGGGCCCAAATCTGCCTATCATATTGTTCTACTTGTAGATTTCTAGGACCCTCTGTATCCTTTTATTTTGCTGTTCTCCCATGCGTCTCTCATTTAGAGTCCCAATAGGATGCCTTCCCCTCTGTCCCAGTTTCCTGGTAAGTGAAGGCTTTCGTGGGACATGCCCCTATATTCTTACTACTAGGACATTAAAGTGAATCTTGATCAGAAATTTCCTGACTTGATTCGTTATTTCTCGTGTCTCTGTATCCTACTTTCAATCCCCACTCCCTCTTTCAGGTGAACCCTGATTCAATTTTTCCCACGGGCTGGGACCTGACAGTCACTCAAATGCTATTTTCTCTGGGAAGCCTTCCCCTTGTAAATGGCCAGTTCTTTATCATATTGCCCATCAGCCTCAGTAATGGCTGCAGTCTATTTGTATCCTCCACGTATGCCCGTTTTTAACTTCAACAGCAGGCATCCACAGGCCACGCTGCATACTCTCAAAAAAGCAAACCATCTTCTTCCCACAAGAACACAGCTTGTCTACAGTCTACAGTTTGCCACTGTATGCCTCACAAGTCCTTGTGTGTAATTATAAGTGACCTACTTTGCACACTGTTGAATCATTTTTTCCCTGAGGATAGGTGACTACCAGGTGTGACTTAGAAGGAGCCATCAATTTTTTTAAAAAGCAGATAAATAGGATGTACAGAGAAGAACATGAACATTGACATGCTTTTCGGAAAGGACTCCAAACCCACCAGGGAAGGCAGAGATAGCAAGTAACTGGTAACACCCTCTGTGGTTTCTGGGTCCCACCTTTGCAGTTGCAACCAATCAGAAACAAGGATTGTCAGGGAAGTGAGTGACGTAAGAGAGCAGCTGGAATGATGAGGATCTGGCAGAGGATGCTGAGAGGTAGAAAGAGAAATTGGAACAGCATCAAAGAGCTTTTCTAGAAAAAAAAAATAGATTTGCTCATTTCCTTTGTCAGGAATGATAGCGTAACAAATCATTCTAGAAAGAGCTGAACATTTTATCCCACTGACTGTGGTACTGTGCTCCAGCTCAACTTGCTAAGTCTATCTCAACCTGTTTCCATATCTATCACTGACTAGGAAAGACAAAGACATGCAGCATTCTACAAGATTTATTTTGCATTTATTTCAATCCCCAGATAACTAAGTATGGGGGAAAATGCCATCCATGAGCGGTATTATTCATGAAACCAATGACCACGTCCCTGTGAAATGTAGGACATTTTTAGACCATCTAATCTCCAAGACTGCCTCCTCATTTGCCCTCAGCTGGATAATCAGCTTTTCATCTCAGTCCCAGCTAAACTCAGCTCACCTGCTGTGGGCTCCCCATAGCTCTGACTATCTCTGAAGTCTCTGAGCATCATGGAAATGACAACCTTGCCACTGTGCCAGGAGACACAGGGAAATGAGGCTTTGTGCTACAGCACTGTCTTTTCCTGTGGGTTCATAGCTAGGGAAAAGATCAACCAGCCTGTGGAAGTCAGCATCCAAATAACAAGCATTTTCCTTGGACCTTGAATGGCTCATTGCCTGGGGGGGTGGGGGGGCTCCTTCTCTTCTGATGTATCATCTGCATTTACTTGTTCCCCACGCACTCTGAAGAGGATTTAAAATGACAAATTACCATTGTAACATTGCGATGTGTAGGTGAATATTGTGGAGGCTGGTAAAATGTTTGCAGACTGACAAGATCCTTTTTTTCAAACTAGCACACAGCTAGTTTAAAAAAAATATATATCTTCAATACTACCAAAGGTACCATATGGAGAAATTACTCTCGTGGCACTCCAAAGCTACTGTATCTATGCTGTCATTTTGTCCAAAGGAACAAAAACCTGCATCTCAAGTTGAAAACATGAAGTCACCCAGTAATGTCTGGAAGAGCTCAGCTTTGACTGGACAGGACGTATCACCTTGATTATTTGTCTCTTGAACATAGGTGAGCAGAACGGATGGAACTGGGAGGAAGTCATGCCAAGAGCCAAATCCTCAGCAAGGGCAGCAGGATTTCTATTCAGTAAGATCCTACTGACTTGTCATTAGCTGGCAAGAGATGCCTGGCAGGTTGCTTTGTCAGAATCATTTATTAGTCATAAACCCCACAGAGCTACACCCTGAGGGCAGACAGAGAGAGAACAGCTGGCCTCCAAACCACCTGCTTTATGGTGAACAACTCAAAGATGATGGGAAGGGAAGGAAATCTCCCACTGAGACTGGGGTCGTTTTCAGACAATGCTGCCTAACCATGTTCTGTGAAATAAATGAGCCTAGAACTGTCACAGCCAGAGGAGTCAGACCCCAAAGCTGCAGGCTCTGCAGAGGACAGCTGGCACCTCCAACAGAAAGAAAAAGTATTTAAGATCCCTTTTCATTGAAATAGCTTCACACAAACATGGTGGTTTGAAATGCACAAGAAACAAATACAAATTGACAATAAGCCCTGCATTGAATCAGCAAGTGCCCTGAGCCACTTTAAAAAAAAAAAAAAAACCACACTGGTTTCTAGATCCTGGTGGTGGAAAGATCATTAACCAGCTCTCTCTGAACTTCAACTTGAGAGGAAACAGAGGTTAACAATGTGAACACAGAAGGGTAGGTTATCACTTCTTAGGGTGAGTACCAGAGAGGAATGAATACAAAATAGAAGAAAACCAGGCCAGGCTCAGCAGGTGGGAATGCAAGGAGCAGTGGTCTGACATAGACTTCCTAAGGAGAGTGACCCTTAAGCTGAGACCCAGGGAACTGCTCTATGAAAAGAAGGATGGAGAACCAGGCAGGCAGAAAGAATAACACACACAAAGCTCCATGGCTTTGTGACGTTCAGGAGAGGGACTGGAGTGTATTGAAGAACTGAAAAAACCAGTGTGGATAGTGTCACAGAGTGCAAAGGGGAGGGTACACATGAGGCTGCAGAGGTGGGCAGGGTTAGACTACACAGGACACTGTCTACTTTCATATAAGTGATTCAGATACCTGTGTTTATGTATATGTATATATATGCACATATGATGTGTGCACATGTAAATACATACATGTGGATATATGCCTATAACCATTACCATCAAAGTCTAGTTTTCCTCAGGAAAGCATTCAGCAATAAATACATTTGTATCATATGAGTGTCAGTTTCATTTTATGCCTACCATCATTAACTTTTCCTTCATTAACATTTAATAAGCAAAATATCACTTAAATTTTGACACAGCTGAGAATAAGTATTATTGCCCCCCACCTTTTGTGCTCATGTCACAGAAAGGACTCCCCATTTACTGAACAATAAATGACATTGTCAACATGCAAGTCAAGGCAGTTGGAAGAGTCTATGTAATATCCTTTACCAAGAGATTTGGTCTACACAGTGCTCAGTTCCTACTTAGGCCAGACCAAGAGCATTGCCATGTAATGCATCCCATCAGGTTACTGTTAGGTACTAGCTTTAGTTCAATTTCATTTTCTTCTGCCAATCACACAGGTATAGAACGCAGGAAAAGAGGAAAGTCTTCTAAGACTGGTTGAAGTTTGAAAAAAAAAGTTCAGGTCTATGCTTGATAGGAAATGGGCTACTAGGAAGGGAGTAAGGGACAACACAGCTCAAATCAGGGCCTCTACAGCTTGTGCCAAGAAAAAGCAGGAACCCATGAGAAGATGGGGAAGTAGAGAGAAGCAGTTTGGGCCCAAACTTGACAGCTTCACTACAGTACCCCAGGAGAACTGTGCTCACCTTTGCACATAGTGTACAAAGACTTACAGGCTTCCCACCTATCCTTGAATTTCTTCTGCATGGCAGATTTTGATATCTGAAAGCAGGTCAGTAATTGAGGGTGTGTGCATGATGTAGGTGCATATGCATATTTTACAGATGACCAGTTTCTTCTGGGAACAGAATCACATAAGAGGGCTCACAAAAGTCAATCTGCTCAGAGGACTGAGTTGTAGATGTAGAGACAGGAGAATTACCTACTTTCATTCACATGGACAGGAGAATCTTGACAGTGACGTTGAGAAACGGACCCAGTCGAGAATCTGCTGCACCAATATTGGAGTGATGGTTAATTGGAGAACTTGGTCCAGCAGGCTTGTTGGGGGGATGGTTTTGTGCTATAAATTCAGATGCTGATTTCTGTGCGCAGAGATATAGTTGCAGCCTGGACATAAGCATTGTCATTTCTATGAAGAATCTCCTGTCTCAATGTTGTGTAAAACTTGTTCTTCATCATCTCTGATTGGTTAATAAAGAGCTGAACAGCCAATAGCTGAGCAGGAGAGGAGAGTTGAGGCACAATTTCCAATTCCAGTGAGGGAGTCCCAGGTGGAGGAGAGAGAGGAGAGGAAGGTTGCCTGTGAGAGGTCTACAGGAACCATGAGAAGTCACCATAAGGGAGTTGCCATGAGGACAAGGATGGAGCAGGAGCAGCCACGGCAAGATCAGATGGCAAGTAACTGGGCACATGGCTGGGAAATAGTCCAGACTAGCATAGCTTGGTTAGAATAGATGACTATCTGCCCAGCTATAGTATTTTGAATATTATTAATAAATGTAATATGTCCCCATGTTGTTATTTGGGAGCTAGAACTGGTATAGAAAAAAACCCAAATACTTTTTTTAAAACACAAGTTCAGAAAGATTGAGTGCCCACCAACCACTAAGCCTAACATGCTTTTTACTATATAATCTATTTGGCATACAGTATGATAAAGTGTTCATCCTATATAAGTTTACAGTTTCAGCTCACTAGATAAGATGGTGGGACTACCATCTTGGGCTCTAACCCAGAATTCTCTTCTTTTTGTCTAAGACTTGATGGGCCTCAGTCCATATGTAGTAGCATAGCCAAGTATGGCTTCTATGGGCATCTGTCCTGTTTAGTCACTAAAGGCCCAAATACAGAATGACACCACAATTTAGATACTGCTTTCCTTTGATACTTTCAAATTATAAATTATTTCTGAATTTGTACTTTGCACAGGACTCCATACATTTTGCATAGGTCTCAGTCATGTTCTGTCACTAAAAATCTTGTTTCCAATTTGAAAACAAAATTAGACTTTAGGTGATAAATAGTATGATTATGATTAGAAGAAAGTGCTTGAACTAAGAAAGGCAAGAGTTCATGCCTTAGTTCTGGCTTTACTATCAGTAAGACTTCTGAGATATAAAGTCCTTTAAAACTTCAATTTCCTCATCTATGACTGCCCTACAGTTGGATTTTTCTTTCTAAAATCTTAACTATAATGCACCAAAGCACTTAATGTTCAGTGTAGCACAATGCATGAAAATAGCAACAGTATCTTTTACTACTTAACACTTTGTTTTCCTCCAACTTAATCAGAAAAAAATAACTATCACATAGTAAAAGCTTGTCTGTCTGATTTCCACGCCTCTGTGTCCCCTTAATCTACACATGGCTCTAGTCCCACAGTCCCCCTTCCATTTAGCATTTGTGCCCATGCAAAAGATACTATTTTAACTATAAAACTTTATTTAAAATTAAGTGCCTGTGATAGACTTTGAATTCACACATCATTTCCACCCTTACCTTTGTCATGTCTATCCTATAACAATTCTACATATCATCACCAAACATAAATACTCTTCTAGCAATATGCTGGGTGGCATTTCTGATTAATCATGGCATACACCAAAATATGTAATCCAGATATAGAAGCTTCACTTAAGACAATACTGGAGAAAGCAGTTTCTACATAAGTATGAGGACCCAGATTCACATTCCTATTATTCATGCAAGACCATCCAACCAACCAACCAACCAACAACCATCCAACCAACCAACCATCCAACCATCCAACCATCCAACCATCCAACCAACCAACCAACCATCCAATCATCCAGCCAACCAACCAACCATCCAACCAACCAACCAACCAACCAACCAACCAACCATCCAACCAACCATCCAACCAATCAACCAACCAACAAACCAACCATCCAACCAAACAACCAACAATAACAGAATGGGTGTGGCTTTGTGTGCACAAATAACCCTGGGGGCAAAAGCAGGAGTATTGCTCTGGGGCTTGCTGTCAGCTAAGCTAGCTCTAGGTTCTAGGAAACAAAAACTGCTTCAAAAGAAAAAGAAAGAGATGATAGAAGAGGATACCCAATGTTGTCCTTTGGCCTCTGTACAAACACACACACACACACACACACACACACACACACACACACACACACACGTGCATATATGACATACACTCTGCACACTCATACATATAAAAAATGTAAGTGTGCATGCACAAAGCATACAAATAAGATGTCAAATAGAAAAGCAAACTTCTTCTTCTTCTTCTTCTTCTTCTTCTTCTTCTTCTTCTTCTTCTTCTTCTTCTTCTTTTTTTTTTTTTTTTTTTGGTTTTTCAAGATTGGGTTTCTCTGTATAGCCTTGACTGTCCTGGACTCACTTTTATAGACTAGGCTGGCCTTGAACTCACAGTGATCCACCTGCCTCTGCCAGCCAAGTGCTGAGATTAAAGGCATGCACCTCTAGCACCCAGCAAAACCAAACTTAATACTCTAAAGCATGTCAGAACTGTTCTGATGTCTGTATGTAGACTGAACTGTGTATGTAGTACAAAGAGGGATGGATGGGCAGAGGGATGGATAGAAGCTAACAGAGTGAATGTTTCTTTAAATAAATGGGTGGTAGGAACATGGGTGGCCCTTTAGACTGTGTATATGTGCGTGTGTGTGTGTTTGTTCATATGTGTGTGCATTTGAAAAAAAGTGACAAAATGTAATAGAGTCAAGGCCAGTAGTATGCTGTGTGCTTGCATTAGCTGGTAAAAATAAGGGAATGCAGTAAAATTAAGATTGTCGACTTCCTCTAGGAATCTAAACTCTGACAATAGTGATCCTGCATGCTAAAGGGTGGGCAGAGGTGGCATTAGCTGCCTTTGCAAAAACCATGATCTCACAAGGACATCACAGCCCTTAACACTTCCTATTCTGTTGCCTTGTGTCTTTGCTGGGTCTAGGTTTCTCATATGACCCCTCAGACATTTGAGTTTCAACCCCTATTGTTAACACATATGTGCCAGAATGCAGGTTATGCTATTACTAACCCCATAATTCATTTCCAGAGAATTTTCAAAACATGGAGTCTTTAAAGTTCTCATCAATATCTATGAATTTATTGAAATTATATGTAAAGTATGGTGCTTATGGCCCTATGATCCTGGGAAGACAACTCGTATATTTTTATTGTTTTTTGTTTTTTGTTTTTTTTTTTAGAGATCAATGATTCAAGGATGAGAACCACCGTAAATTAAGTACGGTAATGGATTTTTAATTCTTCAAATCTTAAAATACCACCTGCATACAATCAATCAAGTACATTCCTATTCTTGATACTAAGGCACCTTTGTGCCTTCTTCAGACATGTGCCCATGAATGTGAGAGAAAGAGGGGAGGAAGGGTGTCTAAGAAAAATGAGAAGAGGGGTGAGGATGGGCAAGAAGATTCCAGAAAGTAAGGTAAGATTGGTTGAAGGCAAAGGACCAGTGAAGTATCATGCCAAACTCTGGCCCTGGCATGGGTGGTCTTTTTCATTTGCATACTCCTAGGGACTTTTCTTGGGCTATATTAGGTCTTCTGTCACTGGAAATTCCACAGATACTTTATTACACTTAAGTTCAGCCATAAAGTTTTAGTTGGAATCCTATATAGGTGTTCAGTTCCAGTAAAGAATGTATTGTCCCCCACCCCCAAACTTCATAAGCAAAAGCTTGCATCTTGAATCTAAGCAAAAATGTAAAATGGCTCCTCTTCACTTAAACCAACTAGACTTCAGTTTATCTTCCTATCTAAAGCTTGTGACAGTCACCTTGACACTCGGAGGTGTCTTCATTGTATGCACTAAGGATTTCTGCAAGTTTATATCAGTGTC
The DNA here is from genome assembly GCF_903995435.1 of Acomys russatus. Lineage (NCBI taxonomy): Eukaryota > Metazoa > Chordata > Mammalia > Rodentia > Muridae > Acomys > Acomys russatus. The sequence continues at coordinate 49,682,858 of NC_067140.1, read as the reverse complement.
CTTCCACCTGTCTCACATACTAACATGGAAGCTAAGTGTAGGGAAAACTGATGGCTGGGCTCCTACATAACCACAGCAGAATCCACTTATTCCCTAAATATGCATTTCCTAATCACCCTGAATCACCTACCTACTTAGGTAAACTCACTCTTGGAAAAGATGCCTTTATTAGATTTCCTACAGGAGGGATGTTAAAAAGAAGAGCCTGGGAAGGATTTCTTATGCTTGCTCAACTGCCATTGTCTTATTTCAAGAGGCTATCCTATGCATTAGGCTGTTCAACAATGTTCCTGACCTCTACATACCAGATGCCAGGGTCACCACCTACCAACCAGTTATGAAAACCAAAACTGTCTCCAGGAATTGTCAAATGTGCATGGAGTCAAAATCTTTATTACGTTAATATGAGTAGACCCATTTAATCCTGTACCAACTCTTAAAGCAGAGGCTCTCAACCTGTGGGTTGCAACCCCTTTGGGGGGTTGTGTATCAGATGTTGTACATAACAGATGTCTGTACTACAATTCATAACAGTAGCAACATTGCAGTTATGAAGTAGCAATAAAATACTATTCTGGTTGGGGTCACCCAACATGAGGAACTGTACTAAAGGGTCACAGCATTAGGGAGGTTGAACTTGGGGAGGAATCCACAGCACAGAAACCATTGTCTATTTTCAGATATGCATGCAGTCCAGCACTCCACAGCATTTTCAAAGCAAGCGCTAAAATACCACTAGGCCAAGGTCCTTTCAATTCTCTCCTTTATAAAAATCCTTCTTCTGACATCACGGAATGTCAGAAAATGTGGCCAAGAGCATGTGATGGAATGTGGTCTATACAAAAATACATTTCTATAAGCAATATACAAATTCTATGTTGTACCATTCCCAGAGAACCACCCTTGCAAGCACTGCCTAAAAAATACTATCCATGATAGGAAAGGAAGATCCAAGATCCCTATCTCCTTTCTCTTCCCAAACCCTCAGGTTCAATATCACATGGATGGATGAAAACAGCAGTAATTACCTTATAAATAATGAATAAAGCACTATTGTTATTACTTTAAAAAAAAAAAAAAAAAAAAAGGAATCCTGCTTCTGAAAGGCCAGAATACACATTAAACCCTAGCTTGTTTTCTTCTTGATTGCCCATACTGTTGCAGTACCTCAGCTTCACCTCAGGAAACCCAGCTAATCACCAACCGATATCAATGCTACTTATTGGGTTTTCGGGTGGATTTCACAACAGACCTTCATTAGGACAAGGTGTGCAGCTTTGTTTTTCTCATTTACACAGAAGCATCTAATAGCTGGGTTCTAGAGTCATGTGAGGTGCAGCGATGCTCCTAGCCAAGAAGAAGACAATGGTGACTACTGAGATGAGATGTGTGACTCCCCATGGGTCAGGGATGCTAGCAGCGCGCTGTGCTTTTCTTCCATCCAAGCTGGTTTGTGGCTTAGCTCTCCCTTACAGTGAAAGAAATCTCTTGTGGTACGGACCGGAAAGCTGTTAAACTAAACATGACCATTAATAAAAAGTATGTTTCATAGTGTACCATCAGCCCCTAGTTAGTATGACTCCAATGATGAGCAGAGTATAAAAGAAAAAAGACAGACACCCAGGAAGGAAGGAAGGAAGGAAGGAAGGAAGGAAGGAAGGAAGGAAGGAAGGAAAGGAGAGAGGAAGGGGGCTGGAGAGATAGCTCAGAGGTTAAGAGCACTGCCTACTCTTTCAGAGGTCCTGAGTTCAATTCCCAGCAACCACATGGTGGCCCGCAACCATCTATAATGTGGTCTAATGATCTGTGTCAGGTGGCATGCAGGCAGAGCACTGTATACATAATAAAAAATAAATCTTAAAAAAAAAAAAAAAAAGGAGAGAGGAAGGAAGGAAAGAAGGAAGGTGTCACCACTCTAGAGGCAGTAGGACCTGGGAGAATGGAGCCAATCAATGAACAGACCACAGAGCCTCTTGCTATTGCCTACTTTATTCAGAGCATCTGACAATTTGTACTCTGAGGGTAAAAAAGAGTCACAAGAGTAAAGTCACAAGGACAAGCTGCATGGGGCAAAAGCATGCTTTTCCATAGAGGCGTATAAAGAAACAACAATAGTTGTAATGAATAACCTGAAGTAAATGCATGCTTATCCACTACACCTAAGAGGAACACGAGAGAAAATGTCCCAAGAACATGTCTGTGTTTTTGAAGGAACTGAGGTCACAAGTCTCTTGTCTTGTTAGAGTTTCCTCACAACCTCTCAGAATTCTCCTCACACAACTCCATTCTTGGACTATGTTCTGACAGGAAGGAAGGAAGGAAGGAAGGAAGGAAGGGAGGGAGGGAGGAAGACCAGTGTTGTGGTTTGAATATGAAATGTCCCTACAGCTCATGGGAAGTTGTTAACTTTTAGGAGGTGGTGCTGGGTAGAGGAAATGGGTCTTGAAATTGGGGTTCAAGCCCATTCTTGCTTCCACCTATTTTCTCTACTTCTTGATCCACTGAGATGTGAGGAAGCTGTTGGCAAGGCCTGCTGCCACAAACAAAAATGAGCCAGATTAATCCCATCTAGCCACCAAGCAATGGCTGACATGATGGACTAATCCCTCTGAAGCATAAGCCAAAGAAACAAACCCTTGTCTTCATTAAGCTAGCCATGCCAAATGTTTCATCCCAACAACAAACAGTGCAGCTAATACATCCTGATGGACAGGTGGAGGGGAACTAGCGCTGTGCTCACCAGAAGTCTCCTTCATCTTCTGAATTTTTGTCTGCGCTGGTTCATCCATCTGACTTCCATGTTGAGGCAGAGAATCCTGGGGCCTTGCCAGATGGTATAGGCCGATGACACAGATCTTTCACAAGCAAGTCTGGAATATTAGAGGTGCTAGTTGATGTTCAGTGTTCTTCTCCTACAGAATGTCCTTTTACTTCCATGGTTTGCTACAGATATTTGCATGTTATTGGTTTAGGGTAGTACCCCTTGACTAATTCGTGTTAATAGTTTACATTGTGAACAAGGACAGATACTTTAGATATTTTTTTTTCTTGACTGTGTTATCTTTATACTTATATCAGACAATTAGGCAATGTGGGGAGAGTGGGACCTACTCTACTCATTTTGTTTTGCTTTTTAAAACTTGTCTTATAAGCTGATTGGTTCAATATTAGTAAACTAAGTGTTTAAGATAGCTGACACACTTCTTCTTTTTATTTATTTTATTTATTTATTTATTTATTTATTTATTTATTTATTTTATTTATTTATTTTTTTTAGCTGACACACTTCTTGTCAGCTGAGTGAGCTCTTTGGAGAAATGGCTTAAGATGGACACTAATGTTTTCAAGGTCCCACCTACACAAATGACACCCAAATACAAAGTTAGTAACTTTGTTAAAACTTAAGCATAAGTTGCTTTTAAAAGACCATATGCAAAAGGTTAGAGAGGCCCACCAGTACAGTTTTACCATAAAACCAAAGTTTTCTCATCAATATTATCTAGAACACGTTATTTTCTGTCCTCATCCTCCCTATATCCCTATATCATAAAGATTGACTGCTCTGCTCTCTTAGCTGCTAGGAACCTGACCTCTGCAGGGAGTCACAGCTGAAGGATGTGATTCCCTGTTTGAGACCTGGAAAATTTGATCATTCTACTAACCTCCCAGCTGAACTCTCAGCCAGCTGCCCAAGCCCTTTACAAACAAGATGCCTATGCAATTTAGAATAAAGTGAAATGGTCAGGTGGGATGGGGAGGAAGGGTGTGGGACTTTTAAGTTGAAGAGGGCATTTGTGCTACAATTTGTCTTATTTATGTGGAGCTACTTGCAAACCTTTTCTTATTGGTACGCTTGGTGATTAAAAAAAAAAAAAAAACAAAAAACTTCAATTTTATCAAAGAGGAAAAGAAATGAACAACAACCCGATTCCGTGTAACTATAGATCAGTAATTGGAGCCTACATTACAGCTTAGACACTGGATATGTGTTTGGAGTAAGGATTGGAGGAGAAATAATCTGACTGGGTTATGTGACTACTTCCCAGAATCTACCAGAACTGATGTTCTCATCCAGAGAGCCTGAGAAAATAGCCCCTCAATTAAGATTAAGATCAGAGCACAGAGAATAATGGCTTTATTGAAAATTCAATTACAAGCCAGACTCTCGCTGGTTGGAAATGCCTTCTCAATCTCATAAAGCTTTTGACATCAGCTAGGACCAGGCAAGAAAAAAGTACAGCTAAGACAAGCTCTTAAAAGCAGATCACGTAGGATGCCTGTCATCTTTCAGGACTAGAGAGGAAAAGCCGTGGCTAGTATGACATAGCCAGTATGTCAGATTTTAAAGTAATCTGTGTGTTTGTCTTTATGTCAAAGCAGGTCACAAGAGATCTTCAAGCCATCTGTTTGGAGAGCATGTACTTCAAAGCCTTGGCTTTGGAGTCACCCTGGGACTTTCATTGTGTAGTTCTCTATGTCAAGGCATTCCAGCTGAAGTTTTGCTCAAGTGTTATATGATTTCATATTAACTTCCCTGGCCACATGTGCATTTGTCTCTTCTTTGTATTTCACACATCCAAAGATGTCACACCTGTCATCCTTCACCGTGGCAGAGACTTGATAACAAGCTGGATCAGTCATATCAAATGCTCTGCTTTAACACTACATACACACACACACACACACACACACACACACACACCCCACTATGAAGAGTGATTTTATATAAAAGATATATTCAAACAATCCAGTTCTTGTTTGTTTGTCTATTTATTCTTCAGTAATTCAACCACTCTAAAGTTGTTGTGCTGGAGAGTTAATAGCAAATCTCTTCTCATTAAAAGACTATGGACACCCTTGACTATGGTTCCTTGAGTCTTCCATATGTCTCCCTTGAATTTTTAACTAGTGTGCTACTTAGCCATAAATATCAGCAGGCTCACTGGCTATGACTAACATTTGTTGAAAAACCAACATTCTGCAAACCACTCTGTTTACTGGCATGCCATGTCTTCTGAACATCCTTGTATGTTCTTGTTTTGTCTGCCAAGAGTACACAGTTCTGACTCCCTTTTATCCAGGTCATCTCTTAGAGTTACCCTGAAGGATGAGATATGTTCCTTGGATAAAAGCCAGGTGTTCATCCTTACTATACTTAGAATCAAATGGTCATTCTGCTAGTTTACTGTCTTCTTCCTGCTCACTGTGTGTCCAGGCATCTATCATGGGCCTTATGTTGCCTCCACAAGACTCTGAGGAACTGTGCAAGACTTAGAGAAGCGGTGTAAATAAAGAGGGAGCATCTGCTTCAGCTGTCAGCAGTTTGTTTCCCCAGGAATATCTTGTCTTCTGCCAACATCTTGCTGCAGGTTAACTTGTTACAGATGCTGCCTGCATACTTCCTGATAACACTTTGTACATCAATTATCACATCTGGTCCTCACAAAACCTATTAAAATTAACAGTCACAGAAGCTGGGGAGATGGCTCAGTTGATAAAATCTATGTCATGCAAGGATGAGGACTTAAATTCAGACCCCCCAAGAACTAACATAAAAAGGCCAGCTATGGGGGTTGGGGCAGAGACAGGAAGATCTCTGGGCCTGCTGGACACTGTGTCTAGCTCAATTGGTGAGCTTCAGGTTCAGTTGAGAGACCTTGGTTCAAAAATAAAACGGAGTCCCTGGAGAGATGACTCAGCAATTAAGAGCATTGGCTGTTCTTGCAGAAGAGGGTTCAACTCCCCGGAACCTACAAGGCAACTAACAAGTATCTGTAACTCCAGTCCCAAGGGATCTGATGCCCTCTTCTGGTTTCCATGGGCACTGCATGCCCATGAAGCACAGATGTGCAGGCATCGAAATATCCACATATAAAACTAAAATAAAGGGAAAAAAATTAAGTGGAAAGCAATTGAAGAAGACACTGAGCATCGACCTCTGACCTGCACCTACATGCATATATGTACACACACATATACAAAACGACCGATGGAAAGAAGTAAGAACAGAAAAATGAAAGGGGGCAGAGAAAGAAAGAAATTAATTTACAACAGCCATAAAACGTACCACATTCAGCAAAGAGGTGAATCTCAGATTCCATGTGGGCAGCTCCAGATCTCCAGGTCTAGTCTGAGCGTTTCTAGTTGTTTCTTCACTGCTCTGTCACCACAAGGCAAAGGGCTGAGTTCTCTGCAGTTGCTTCATTACGACCTGATGACCATCCAAAACCATCATCATCTTCAGATCCCAGAGATGAGGGATGAGGTTTAACTGCAGATATAAACAATCAGTCTCTAGCAAGGAACAATTAATGAACATTCATGCAGGCAGACGTGGAAAGGACAGCCACCAAGAATTTTAAAGTAGTTGAAGAAATGCTAACGGATGAGTATCTGTGAGTGTGGACAAATGGCTCATTATGAACATTTCAACTACAGCTTGCAGAAGAGTCAACAGGCAATCACATTACCCCTGGAATTGGATGGCGTCCTTCAAAGTTCAATTATTTTATGCTAGAAACAATAACACAAGAGCAACACGGTTTTGTGGGAGAAATAAAGCCTTTACATGTGCCTCCTCTTCACCCCCCTGAGCCAATACAAGGAAGAAGGCCCTTGGTAGACTCATATTTCAAATGTTTACTGTACCTTCCCCATTGGCCCTTATTCATTGAGATAAGGCCTTACAGGCACAAACACAGACACATCTAGGAAAGTAACTCCACCTAGATTATCTGTAGGCAAGTCTGTTGGCTCAATTTTCTTAACCAATATTTTTATTACAAACTTATTAACCAAGCGTATATCCTTTATAATCCGGCTAACTGAAACAGTAGGAAAAGAGGATTAAAGAATAACAAAATCATAAGGATATCAGTTCCAAGGAATGATTCTCCTGGTGTAATCTGCAGGATTTCTTCTGCTGGAACTGGAGTAACCACAGCCCGGAACCTCAGCAGGAGCCAGACCTACGAAGCCTTCCCTTGAGCTCTTCTTTCTAGGAGCATCTTGAAGTGGAGCCAAAACTATCCTAAGTCTCCAAAGGCCCCCGCCTCTTGTTTCTGGCTTACTCCTCCCAGAGTCTGTTCACGGATCTTTTCAGCTGGCAACAATCAAGCTCCTGCATGAGGTGGTTTGCCTTCTAGTGGATTAACATCAGCTGGCTGAGGGTGGCTGGTGGCGGCTGCACAAGTCCATAAAGCATTTTCTTAATTAATGTTTGATTTGGGTTGGCCCACTTGGGAGCAGCACTACCTCTGGGAAGGTTATCTTGAGTTGTATAAGGAACCAGGCTGAGCCAGGCGATGGTGGCACATGCATTTAATCCCAGCACTTGGAAGGCAGAGGCAGGTGGATTGCTGCGAGTTCAAGGCCAGCCTGGTCTACAAAGTGAGTCCAGGACAGTGAAGGCTACACAGAGAAACCCTGTCTCAAAAAACAAAAACAAAAAAAGAAAGAATGAAAGAAAGAAATAAAGAAAGAAACCAGGCTGAAAAGCTATGAGGAGCAAGCCAGCAAGCAGCATTCTTCCCTCCATGATTTCTGCTGTAGTTCTGGTCTCAACTTCACTCAGTGATGGAGTGTGAATTGAGAAGGTAAGCTCACATAACTCTTTCCTCCCCAAGTTTCTTTGTGCCATGGTGTTTTATAACAGCTTTAGAAACCCCAAGTCACTGACAAAAAAATAATAAGAAGAAAGAGTTTATATTGGCTTAGAGTTCATCATGGTCAGAAGACACAGCCAAGGGAAGGGACAACAGAAATGCAAAAGCTGGCAGCTGCTTGATCACATTGCATCCACACTCAGGAGTAGAGAAGAGGAGGAGAAGAGCAAGTGGAGACAGGCTATCAAACTTCAAAGCCACCTGCTAATGACATACTTCCTCCAGCAAGGCTCCACTTCCTACAGGTTCTATAACCTTCCCAAACAGTCCTACCAGCTGGGGACCAAGTATTCAAACACAGGAGACTGTAGAAGAAATTCCATATTCAAACCACAGCACCCTGTCTTAGCCCTCTGAGCATGGGAATTACCCCATTGGTGGTGAGGTGGCTAGCCACACCCAGCAGCATTTATATGACTTCTCGGGAACTGAAGTCCCAGCCTTTACACTTCAGGCACTTTCGCTATTAAATCACTTTCCCACCCCATCATTGTTCATTTAAAGCAGTGTTCTTCTGCTTTCATAACTTGATACTGACCAGATTTTTCTCAAATCAGCTTCTACCTGTTTGGGGCAGCAAGAACTTTGGTGTTTTTGCAACATGGATGTTCAGCACAATTCCTAGGTCCAAAATTCCTGCTGGATGGATGGTTCACTACACATGATGGCTTATCTCATGCATATTTTCCTTAGCCAGTGTGAAGGAGAGACAAATGTGTTTTCTTTACGATTCCAAGTGTGGGATCGGAACGGTCTTGTGAGAGAATAGGTGAGGTTAATCTACTAGAAGACCAACCACCTCATGCGGGAACTTGATTGTTGCCAGCTGAAAAGATCCCGTGAACAGGCTCTGGGAGGAGATATATAAATGAGCCCAGAACTGGAGTCGGGGCTTTTTGGAGACTTTGGATAGTTCTAGCTGTTTATTGCTCCACTTCAGACACTAGGAGAAAGAACCACTCAAGGGAAGGCTTTGGGGCTCCGGCTCCTGCTGAGGTTCTGGGTTCTGGTTGCTGCAGGTTCCAGCAGAAGAAATCCTGCTGATTACTCCAGGAGAATCATTCCTCTGAACTGATATCCTTACGGTTTTGTTATTGTGCTCCTTCATCCTCTTCTCCTATTGTTTTGGTTAGTAGAGTTATAAGTGACATATGCTCGGTTAACAAATTGTTAATAAAATATATTGGTTAAGAAAACTGAGCCTACACCAGTGCTTTGTAGCCAGTATATCTAGACAACATGTACACCTTTGCAGAAGGTTGGGGTGTATCTGAGAGAAGGGATAGATACATAGAGAAGCCCGGTCGTCCTTATTAAGAATTATGTGACATGGGGATGCAGATGGGTCAGGGAGTACTCTGATTGCATTTCCTGCTCAGATGTGGCCATTCTCTTCATCCCTACTTACTGCGAATGTAGTAGATAGAACCTTCATCATGGTTACTATTGCTGTGATCAAACACCATGACCAAGGATACATGGGAAGGAAAGGGTTTACTTTACTTACAGTTCCGTCTAACAGTTCATCAAAAGCAGTGAAGCAGGAACTCAAAGCAGGGTAGGAACCTGGAGGGATGCTGCTTACTGGCTTGCCCCCCATGGCTTGCTCAGCCTGCTTTCTTATAGAACCCAGGACCATCAGCCCAGGCCTGGAACCACCCACAGTGACTGGCCCTCCCACATCAATCACTAATTAAGAAAATCCCCTACAGGCTTGCCTACAGCCCAATGGGGCATTTCCCCAACTATGGCTCCTTTCTTGCTGATGACTCTGTGTCAAACTGACATAAAATTAATCTGCACAGAGGCCCAGATGCTGAAGCTTCAATATAGAAAGCCTCAGGCCTGGATTCTTGTCCTGAAAGGAACAGAAAGAAACTCAGGATTCCCATGAGTAGACTTGTATTAACGAGGGATTGGCAGGGGATCCTCAGAAATCCCTCACAGCCTTGTGCCTGATGAACCCCTATATACCACTCCCCTTGGCATCTAGATAATCCCTTCACCTCATTAGTTCTTCATTATAATGCCGCCTTGCCATTGAACACTGTGACTGCTCTTTCTCAGTTCCCACCCCCTCCAACTGCATAACTAGGTTACGTCACACAACCTCATCTGATATTTGTAAATTCTACTGTGTTTGCTTACCAGCTATGATTTTGGCAGGATTTGGGTTGTTGTTGTTGGTTGGTTGTTTAATACTATAATTCTAATATTTAGAATACTGGCTACCACAATGCTGTTGTTCAATAAATGTTTTTAGAGTGGTTGACCAACTGACTGACTGACTGACTGACTGAAGACCAATTTGAATTATTAGAACACCAAGAAAGAATTATCTCTGAATGACATCTAGTTGGATGAAGGCGGTGGAAGTGCTTTTGCTTCATTTGGCCACAAGAGGATGCTGTTGATCAGTTTTGGTTTTTGTTTTTTAATTTTGTTGGTGCCATATTCAGAAATTATTCATTCTTTCTACTTTCTTAGACTTCCTGCAGGATCACACCTGCAGCCAAAACATAGTTTTCTCTCTCTATTCCAACGTTGTTCAACAAAACTGTTAAAATCTATATCAAGAATGAGCTCCAAAAGAGGAAACTCATCCAGAATGCAAGAACATGTGGAATGTGCTGAAAGATATTGAAGGAGGAGAAGAAGAAGAAGAAGAAGAAGAAGAAGAAGAAGAAGAAGAAGAAGAAGAAGAAGAAGAAGAAGAAGAAGAAGAAGAAGAAGAAGAAGAAGAAGAAGAAAAGGCTGCTCTGCCATCCTGGCTTCTGTGAGTATGGAGATGCTATCAGCTGGACAGGTGACTTTATGTTTTCACTGTGTCTCCCAACTGTCTGTTGCATCAGTGCTTTGTCAGTGCTGCTGAAAGCAAGCAATGTGACCAGGACCCTGTGGTTGTGGTGAGAAATAAGGAGGACACATGACTCGAGGTCAAGTCACTTAGGAATGACAACAAAACTTAGAAGATCAAGGTCTATAGGAAAACCAGAGAAGGTTCTAGGAGCTTGTGGTAGAAGGTGGGAAAAGCTGTCTTTAGTTAGAAGGAATTTGAGGGTTGAATTTGATGATAATCAGAAGTAATTGCTTAGCTATTGCTAAAGGCACAACTTTTTAATTGGTTGTTTCTAGAAGTATCTTCTGAATTTTACACTTTTATTAACACTTGATTTTTAATTTTAATTTAAGAATGAGTAGTTATCTATGCATAGGAAAAAAGTAATTTTTTTTCAGTACCTCACTTTAAAGACATACTACAAAGCACAAAAATCTATATGGAGAAAATATGTTTTTAACACAAGACTTCTAGTGCTATGCTATGTCTACTTTCGTGGATGTCTTAGTGCGTGCCTCCCGAAAGGACTGAGAATCTAACAAATGATCACATGATTTTATTTTTTCTTTCATAAAATGAAGCAGAACTTGAAGTCCTAGGGGCAGTTTTGTTTTGTTTTGTTTTGTTTTGTCTCAAGAGAACAGGGAACTTGTGACTACATAGAAGGCCCCAGGACATACAGACCAACACAGTGAACGCTGGTCAAATGCATTCTGTATTTGCCATAGAGTCGCTCCAGGGGAAAGTCAAATATAAAGCTCAACTGTCACATAGAAGTTCTGGGTCAAAACCTTGCAGTTCCTTCCTGGCCCACGTCACCAATGTAGGGCCACAGCCACGGCCCCTCCACTGGGGTACAATGTGAGGCCTGGCAGGTCACCCGACACTAATGTGGTAGCACATCTTCCACCTCTAGAGTAAGGAAGGGAAACAACATGTCCCTTAGCCACTTCAGGCTGCTTCTGCTCATCAGCACGGGAAGAGTGTCCACGAGAAGGTCCGGGTTTATATACTGCAGGTGGAAGAACATGTAACCCAGCAACCGAACGAAGACCATGATCATGAAGAGAAAGAACTGGAAGTGCCTGCGAAGAGGAGTCCACATTAGCATACAGGAACAGAGCAGCTTAACCTGTTAAGCAATGGGCTGTGACGTAGTAAATGGCTGGTGGATTGTTTTCTTTTGGCAAAACCATTGGGGTCCTTAGGAGATGGGGTGGAGACAGTGAATGCAGATTGATAGGAGAAAACAGAAAAACCATGGCTTAGTAGCCAAGCACTGAACACTGACTGCCCTTAGGACGTGTAGGTTTTCCAATAGGATAGATGACCTCATGGGTACTACATATGGGGCAGGCCTTCTGGTGGTTAATGGTAAAAGTTTAAGAGGATCACATTGTGAGCCTAGTGGCCAGTGGTGCTCTTCATGTCTCCTACAGCAAGCAATTCAAGAAAACTGAAGATAAGTCTCCTTATTTCAAGACTTTGAAAAAGAAAAGACAGAGAATTTAAGAGACTTCTTCCCTCTTGCCCCCTGTAATTTCTCAGCCTACAGTAAGACAACAGAGGAAGTTAATGTGCCCTGTTCTCTCTTTCCAAGAATGGAGCAAACATTTAGATGCAGGACCTGAGAAATTAAAAGGGAGCATGCTGGGGAACCCAAGAGGAGTTGAAATGTAACCTACAGCTTCCATCCTGAGTTTCTCAGAAGTGGCTACCATTTCCTCCAGCTATTTAGAACCATGTAAGTTTGCTGTCCTAACTTGTTATGTGGAAAGAAAGGGAGAGTTCAGAGAATTCCGAGGCTGCATGACATAGTTGTTTGAAGCTAAGGTTCGTTCTTTTGGCCTGTATCCAGTCAACTGCACAGCGAATGTGGCCTGGACCAACTAGGTCAGGAGCATGATTCTGCCACTTACCTAAGCCAAAACTTCCTCTTCTGTTTCTTAATAATGTTCTTCTCCTGTGGAAAGGAACGGAGATGAAAACTATGTGGGACCACAATGGCAATGAATGGTAGTGCAGTCGGGTGGCTGCAAGCAGAGACATGGCAGTTAGGCCAGAAAGATGTCATGGTATAGTGCCAGGTAACAGAACCTTTCTTCCTATCCCTAAGGATTTTTTTAGAAAGGAAAAGGGGAGTAAGGGAGCCAACCCAGGAGGAAGGAGGACCAGAGAAAAGCCCAAGTGTGGGCAGGCAAGACTCACCATATTGCTTTGAATGGTCTCTACCAGAATCGACCCAGGTTTCACTACTTGGGAAGAGTCATTCTGGGCTTTGGATCTGGATTTACAAACAACAACAAGGAAGATCAGCGCCAGTTATCCCATGAGCCAACCCAAGGAACTGTCGACAGACAAGAGCTTTCCTATGTCATGAAACACCTGTGACCTGGTTGAATTTATAGTTTCTTAGCATACAAAGACATTAGGAAACATGACTGGTTCATTTCCAATTACTTTCAAATTACCATAAAATGGGTTTCTTACATGTGAGTTATTATTATCCTTTGTTCTAATCCATTCCCCTTTCCAGTTGCCTTCATGGTAAGTGCCTCTTACCTCCTTTCTCGATTCTCTTTCTCTCCCTAAGAGTCCCCATCTTCTGCCTCCATGTCTTGTATATCTTCCCCATTTTGATGGTGAGAGAAATGAACTGAGGGTGCTTTACATGCTCTAGGCATGTAAAGCTATAACCCAGTCCCATTCTGTCATAGTTAGGGTTACTACTGCTGTGATAAAACACCATGATCAAAAGCAACTTGGGGAAGAAAGGGTTTATTTGGCTAACAGCATTGAAGGAAGTCAAGGCAGGAACTCACACAGGGCAGGAATCTAGAAGCAGGAGCTGATGCAGAGGTCATGGAAGGGTGTTGCTTACTGGTTTGCACCCCTGCCTTGCTCAGTCTGTTTTCTTATAAAACCCAGGAATACCAGCCCAGGGATGGCCCCACCCACAATAGGCTGGACCCTTCTCCATCAATCACTAATTAAGAAAGTGCTCTACAGGCTTGCCTACAGTCTGATCTTACGAGGCATCTTTTCAACTGAGTTCCCTTCTTTCCAGTGACTCTAGCTTGTGTAAACGTGACATAAAAGTGGCCAGCACACATTCCATTACAGAGAAAGGTAATCCGTACCTAAAGTGTGCCTAAATCTCTGGCTGACTTTCAAACCAAACTGAGGTTGTAAGACCCAAGTGTCACATGAGCAGCCAGGAGAGGTGGACTGAGTGGCTCAACCTAAACATCAGGATGACAGCCAGATCTGCCTAGGTCTGGCTGTCTTCCTTTCTAATGGCCTAAATTCTAAACTTTTTCTCCATGTTGTTTTAACTGCTCCATACATACAATCAATGTACTTAGCGGGTCTGGTCTGACCTCAGGCCAGGAGGTACAACCCTGGGAGAAATGACCTCCTGTCGTCACTCTCTTCTTGCGGTTTCTAGCTCTAGCGTCCACTTGCTTTCATCCTGTCGCCAAAGCCTTCTGGTCACTGTTAGCTTACTTGTTTTATTTAAGGTTGTTTTCTGTTGCAGAATTGATCCAGTAAGCTTATCCAGCACTTTCATGGGTATTTTCTTTTATAGAAATCGTTAAACAAGGCCTTTACAAGGCAGAATTGGAACAATCTCCTGGCTCCTCCATGATGAAGCGGTTTGTGTCAGACCAGCCCATTTCCAAAAGTAACTATAAAACTTGGCAAAATGCACCACTGGATGTATTGGATGCGGCAGTCAGGAGTCAAAGGGACACAAGTCCCCGGGTTGGGTGAAGCACACAGAGGCGCTTCCCTTCAAGAATGTGTGCTAACTCCTCACAGTGCAGGGAAATAGAGTCCAAGCAGAAAGCGACACCATCAGCTGGCTGAGGAGGCAGAGTCGGGACTTCAAGAGTATCTAAATGGGCTTCCCTGTCAATGGGAGCTGGCTCCTAGTTATCTCACTCAATACATAAAAAATTCAAGAAAGCAAGGTCAATGGTTACAATTTGGTATATAAAAGCCTATATATTTCTATATGGTAGTAATGATCAACCTTAAAATCAAATGATCATAACATTTGCAAAATCAAAAACTATCAATATGATTAAAGATGTATAAGAATACTCCATAGAATGACAGTACACTATAGGACAGTTAAATAAATGGATGAACAAAGTTGGAACAACTGCTAGATAGATATTTATTAACCTCCAATTTTTTTTTACATATCCCAATAATTGCAATAAAAATCTCAGCAAGTTTTTATTATTTTGGTAGCAATTGAAAGACTGATATAAAATATTTTTATTGATATTCATGGGTCCAAAAGTAGCCAAAATAATGTAAAGAACAAAACACTTGTAGATGATATCTACCATGTATCAAGGCTAACTGTAAAGCTGGACTAATTAAAACTGTCTCATATAGATAAGAGGGTAGAGACATATATTAATTGTACAGAACAAAGCATGTAAAAATAGGCTCACATGCATAAGATCTCTCAACCTACAAAACTACAAGGCACCAAAGGAAATACATGATCTTTCTAAACTTTAAAGCTTGAAGTTCTTTAAAGTTTAGATATTGTACAGGGCTAGCTGGACACAGGAAAGACAGATGTTTATAAATCTGGGTGGAGTAATAGAGGAGTTGTTCTGAGAATTGCACTTAAGGTCCAAGGAAAACAAGAAGCAAATAGGAATGGCACCTTTACCCATGGGAGGTATCTTCTAGTCCAGAAGTCTTGTAAAGTCCTTCTGGCTGAGGATATTGATACAGCCACTATAGAAATGTTTTTCCAGTACAACAGAGATGTGTTTACCCAATGGCCCCTCAAAAATGGAAGGATACAACTGTCACAAGGCATACACGAGGATACGTTATAGTAGATTTTAATATCGCCAAACTTGAAATAGTCAAAGTGTTCATCAATGATAGTTTAGTGGTGTCCTATTCATCCATGGAATGTTATAAAGTGCAAGTCACATGATACAGTGGAGATAAACCTCAGTGAATATGGACCGAATTTATAGAAAAACTGAGGACAGAGTTCTAAAAGGACCATCTAGCGGTTACTGTTGCAAGGGATATTTGACAGGATAGAGGGTCCAAGGAGACTTCTAGGGCTTATAACATTCTATATGTGAATCTGAATGGCACTAATGTGTATATACATAGAAAAAGTTAACAGCCATATATTTAAGATGTGTGCAGCCTATTCATTTTGCATAATATGTGATACAATTAAG
This sequence comes from Acomys russatus, assembly GCF_903995435.1. Lineage (NCBI taxonomy): Eukaryota > Metazoa > Chordata > Mammalia > Rodentia > Muridae > Acomys > Acomys russatus. The sequence goes on along the minus strand of NC_067140.1, from coordinate 49,667,124 downwards.
AAGCATAAACTACAACAACAACAAAGTTTGTCAAGTCCTGAGAAATACATCTACAGATCTCTGAATATTCCATGTGTCAATGTCCTGGGAAAGGGTGTGACACACAGGTGCCAGTCCTTGCACATAGGTATCTCTTCACTATGACTTTTCCTCTCTGAACATAGTTTGAGTTGTGGTGAGGACACTGCAGTCAACTAAAGATATATGAAAAAGAACATTAAAAAGACATTTGAGGTCCCAGTTACTGGGAAGGCAGGAGACCAGTCTGAATGCTGAAGAGTGTCCAGTCTGGGGCATGAATAGAGGTTGTCGGATGTAACCTGCTGTAGGGCCTTTACTCAGTGACACCAATCGTTCTGAGTAATGCTCTGCCCCTCAATGACTGCCTGGGGCAGGAACTGCAGTTCACCATGGGGGAGGTTGTTTCCCAAACTTACATTTCTTTCTCAAGCAGTATCACTTCTTGTTCCTTCTTCATCTCCCTCAGAATTTCTTGATATTTCTTCCCATGGGGGAGGGCATCATAAAGGAGAAGTTTGGCCATTATTTTCAAAGTCACTGATAGGAACATTCCACTACAATAAACTAACATTCCAGACACTTCACGCAATGGCGTGTACAGAGAAGGGGGTGCTCTAGGTGCTAGGGACAGGATGGACACTAGCAGAAGAGCAGAAGTTCCTCTGTTAGACCTGGTTTGTATTCAAATCTCAGCCCTGAGGTTGACTGACTGAGTTCCCTGTGTGTGTAGCCTCGCCCCCTGAAGCTTCTGTGTTCTCCTCAGAGCTCCTCAGACTTACTAGACAAACAGCCTGAGGAAAACACTGCATTACAAGGGTCCAGAACATTGACAAGAACACTCATATTTGGTGGTCACTCTGTTGAATGAAAGGCATTTTCCCATGGTAGATGGTAGCCTAACAAGAAAGCAGTTTTCTCTCAACTTGGGGAGATCTGCCTCCACTCTGACTTTCATCAGTAATAGTGTACCTTTATATAGTGGGCCTGGTCTTCGCAGAGCTGATATACAGATTGGTAGTCACTTTCCATCTATAAAAAGAAGAAAAGAACACAAACCTCAGGAGATTAAGCAGTACCAAGTTTTGGCTGCTTCCCTGGGAACCTGCCTGGTACATTGGACATGTGGCCAGTTACCTAGCAACTCCTCACTTGAAAGGAAACAACTACCTTGCAAAGAGGTGACCTCATCATTTAGGCATAGGGCCTAATTTAAAGTGGGGGTGGGAGGAAACTTCACCCACGTTGTCCTGTGTTCCTCTGGGAAATAGGAAGGAATCGAATAGGGCTGTTGGATTTGTGATTCTACAAGGTAATTGGGGCTGATGAGTGATTTTTTTTTTAATGCTAAAGCTAGTATTTAATGAAAGTATTTTTTGCTACCTGTCTGTGAACGAGAAATTCACTTGCCAGATTCTTCTGCTCTATACCTCCCATGCCCAAAAACCTTTCTGAAGACCCTCAACTTTCCCTCCTGTTATTTAAGATAGACCCTTAGTGGATTTAAAAAATTTTTTTTTTAAATTTTTTTGGTTTTTCAAGACAGGGTTTCTCTATGTTATCTTGGCTATCCTGGACTCGCTTTGTAGGCTAGGCTGGCCTCGAACTCAGAGTGATCCACCTGCCTCTGCCTCCTGAGTGCTGGGATTAAAGGCATGCACCACCACGCCTGGCTAGATCCTCAGTGGAAAAGGCACTGGTCAAATCTAACCTTGGATATTTCCTTTTCTTGTTGTGCACAGGATTCAGTTGAATTTTGTAGTTTCACCTAGGGAAGATGGTAATAGCAGAAAATGAACAGCACTCCTTTGTGCAAAGAAAGCCCAGGCCAGCAGGAAGCAAACTCAGAGTGGCAATCATGTATCAGCAACAGATATTAATTAGGGGAGGATACAAACTTTACCTCTGTTTTGCAGATGAGGAGAAAGAGGTACAAAGAAGTTTATATACATAACCCAAATCTCAGAATGGCAGCGCTGACAGTTAAGTCTTTGTAGGCTGACTCTCCCAGAATCCGACCACTGTCCTTACTAATGGCCACCAGCCCTTTTCTCCCACTCACTCAGGATGGGGCACTCATTCTCTCTAAATCACATGTGGGTCACAGGAATCATTCCACTTGTTCAGAGAAAAGCAGAAAATGGGGCTTTTGATGGTAGGCTCAGCCAAATGCCACACTTGTCACTTAAAACTGGAGAGAGCCCAATATATTGGCCTCCAACTTGAATCAATTTCATTTGCTCACTCAATAGATATTTACTGAACATATGCTTGGTGCTAGAATGTTCTAAACACTGGGGTGCAGACAATATAGTCTTATAAGGTAATATTCTCAGTTGCTTTACTTTCTAGTAGAGGAAAAAGACAAAATGAAATTAGAAAATAAAATTTACTCTATGAGCCAAAGCTTGACGAACCATGTAAGATCATTGATACATCCTTATATAAATGTGAGAATTAGCATTTTCTTTCTTTTTAAATGTCTCATTTAGATATAAACTTTTCCACAGAAGACCCCAATAAGTGTTTAGAATGTGTTTCATTAAGTGATGAGGTGTTTGAGCCATTCCCTCCAACTGAAGGCAGTGTAGTCACTTCTGCTTCTAACGTGAACAGTAATGTTAGCATACCCAAAGGGAGTAAAGGATGCTGGCTCATTGATAATGCACAAATGAACATACCTGGCATCACACTTAGGACAGGTCATGGAAACAACCTCCCAGAACCTCAAACTAATACATTTGTTCACCCAAATTTCCCAGTTTCCTGTTCTACTAACCTTCAATTCTTCTATTTTCTTTTTCATGTTTTCGTGATCAGGGCCAGAAACCTTAAGGCCTCTTGAAATCTGAAATATCATTTCAAAAACTTTGAACTCACCAAGGCAAACAGATGATGTAGGTAAGATTAGACTGGGGACTTAGCCGGCAGAACAATTATGATTACAAGATCAGTTACTGAAACATCTTGAATGGAAACATGTCTCTTTGACCTTCTGGAAGTTGCCTAAGTCCATACTGAGTGGACAGCCTTTCCTTATTGTTTTTTTTTTTTAAGATTCATATTTATTTATAAGTAGTGTGGTCATATGTCTCTCCTTCTCTTTCTTTCTCTCTCTCCTCCCTCTCCCCCCCTCCCTTCCTCCCCTCTCTTGTGTGTATGTGTGTGTGTGTGTGTGTGTGTGTGTGTGTGTGTGTGTGTGTAGGTATGTACATGTGAGGGCAGCTGTCTTTGGCATCCAGAAGATGGTTTCAAATCCTTGGAGCTTGAAATAGAGGTGTATGTGAACTACCTGACTTGGGTATGAGGAACAGAACCCATGTTCTCTGTAAGACTATGTGCTCTTGAGCACTAAGCCAAGTGCACATGCTTCCTGATTGCCAAGAACATTATAGACCCACAAGAAGGAGAGGAGAATGAACATAGCAGTAGGAGTTGGAGCAGGAGTGGGAAAATCTTTGCTCATGTTACAGTTCAGCCCTCTTCCCAAAACCTGTTGTGTCCAGGGGACAAATACTGACTTAGTGTCTGGTGTTTTTTTTTTTTTTGTTTTGTTTTTTGTTTTTTGTTTTTGTCTGTTTGAAGACTCTAAAAGTGATGGGAGTGTAGGGCACAGATTTGACTGCTTTCTCCTTGTTTTTCTGATTAGAGAGTTAAGGAAGAGTCTTTAGAAATCAGTCGTATTTCAAGGAGAAACTCAAGTGGGTGAGAAAACTCATTTGCTTATAGCATATAAGTTATATTTTATATGGCTACATATAATTGATGAGGACACACACACACACATACACACACACACACACACGCAGAACTCACCTCTTCTGTCTCCTGCCTGTTCCACTAGCCTTTCTTTTGTAAAGACAGTGTTGTAGGAAATGGGGCGGCTGATGACCTGGGGTGTCTCCTTACCTTCTTCTGAAGTTCCATCACATTATTGCTTAGGGTCTTATTCTTTTTCTCCTGTAGGAAGAAGGAATTCAAGGAGACAAACAGATTCTGCTCTGATCCTTCTCCTTTATACAGGCCACTGAAGTAATATGTGAGGGGTGAGAGTACCAGTTAAGTGCCCCAGAGCCTTACATGGGGGATGTGGGACAGAGCTAAGGTCTTATTCCCGTGTCTAACACTTCCTTGTCACAGCACTCCCCCAAGCAGCTGTGACTTCTGTAGTCACAGAGTCAAGGAGCATATGCAGAACCTCTGGAGGAAAAACAGTGATGCCAGCAGAAGGCATCCTTGAGCCTCTTTTAGAAATCTTCTCACCAGTTTTTCTGTCTCCAGCTCTAGCTCCTTCAGGGCATTCTCCTTCTTGGTGATGATCTCACTGAAGTCATCCCTCTCTGCGACTCTTCCTATGGACAGGGCAATATCTCTTTCAAGACTGAAAAACAAAGTTACTTGGGTGTAGCTCAGTCCTAAGGATGCTGCCACCAAAATCATACCACCAACATCTTGGGGATCTGGAGTGACAGTTGCAACAAAATGTCAACAAAATGAAGAAACTGAGTGCAAAGATCTGTACTTAATAGCCTTTTGAGAGCATCATAATTCATGTTTCAGGATTTAAATAACACACTGAAATTTTCACCATAGAAGTGACCCACCCCCACCCTCGGTTCCCTTTATTCTATGGGAAATAATGCAAGGAGCTTCTCCTTTGCCAAGGGCAAAGCCTGACCTTTCTATAGATTCTTCTTTCTTTTGAATCTTTCTGAGAAGAATCTGATTGGCCTCGTCCATCCTCTGTAGATCTTTTTCAAGGTCCGCGTTCAGGTACTTAAGATTCTGTTTTATGGCTTCTAAAGTCGGTATTTCTGCTATCTCATGCCTACAGGAACAGTGTCCTCATGAGTAAACTCAGCACAGAATACCACCACCCCAAGAAGACATCTCTGAATCCTCACTCATTCTCCAGTCTCCTGTTGCTTATGTACCTAATTGGTTTGACTTATTTTTCCATGATAAACCAACTTCTACAGTATTTCTCAAATTAAATGTATATCAGATCACATTTTAATTTAAAATATTATAAGTGATACTCACTAAGATGTTTACCTTCAAATTTTTTATAAGGAGATTATGGAATCTAAGCAACACCTATACAGCATTTAAAGATGGAAAATGAGCCAGGTAAGGTGGCACATGCGTGTAATCCCAGTACTTGAGGAAGTAGAGGCAGGTAGATCACTGTGAGTTCAAGGCCAGGCTGGTCTACAAAGTGAGTTCAGGACAGCCAAGGCTGCACAGAAAAACCTTGACTAAAAAAAAAAAAAAAAAAAAAAAAAAAAAACATATAACCAAAAACCAAACCAAATCAACCAGCCAACCAATCAATCAATCAAACAAACAAAAACAAGATAAAAGAAATTTCTTAAGTCTTTTGTCACAAACTTGAATATTTTCTGTCTCATTCTGTCAGGATCCTGGGCTTTGTGAGGAGGGAAAGGGATGGATCTTTCCCCTAAACCAAGGCAATGTGCTATGTGACAGGACAGCTTTTGCAGAAAGTCCCACCATGGCAGTGGGATGAAGTAAGGGAAAATGGAACTGAAATTTCTTCCAAGATTCTCAGTCTTAATGAGAGAACATCTTCACAACTGTGGTCTGGATTGATGGAAATTTCTAGAGCAGTCATCTTTTTGGCTCCCTGTTGTTGGATTACTTACCCATCATCCAATGTGTTCTGTCCAACGTCTTCCATCGTTGGCTTCCTAGATGTGAATACAGACATCTGTTATGAAAACAAAAACCCCCACCGACTACCATCCAGCATGTTGCTACACAGAAAGGAGATGGCAAAAGTGAGACACTGTTTCAGGCAAAGCAGAGTCAAGCCTTTGTACACTCTTTCCCAGGCTTGAAGTCAACATTTTATGCAATCTAAATTTCAGCAAAATAGATCATAACTTGATTTTGTCAACCCAGAACCAATCACATTGGGTCTAGAAGTCTTTTAAATTTCTGTTCTTTCAATACTTTCACTTCCTTGCTTACACTTACTCTGGTGGGTACAATGTTAAGGGACATGTGATAGAAACATGAATGTCTATGGACAAATACAAAAATTTTCAAGTTAAACCTTCAGGGAAACAAAACAAAACAAAACAAAAAACAACAACAATAACGGGAAAGAAATTGGCTGTCTGATTTTTATTAGTCTATTACTCTCTGACGTTTTATCAAGCTCTGGAGAGTAAAGGCTGACTTGCTCCCAAAATAGCAGTTTCAGGAACTTGATACCACTGCTGGGAAAAAGACAGAGGCATCAAGCTTTGGAGGAACCCAAAAGTAATAAACCCATAGTTTATGACCATGACCCCAGCACTAAAGTTCAGAACCAAGTTCAAACTTAGAAAGGCTGAACACTAGAATGTCACTCCTCTTTCATATTCCACCTTCTGCTTTAAAGCTCTTCATTTTAATACCCTTTGAAACTCATCTCCTGCCTCCTTTCCTTTAACAATTTCTACTACATTTTCTTTTTCTTCCCAAAGTCTCTCTACCCACAAGAAATCCCAAACTACGCTATTACCTTTCAAAACACAACTTTCTTTCTTTTTTCAACAGAGATTTCTCCTGTTCCAAACAGATTTCCTTCCCAGCTATAAGACAGAACTGTCACTCAAGGGGGTTGCCTTGCTGACTGAGTCTCCATATGTAACTGGACTGGTTACTCTGGCTGGGTGGGGCAGCATGTCATAGTGGGATAGTGACATCGTCTTGTCATCCCAGCAGCAAATTGGGAGAGTCCAGAGCTTCAGGGCACTTTATGAAACAGGAATAGGTCCTGTACAACAAATTGGGCACAGCCAAAACATCTTCCAAGGCAGCTGCCATCTGCTCCATGGAGCATGTTCATGCCCCACATCTGCAGACTCAGCACTGCTTATGATCACTCTCATTTCTCTTCCATGATCGCTGCATGGTGCGTTCACAAGTTATTGCTGGTAAACACAAAATGTGCATCTCCACTGAATTACCTAAAGGGTATGAGACAGGAAAGGCAGCGAGAAGGCCAAATGAATCTGAATGGTGTATGAGCCTTCATTTGTACCGCATGGGGCTTTCGGAGTTATAAAACTTACCCACCCCTACCCCCCCCCCATTCCAGAACTGGTCCTCTAGGTGACTAGGAAAGAAGAATGAGATGTTTTGACATGGGAAGATAAGAAGGTGAAACACGAGGGAAGAAAGAGCACTGTTAGAGGTTCAGAGACCCAACTCTACTGCCTACTCTTTTAGAATTCCCTTTTTATGTTTTGAGGTCTTAAATTATTGGAGGAGTAGGAGGACTTTAACATATCAGTGTCACCCTGCTAAGCATCCTAGGATTCTTTACACTAAGTAGATCAGGCAGGAAGCAGAATTATAGAAATACCAATAGACTATAAGTGAGGCATTCTCCTATAAACAAACATCTAAGCCAAACCTATTAGACACTACTGTAGTAACCTCCAGTCCCTGGAAAGGCATTTGACACCACAATGTCCAGGAATGTGCCTCCCAAACAGAGACATCTGCTGTAGCCCTAGCATCCCTCCACTTAGCTCCCATACTGCTGCGCAGGCATATTCCCAAATGCCAACAAACAGCCCCAGCAGAATTAAGCCCTCCACTCTGTTCTCCTGTTTTGGCACTTTTGTATTACTTTCAGTCTGGTTTTCATCCTACAGTTAGGCCGTGGGTGTTTGTACTTCAATCCTTCATTTTTCTACCCCTGCCTAGGTGTGCTCCAGGGTTCTGTTCAGACAGAATTCAACACAGCAGGAATATTTTAATAATAAGTGCAGGGAATAGATGTCTCCTATAATCCCTGTTATCTAAAGCAGGAGAACAGAAGTCTTTGGCCCCTTCTCTTTCTAGCACATCTGGAACAGACTCACCTGGATCGCCATATTAATCCACACTCGTGATGGATAGCCCACCCTGGCAGGGTCCTCCTGGGCAGCCACATCCTCAAGGCACCACTGGTTGACAAGCTGTGGTGAAAATATTTACCTCACCAAACTGTAGCTTCTTTTCCTTAAGGACACTGTACAAATGCACCTTCTCTGCAAAACGTTCCATGATGAATTGTGCTTAGCTCATTGCCTCAAAGAGATAATATACACTTTGTGTGAGGATACATTTTCCTCTGACATGAAGAAGCTCCAAGCCACATTTGGAGCTCTAAATGTTCATTGCTGTACTGAATACTAGGGTCCATATGTTTCATTTGGTTTATTCTCTTTCCTTTAGTTTTATTTTCCTATTCACTTTTCACCATGGTTCCTGAACACTAACTTATTTTCTCATGATTTTTTATTAAAGACCTTGTTCCAAATATAGGTATAGATGTTCAAATATAGATAGATATATGTATAGACCTCATAATAGATAATAAATATGAGAGGGGCAATAGGGTTTAATGAAATGGGAATCAGATAAAACTGACTTTGGATACCTGGTCCTCTGATTTTGTTCCCTGCCACCCCTATACCATCCTTCAGTCCTGTGTCCAGCCCAGTACCCAGAATGACACAACTCCTAAACTTTTAAATTTATTATTATTGTGTTTGTAGTTATGGTGTGTGTGTGAGGAGCGGGGGCCTGTGTGTTACAGCGTATATGTGGGTGTCAGAGGACAAGAGAAGAATTTATTCTCTCTTTTCCCTGTGAGGTGCGGGAGTAAAGTTCAAGTGTTCATGCTTGTATAACAAGTCCCCTTAACTGCGGAGCCATCTTGAAGCTGTCTTATTTAGATAGTGCACAAGGGTAGAAGACGCTTCACGTCCTTTGTGATGAGTAAGAGGTGTGACAGCTACCATAGTAGTTAACATCATGAGGCGAAAGTGATTACTTCCCAGAGGATGGGATAGAGACCCGCTTACTCATATCTCAGCTGGACTTTGTCAAATCGACACAAACCTCGGCATACCTAGGTAGCAAGAATCTTAACTGAGAAAGTGCCTCCATGCTGGCCTGCACACAAGCAACTCGGTAGGGCATTTTCTTGATAAGTGATTGATGTGGGAAGGCTCAGCCTATTGTAGATGATGTTGGCCCTGGGAAGGTGGTCCTGGGTGGTATAAGAAAGCAGATAGAGCAAGCCAGGAGGAAGAAGCCAGTACACAGCTTTCCTCCACGTTTCTGCCTCCAGGTTCCTGTCTGGTGTTCCCTCCCTGACCTCCCTTTACCATGGACTAGAACTATAAGATAAGAGACACTTTCCTCTCCAAGGCGCTTCCATCGTGGTGTTTTGTTTCAGCAATAGAAACCCCAATTAAGACAACACAGTAACTGACTAGGGCAGAAAAAATGGGGACTTTTATGGACAGAAACAGGAATTAGCAGGCTGAAGAGATAAGTTATTAGTAAAGTAAATGCAGCACAAACACAAAGGCCCAAGTTCCTAACTCCAGTTAGCACAGAAAAAGCAAGGCATGACTGCATACACCTATAATCCCAGTGCCAGGAATATTTATCCCTAGACCTTGCTGGCTAGCTGTTTGTGCACACATGTGCACACACATGCACATACACACTCACACACATACACACACAGTGTCCAGGAGGATAACTTCTGGGCTGTGTGATAAATATATAATTGGTTTTTATGAAACCACTTAAGTACTTTCCAAATGGTTGCAGGGTTTTACACATCCATCACTAAATGCACCATAGCTCCTTTTCTTCAACATAATTACTAGCATCCAATGTTGTTACTATTTGACTTTAGATACTCTTGACAGTTTCACAGTGACAGCACACTAGCATCTTAATTTGAATTTACCTACAGGTAGCAATGTTACCTATATGTCTATACATAAACTGATTATCAAGTATGATTTGAAGGAAGTCTCTCCCAGCCTATTGTTCAGTTTGTTTGTTTTTTTTTTCATCCTCTTTTGTTTTGGTGTGTGTGTGTGTGTGTGTGTGTGTGTGTGTGTGTGTGTGTAGAGGGGGGAGGGAGCAAGGAGAGAGAGAATATCTTTTCATGTGTGTCTAGGTAATAATGGGTATCTTTGTCATCCACTCTCCACCTTAGCTTTTGAGACAAGGACTCTTCCTTAACTAGAAGATTCAGCTAAGGGATTCACCTTTCTCTCCCTCTCCAGCACTTGGTTGCAGGGGCATGCTTCATTGCTGTGTAGCAAGCACCTTACCAGCTGAGCCCATCTCTGCCCTTTCATCCTCTGAACAAAGTTCTCATGAAGCAAATCTCTAACATTTTGATATTCTGTTTATGGACATTTTCTTTTGTGGATGATGCTTTTGGCATCACATCTAAAGGTCTCCTGCAAGCCTCCGCTCCTGAAGATTG